>NW_023340257.1:26776466-26795940 GCF_004916995.1 Morone saxatilis
TAGTAATGTTATGAAACTCTTCATCGCGAAAAGAAATGTCAGCATGTTTGTGCTGAACCAGAAACAGCCACTGATATATTGCTAGATAAGAGGAAACTTAAAGCTGCTGCTAGCACTAGATGAAGAATCAGGGGCCTCGTTCGCTGGAGGGCCCATAAAAAAGCTTTGTGTGTTGCTTATATTGTTCCTCTGTTTAACAATGTGTGACCAAACATTTACAAAAACCCAAAATCCAATCATTGTGTCTTCCCGTGAAACTAAAATGTGACGCGTGCTTACGTCAGCATGAACTAACTGATTTCAACCAATAACATTCACCCGTCAATCAATCTGCAACTTTTAGCCACACAGAAGATTAATGGCAGTTTCCATGTAAGATGCAGTTAGCTGGTGCAGCTAACGTAAATCTGCGAAGGCGAACAGCACTCTGATTTCTGTTTCACCTGAACTTTAAGTTGTTTTTCTTTTTTAAACAATATCCATCAGAGTTAAGGTCTTTACAACCGGTTGAGTCACTCTCACCCCGAAATTCCTCCGGGTGCGACTTTGTGACGCTACATCTACGACGTACGGGGCAAACTACCTGAAAATGTTGATGTACAACATACAAATAATCTGCTTGGAACAACAACGTGTGTCTGATCCATAAAACTATATCTACTCCTTCATTAGAAATTCCATAATCTATGAAATATGCAGATTTTCTGACATTTTCCTGCACAATCATGATTCAAACTGAACTGATACAGGATTGAGCGAGAGACCCAGAGAAAGAGAGAGAGAGAGAGAGAGAGGGAGAGAGATGTCTGAAGTCTGATTCTGACGATGATTCAACACGACAACCAGCAGCCTCCTGATTCCTCCTCTGTTCCCCCAAGAGGACGGTAATGATGGAGGGAGTAAAGCAGATGAGGAGCCGTTTTCTTACCTGATATCTTTACATCTTTACATGTTTGTCTTATTTTACCAACACGACCAGGACACTGGAAACAGTCAGCTAATGTTAGCTGCGTGAGCTAACTAGCTAATCTTCACTCTGTGTCGCTAAAAGTTGAAGTGAGTTCATGTTGACGTAAGCATGCGTTACATTTGTTTTACAGGAGGAATAATTATTGGATTTTGATATAAAAATAAAAATAGAGTTTTTTGTGAATTGTCGTTAAATATGCGAACAGTATAACAGAGGATGTGATCTTAAAGGGTTAAAATGTAACTGTAACACTGCACATTGAATTCAAAGCTTGTAATTTCCACATTAAAATCCTTAAAAAGTCGTCCTTCTACCTCATAAAAATTCCATAATCTATGAAATATGCTAATTGGATTCATTTCTAAAGCTTTGCAGGTCCATGAGCTGGTCACATCTGGAGGGTTGTAGGCCTGAATCCCTGCACCAACTGCTTAAAAGATCCACTGTCCATGTGCTTTTGAGCAAAGCACTAAACCTCCTGCTGTAGAGCTGCTCAGTAACAGGTTGATACGTCGTGCCTGCAAGAAAAAAAAAAGGTTAATCAAAGCCGTTCAATTTCTACATTTTAAAGACGACATAAAATCCTCCGCCGGCCGATATGTGTGTTTTAGTGCATCGACTCCGTCGTATTAAAAAGTACAGAAAAGAAAAACCTCCAGCTGTAATTCAGCGGCAGGAGTGCTGAGTCAGACTCGTTTCTGCTCCACATCACCGCTGGACCGTCTGCAGATCACTCCATATGCTCACCTAATGAGGCTTTGAGACCAGGAACACCTACACACACACAGATATATGCACTCATACTGTACGTTAGTTGTGGTTTAAAAAACAGTTCAAACTGCGGCTGCTTTCATTTTCAGTGAATCAGATGATTATTTTCTATATTTATCAATAAATCTTTTAGTTTTGTTTTCTCAAAGTCCAAGGTCTTTAAATGTCTTGTCGTCCGAAACCCCAAAATGTTCAGTTTAAAGCTCCAGTATGAAACATTGAGGAAGATCTATTGTGAGAAATATAATATAATATCTATAGGTATGTTTTCATTAGTGTTTAATCACCTGGAAATAAGAATCATTGTGTGTTTGTTACCTTAGAATGAGACGTTTTAATCAACAGAGGGAGCTGAAAGAGCATTTTCTGCCATTTTTGCATTAAAAATTACTTTAACAATTAAATCAAAGTAGTCTTGTAGATTATTTTTCTGTCAGTCGATAGCACGGTGGTTCAGAGGTTAGCACGTATGTTCGCTTAATTTTCCAGTCGGCGCCTTTGACCACGACACTGGCTCGGATCTGGAGCCGGTCCCTCTGCTTTGAGTACTTAGAATGGGTCACATGCAGAGAATGAAACCCTGTTTGGGAGCAGAGCCACAATAAAAACACAGAGTTCTTCTGAAATATGCACGCTAGTCTGTTCAGATCATCGCTAACTAGCCAGGAAGTTGTCATTTGCCAGGGAATATCATAATACAGCCTTTGAGGTTGGAGCTGGAAGGTTGCGTTTGGTGAGATTTGAACTGGAGGAACTTGTTAGGACAGATACACAGCCGGGCAGTAAGCTGTGTCTGAGAAAATGACTTCAGGGGAAAGAAAGTCCCTGAGGTGTTTATATATTTGTAATGAAGTTGGTTTGTTTGAGGTCGAGGTTTGATTTTAATTCACTGGGGATTGTGTTATTGTAGGCCAGAGAGAATGACTGGAAAAACTTCATCTGCCTCGGAAAGGTTTACAAAGACTGCTGTTTGTGTTAATTACTGTGATTGCAGATTTCAGCATGAACTGATAGAAGAAGAGGAGGAAGTAGTGGCGGTGAAGGTCTTTATTGGATGAACCTCCAAAAGGGAAGGAACATTTCTAACAGGAAAAGCTACTAAATGTACTGTAAATACTGCAAATTCAACCTGACAAGTCTTAATTCAAGCCCCAGACTTGGAGTTTTAAGTCCTAAGCAAGTCATAAAATGTAATGCTTGAAACTGAGAGTCCGCTGGATCTTGTAGTCACTAGAAGCACATTCATCACATTCTATCTAGCTAGAAGTAAAGCCGTCTTTTCAGATTTTGTCCAAAGTCATGAAATCTAGAGTCTACCTCCTCCAAGAGTTGCACTTTGCCGCCGCTCTTTACTGCTGGTTCTGCACCTTCCTACACACTTCATGTACTTTTGCGTGGCAAAACATGGCACTAACACGGTATTGTCGAGGTTATCCCAGCTACGTTTTGATCCCATAGTTTAGAAACCCAGACTCTGACCCACCAGTAGAGAATGGACTCTCCCACTTTGACCTTTTAATGGACACTGGAGCGTCTCACTTTTTGGCCCTGCAGTGAAAACCAGAGCATACATCTTTCAGGCCTCGTAGTGGAAACCAGACTAATGAGTGTTCTGTTGAAGGCTAATTAGGCTCCACGGCTGAAAGTGGCTGTAATTTCGCACACGCACGCAACTCGTAGGAAGCTTCGGGGCAGAGTTGACAAACATGCCAACATGGTTTCATCTTTAATTCCCTCTCAAGTCGCTCTCTCTATCTTATTTCCATCTCATTCGACCTCCGCACCCATTCCTTTAACATCCAGTCACTCGTGAAAACAGCCTTTATTTTTCTGCAGAAGCTGAATGATAACGTAGGAATATATCCATCCATCCATCTATCTAGACAAAGAGGACGAACACACACTCGTAACAGCACATGCACAAGCGCTAACTCAGACACACACAGTCCAATGTCGTCTGGATGTCACCAGACAGAGAGGTGTCTAGAGAGAGAGAGTCCTCTGCCTCTGGTGACAGCAGTGTGAGAGTAATCAGCCACACAGACCGAGTACAAAAAAACCCAACAGAGGATGCAGAGCGACAGGGAAAAAACAGCAAGACAGAAGGCAAGACAGAGGAAGAAATGAGACAGAGAAAGTGCCAGACAGCGGCATAAAAAGAGAGGGAGAGAAAGTGAGAACGAGGGGGTAATGAAAGAGAGAGTTTGCCTGAGGACAGAACGACCAGCCTTGGCATGCCTGGCTAAAGCAGGGGCTGCTGGGCAATAAATAACAGTCATTGGGGTGTCAGACAGACAAGAGGAAAAGAGATGGATACACCAGACAGACAGAGAGACAGACAGATACAGATAGAGAGATAACGGATGTTAGGGATAGAAAATAGTGATAAGCTTTGTGTTGGCGAGAGTATATATATAATAAATGGTGTTAAAGATAGTGAGCTGGTATTATAGTGTTGGGTGAAAAGGGATTGTAAATGGCTTTCAGGTTGCGTATAATAAATGGTGTTCCCAATAGTAAAGTGATCTGGTAAATGGCAATGGGGATGCCAAATGGCTCATAAATGGTAACTGACAGGCTGGGTTGGGATGCTAAATTGACCTCGGGAGATGAGTTAGTTAGGATGGGTTTATGGTGTTACGAGTGATAAAATGGTGTCAGGGATAGTGAGCCGACATAGAAGATATTATTATAGATGTTTAAAGTCTTGGGTGAATAGGGATTGTAAATGGCTTTGCTACAACTTTGGGGGCTGGGGATAGCAAATGGTGTTAGGGATAGTAAATAGTTCAATAGGCATTTGCAATGGTATTAAAGATGGTATATTTGGGATAAAGAATGCTGTTAAAAGGTGGTATTATGTGATAATAAATGGGGCTTAGTGACTGAAAGTGATCTGAAAAATGGCAGTGGGGGATACCAAATGGTGTTATGGATAACGATATGTATATGGCCATAGGCGTACCCAATAGTAAAGTGATCTAGTAAATGGCAATGGGGATGCCAAATGGTGTAAGGGCTCATAAATGGTAACCGACAGGGTGGGTTGGGTGCATTGTATTAGGGACAGTAGACGTGCTGGGTCAGCATTATAGGTATTTGATGATAAATGGTGCTGGAGACAACAAATGGTTTTTTGGCTTAGTGTAACTGGTAAATGATGTTGGGGATAGTAAATTGTTAGTATGGTATAGTAAAATAAGAATATTACAGGGATAGGAAGCTTAAAAATGGTAAATGGCAATGGGGATACCCAATAGTGTTGTTGGTGTTGAGTTAACAGGACTAATAAATGTTGGACATGTTAAATGCTGGGAATAGTTTATGTGTAAGCAGTGTTAAGGATAGTAAATGCTGTTGGGGATCCGAACAGACGGTAACTATATTAAACAAATTGGCTGCTCGCTCACTAGCCCTGCCATGCACTAGTAGCTTGTGAAAATGGGCCAAATTTATCATAATTTGACCTGATTTCTGTTGGCTGCCATGTAAAAAATAAAAAAGAAAAGAAAAAAAGTATTTTGCTAAGGGGTAATGGGAGCAAGGTTTTACTGATTAAATACCAGTGAATTTGTCTTCAGAGCATGTACCTACACCCACTGAAGGAGAGGGATTTGAGGGGGATAGTGAAGTATGTATAATCTAATCTAATTATAGAGCTAAAAACGATGCATCTACTCTGATCAGGTGGACCTGTCAGCTGTAAAACATTAGCAGTGTTTCCATTCAAATGTATCGCAGTTATTCAAAGAATTTAAGGTAATTAAGCAAAAGAAAAAAGAAAGAAGAAGAAGATATATTATTGAATCCCTACCGGGGAAATTGTTTCATCCTCATGTTTTTTCATACACACACACACAGGCTTGAAATGCAACTTCATGTCATGTGGAACATGCAAGGGGGAGAGATGGTGGGAGTGTACGGGGGCTGCCGCGTACCAGGCCTCATGAGCAGGTTTCGGGTTAGGTTGCCTTGCTCAAGGGGGCACTCGGCATGCACAAGGGAGTGAAACCTGGACACCTCTCAGCTACCAGTCACACTCCATATTTTGTAGTTGTTTGTGGGAACTTAAACCTGGCGACCCTCCGGTTCCCACGCCAACGTCCTACAAGACTGAGGCTACTGCCGCCCCCAAAGGCAAATTAATGTTTGTTTCCATCCAGACCGATATGCAGTTATTGGAGTTGTTCATTAAGATAAGTGGATTAAAAGCAGCAGAAGAAGCTTAAATGTGAAAACAGGGTGCGGAAATATGATTATTTCTGGTTAGTTTTATGTGCACTCAGATAAGATGTTTCCGACTCCCATTGAAGTGACTATTTTCAGGAAAATAACACAAAAACACTTCTTATAAACTGTTTTGCAAAATTGATTTAGCCATTTCCATCCCAACTTTCGTAAAGGCGATTTACTGGATACTACTGTTCTCGGTGCCTTCTAAACTGTAAATGATTCAATATTAGCTTTTTTAATCACTTCTACAGTTAAAGTCCACATGAAATGTAGATCAACCCATTTCCTGCTGTATATCTTCAGATCAATAACCTTCCTTCCACATACAGTGATATTATTTATCTTATGGGATAATGTATACATTATAACAGATACTGTTAATATTGCTGATTATTTTGGATTTTAAATACTACATATATAAATTATAAAGTATAATATATACAAAAAACTTTAAACAAGTGAAATATTCATAAAATGTAAAAAATATCCTGTGAATTCACGTTAATATTATAATGTTAAAAAGCATTAATCATTAAATTACTGCTTATTTAAAGAAAATTCATTTTTTCCACATAAAAAATTAAAATACATTTGCAATTTTAGTTTTCGCAGATATTTAAAAAAAGTTTATTTAATAAGTATTTGTTGTGTAAATTTTATGTGGTTTTTTGTTTAATTGACAGATATCTTGTATAATTATATTAGTAAGTTTTTCACCCACAGAAACGTTGAATACAGGTTTGTATCAGGTGAAAACAGCAATAATTAACTGTAATTTCACAGATCATGACTTTATTACAGTTTATAATTAAAAAAATAAAATTCTGTAATAATAATAATATATATAATCCAATAATAAACGCATCTGCTGTAAATGTACGCCTGATTATTTGTTATCAGCAGGAGTTCACCTGTATTTTATAGAATCATTGCTTGGTTTAAGGTAAATATTTTTTAATTACAATTAAAAGACAAATACATTAAACAAGATTTTATGTAAAATTAACAAACTGTCTTTTTAATTATAAGGAAATTACTGTAGTTTTACAGTAATTTTCTGTTATTTTACTATATTTGTTTTACAATTTTCTTTGTTTACAGTGACGTTTGTACAATTTTATGTGCATCTACTATAACATGCGTTTTTCAACCGGGTCCCTGAATCGCATCGTGTTCCTTTAAATCTGTGTATTGTATGTGTGTGTGTGTGGTGTGTGTGTGTGTACATAAGCCTTTGTGTGCCTCTTCATGCTAGCTACATGGGTGAGTTAAGGTGTGTGTGTGTGTGTATCGTGAGTAAGCTTATTATATGTCAGGGGTTAAGGGATGTGTGTGTGTGTGTGTGTGTGTGTGTGTGTGTTGTATCAGGCTCTCAGCACTACCTGTCAAATTAATTTCCCGCTCGCCCATCCCCGCTCGCTTATTTTCGGACGTGTGGCGTGCCCGTGCGGTGGCGTACAGCTCCGGCGGCCAATCGGGACACAGTTTGGAGCCTCAGCCGGTAGCAAGCTGCTCTGCGATTGGCCAGGCGAGCAGGCTATAGAGACGGAGGAGTTTATCTGGGATTAACTTCAATAACTAATCAATGTTGATTGGTGGAATAACAGAGGGAGGAAGAGAGGAGGGGGAGAGGAAGGAGGGGAGAAAGACGGGGGAAGAAAATGGCAAAAGGAGAAGTGAGGGGGAGAGAGAAGGAAGAAAAGAGGAGAAAAGGAGGTGAAAATGTGTGAAAGTGGTGGAAAAATGTGTTTGAGAAAGAGAGAGAATAAGTCGGCCTGAAGGGAAATAAAAGCATGAAAAGGAAGAGGAGGAGAGGGTGTGAAAAGAGGGGAGAAAGGAGGGCAGGAAGAAGGGGAGTTGGTCGAGGGATGGGAGTCAAAGAGGAAGGTAGAGATGGACAAATTGGAAGAGAGGGGAGTTCGAAGGAGGAAGAGGAGGAGAACAAGAAGAAAGAAGTAAAGAAGAAAGAGGAAGGGTAGACGAGTAAGGCAAGAGCTGCAGAGGAGGGGGGACAAAGAGAGGAGGAAGGTGAGGAGAGAAGAGGGAGAAAGTAGAGAGGAAAAGAGGAAGAGGATGGAGCAGGTAAGGGAGGAGAAGAAGATGAAGGGAGTAACAGAAAACAATTACAGGTGGAAGAAGAATATGAGGAGGAGTTAGAAAGCAGGGGCGTGAATTAAAGGTAGATGAGGAGTGAAAACAGGGATGTGAGGAAGAGGAGGAGAGAGGCTGAAGGAAGGAAGGATGAGGTGAAAGAGATGAAGGAGGTGGAAGATGAGGAGAAGTGAGAGGGAGAACCTACAGAGGAGGAAGGAAGTGAAGAAGAGGGAGGAGGAGTTAGAGGAGGAGCAGGTCTCCTTTCAGTGGTTGTGCTCTGATGCGTGTCAGCGTCCTCCAACCCCCCATTCATGAAATAAACCTGAGTGTGTGTGTGTCATCTTGCTGTGTGTGTTAATGTGTGTGTGTGTCATTGTCACCCTGAACCACTCCGCTGGAAAATAAAGAACTGAAACAACAGTATGACTCATAACAACACAACACACACACACACACACACACACACACAGAGGGGTGAGGTAATAGCAGTGAAACCAAATGAAGACTGAAAACGGCAGAAACTTAAACAGACTTTAGTTTGTTGAACTTTTAATGAACTTTTTTTTAACATTTAAAGTTTCTGTAAAAATAAAAAGATTCTTAAAGAAGTTAAAACAACTTGTTTCTGCTATTAGTCTCGTTTGTCTAAAAAGAAACATTAACTAGCTAATAATTAAACGTTGTAAAATAGAAACTATATCTAACTTTGTCTTAATAAGGTCTTACAGCTGATATTAAGCTTGATTTAACAATGATTAGATAATCTCCCAGCAGAGGAACCAGATGTCCTTATTTTAAGAGTAAAACCACTCAAACAACTTCTCAGTTTAAGAGAAAGTCGTCTGAAGCAGCTGAAAACGATAAAAATAAAAAAATTTCTGGAGCTTTAATTTAAGACAAAGTCACTAGTTTCTCGCTCGCTAGCTAGTTTCTCTGTAATAAAAGCACTAACTAGTGTTTGTTTATTTGTACTTTGTGGTCCTGACTCCTGGGTTCATAAAATTACTGAAGTACAAAGACGTCTCTTTTTCTGACACAACTCCCTTTTCTGCAATCACACTGCAAAAAAAAAACCTTAAAGGCTTTTTTTTTTTAGAAAAGCTGCTCTGAAATCAGACATTTATGCTGCAACAATCCCCAAAAAAATCCTAAAACCAGACTGTGGCTGAGCGCTCTAATGCACCGATCACGTGTCTGTTTCCTGTTTGTCTGCACCCTCAAATAGGCAAAAAAACCTTAATTTTGCAGCGATTTATTGTTGAAACAGCGGTAAAAGTTGCAGCAGTTTACCTCCTGATAACAGAGGATAAAAACGAGTGGATTATGGTTTCGTGCAGCGTCTCGAACTCATGCATCGATCCATCAAACAGTCTCAATCTCACACTTAATCTCCTTTCCAGTTCCAGACAATGACACTGAAACTGTATCAATCAACTCTGTGGGGCAGATTCTTGTTCATTTCCACTAATTTGTCCCTAAAAGTCCTCAAAGAATCTGCCCACTCAGAGGTTTTTCTTTCCCATGAGGTGTTATTGTGTTTCGCTGTGAGCTTTATTAAAATAAAAGCCATTGAGTTGAACTGATCTGAGGGGAGAGAGGATAAAGTACCGTGCTGACACATCCTGTCTGACGAGAACGAGCGAGAGAGGCTGAAAGAGATAGAGAGAGAGAGAGCCTCTCTTTTTAGTCCATTTGGGTAACTGCTCTCTCCACGCCACATTAATCTGTGTAATTAGGTTTGAGGCTAGTTTTCCTCTCCTCTTCCTCTCCTCTCTGTTCATATCCACTCTCTACCTTCTCTTATCCATCACCTTTAGTCTCTCCTCCGCCTTTCGCTTCCTTTTCTTCATCCCCTTATTTACATCGACTCCGGCCTCTCTTTTTCTTTCTGTGAATCTCTCCAGCGCCTTTCAACCTGAGTTTAATTATTCATGTTGGAGAGAAACAAGGAACAAGAGTCCACAGCCACTGCCAAGCTGCTTTGAGTTAAATGCTAACGTCAGCATGCTAACACGGAGATGTTCAGCAGGTTTAATGTTTAGTACGAAGACCTGAATGCTAACTAGCTCTAAACACAGGATAGTACCGCTGATGGGTTGTCATTAGTTTTGCAGGTCTTAAAGCAAATTGTTGTAGACATTTTGACCTGATGACGGCACTAGAGGGACTTTTAAGGGATCAACAAATGGATTATATCCAACCCAGACTCTGATACTTGCCATCAAAGTCCAGTGATGAGGTTTAAAGAGCAAGAAAGTCCACATACGGAGGTGGTGGGGTGGATCGATGGCTCAAGGAAACATGGGGAGACGGGTGTTTGTGTCCCGTGTGAAACCAAAAGTAACCAAACTGCGACACAGCTTTAATCAGAATCAAGCTTTATTTTGAAACTCTATTATTGATAACATGACCACGGAGCTGAAGGGCCACTGGCCGAGGGGTAGTATTTGATAATGTGTTGTACAATTCATCTCAATGGGGCCACGAGTATGGGAACCAAACCAAATGTCAACATAAGAAAGTCAACGAACATGGTTGTAGGTCACCAGTTGATCACTCGCAGCCATTGTTGTCAGTTGCGAACCCAAATGTCATTCATTCTGTTTCATTCTGGTTCATTCTGGCTGTAGCTGAAGTGCCAGCAGAGTTTGATAGGGCAAGAAAACAACTCTCTTTACTCCTTAAACCTGGATTAATGGGCGAGTTTGAGATTAATATTTGATATATATTACTTGTGTCACTAGTAGTGCTGATCTCACTGAGAATCAACCTTTCCTTACCGTAGAATGAGCCTGTGAGGGAGCGAGTCGTCTTCTACGGAGGCCTCCATGTTCCTACAGTGACCCAGAACGGACAAACCAAACTCTCGCTCTAGATCGGGACTTTTGCTGGGGGGTTTTAATTGCGAGTTTCGGGGCCACCATAGTTTCTCCTACACACTTGGAAGGCTGAGCTGTTTGCAATCTCCAGCTAAAACTACTAGATGCCACTAAATCCCTCACACTGGACCTTTTAACTGTACAATAGCTGTTTCCAATGACTGTATTTCTGGAGAAAAGTTGGGGGTTTTCCCATTAACTTTAATACAGTCAGAGTGTTCTTTGAGATAACATCTAGTTTTTCTAATCTTTTTTCTAATCTATTCTATCTAATTTTATATTAAGTCTCTTTCTGTCTCTGTTTTTACATTTGTGCACATTTGATTTGTTATTGTCATATTTTTATCTATATCTATATTTTTTATTATTCTATGTGTTTAATTGGCGTTCTGTGCCTCTTTTACAGACGTGTCAACTCTGCTTGTTTTAAATGTGACGTATAAATAAACTTGATTTGATTTTGATTTGATTTAGTCGTTGCAGTTTGGTGAACGCCAGGAAGGAGGTCCGTCCTGGTTGCTGTATGAAATCAGTCACATGAGGATGTTTTGAATGATGCAGTCGTTTTCCTCACTGGAGCGACGGAAGGAAGATTTCCAGAATTTCAAAGTAGATTCTCATCTGATCTCATCTTGCACAAGAAAATGTGGTTCTGACATTTAAAATGCACAACGAAAAAGGGGAAATAATTTACTGTTTGTCTGCATGTTTTCTCTCTCCCTCCATTTCTCATTTTCTTCATCTCTCTGTCATTCTCGATATCTCTCTGTGCCCTATCTTTCTGTGTTGCTGAATCATGGCAGAGCTGCAGGCGCTGACATGACAGTCAGTCTGGTAGCACTCAGACACAAGTCCTGCTGGCTGCTCAGCCACTGTGTGTCTGGGTTTTATCTGTGCTGACTAGCCCTGTCTGCTGTCCTTCTCCTCTTTGGGTCACATCCCCCCAAACAGCCTGTAAACCTCGGCAGGAGGACAAACCAGGACAAACCAGTTACAGACAGAAAATAAGAAAATTTTTGTTTGTCAAATGATAAACATAGAGATGTAACATTTTTTATTGATGTAGAAACTCTGGTGGTAACAATGGTCGGACTAGCAGTCTAACCCTTTCATTGCATAAAAATAGGTCTACATTAAAGATATGAACATTAAGATATGAGGGTTGGTCAGTCGATTTATGTTCCAGCCCTCACCTATGGCCATTAGCTCATTGACTAAGTGAATTAGGTAATGGATACCAGCCAAAATGAGTTTCCTTTATGAGGCAGCGGGGCATACACTATACGATATGAGCTAGTTTCTGACCCGATTATTGAGCTGCACGATTCATTTTAGAGTCAAATTTCAGCTTCTTCGGGCAATGTTTGCCATGCAGTGTACAGAAGGGAGCAGGGACAGATCAACTGCTCCTAAACTGCCACAAATAGCCTCCAGACGTCCGAAGTCAGGCTCTTGCACAGTTGAAGCAGAACCACGAGTCGATTCCCCAAAGTTTGTTAGGCCACCCCAAGTGCGACCGTATTATCCTTACCTCTTCCAATCCACACTGTCTTTCATAGGCTGTAGCGGGCGGGCTCTATTTTAAAGGTGGTATCATGTGAAACTAGATGAGCTCACGCATCCATTGGTACCAACCATACCATGCTAGCATGTCGGGAAGGGAGCTCAATAACGCTCCAAAGAAAGGCAACATTTTGGCAATGGAAAAACTGGTATGGCCATTTTCAAAGGGATCCCTTGATCTCTGAATGAAAATGGGTTTTATGGTTATCCATGAATCTCCCCATTACAAACATGCCCACTTTATGCTATTCCCATGCAGTTTGGGGCAAAAACCATGCATTTTCTTGCATGTGGCATATACCTGCATACTGGGTTCCCTAAACAGTATTGGAATTGAAGAAATTAGGAATAACTGGAAAGCTGAAACACATATTTCATGCCGCCCCTGCATGATTTACTGCTCCTCTTGTGTCACCCCCAAAAAGTCTGCCTTCTATCACAGCCAAAGTTTGGACAATCGGCACACAGGATGGTAAAGATGATTATGGCAGAAACGTTTTCTGCTTTTAATTGATGCTAACAAATCACTCTTGGTTGGGGTCAGAGACAATGCTGTTGGCCAACAGGGGAAGGTACATTTGGGTGTAGTCTACATAACTTTGATAGTTTACGTTATTATTTGGTATAATGTGGTTGAATGGAAGAGTGTAAACATTAAATAGAAGAGGATCAATGATTGAGCTTTGGGGAACACACACATCATCTGGGTTCACTCAGATGCAGAATTACCAATTGAGACAAAATAATTCCTGTCCTGAAGATGTAAGGAGGCATACGATTTGATGGAAGCCTAATCCAGTTTTCCAGTCTGTCAAGTCTACTTTCATTAAATTGTATAACTCTGTATCTCCGGTTTGATCGTAACAGTTTGTATTCACTCTTCAGGACAAAGAAAATGTTGACAGAGAAAGGTAAATTTGGGTGTCGTCTGCATAATTTTGAATGTTTGGGTGTAAATATTAAATAGAAGAAGACTAAGGATTGAGCCTTGCAGAACCCTACACAAAATAGTTCCTAACTTCTTGAATAATAGCTACTTGATTGACTGTGACTAGTGCTGTGCCAGAGAACCCGGTTTTCCAGTCTGTCCAGTAGAACTGTATTGTCAGCGATGTTTAAAGGCAGTACTGAGATCTAATAACGTAGCCAACATGTTGCTAACAGGGGACAACAATGTCCGAACACGGAGCGATTGTAGAACCAACACACAGAGAGACAAACACTATTCATTCTCTCTCTCTGCTCTGACAAAGCCTCTCTCTCTCTCTCCACCCATCCCTCTACTCCCTCTCTCCATAATCCCATTATGTGTAGCGATGACCTGTCAGTGTCAATCAGTGTTGTTGTCATGCCAACCTCCTGCCGTGGGCTGGCCCCCGGGCACTCGGCCAATGGGAGTCTTCCCTGATGATTAGCCGGCGGAGATCTCGTTAGGTGGCCCCGCCCACTCCGGGGTAGATACAGTGGGAGGATGGAGGGGGGAGGGAGGGGAACAGAAAAGAACAGAAGGATTTTCAGGTGATGTAATACACCTTCTGGCGGCCATATTGGGGCTCCTGATTGGAAACGAACATCCAGACCGAACTTCTGTCTGTAGGGAACTTTAAGGTTAAATGTTTATTAACAACAGTTCACATTATCAGACTTTTCTTGGTGTAGTAGTTTCAATTGCGTAAATAACCTGCCACCCCCCTGCTCCATTCCCTAGTACCCAAGCTGCTATTATCAATCAATCAATCAATCAATCAATCAAACTTTATTTGTACAGCATCTTTTTATAAAGTTTAGTGCAGTTCAAGGTGCTTCACAGGTGGTTGACAAGGCGATAATAAGACATAATGGAATAAAAACAAACTAAGGTAGATTTATATAAAGGTATAACAATAGCGTTTGATAAACATTAAATAAATTAAGAAAGCAGAAATAACAAAACAAAGGAGGCAGATTGCGTATAAACCCGATCCACAAGTATAACCAATCATTTTTCATTGGTTGTAGGTTTATCCAGCAGTGATTCCCAACCCATTTCCTTAAGAGACCCCCTTTCTATCATTTAGTAAACTGACTCAGTGACATATTTTATGGATAATTAATATTATATTAAAATATAATATAATTGTATTTGTGCAATGAACCCAAACAGAAAACTCAGTAACTGCAAGGAGTTTGTTCAAAACGAGTGATTTGGATGAATTTTGAGCAGATTATTTTCTGTTTAGGGAACGTTTTTATACAATTCTGTCTGTATTCTGTATTTCTTTTAATATGTTTAACAATCATACAGACTAAATAGGCTTCTGTCAAAGTGTTCCCCCTTGATTTTTACATGGATTTGTTCGTTTTCACAACAGCAAAGTTGAATAAGTGTTGTTTATCAGTGTATAAGCATTGGTAAACTGTCAAAATACAATTCTATCAGTACAAACAGCAACAATTTTTATTTTATACTTCATACTTTTTTTAATTAAAGTTACAGTAGGTTTTATTATAGTAGTGTTTGCCTGTATTTATAGGTAATTAAATTGTTTTTACGTAAATATTAAAAAGGTAAAAAAAAATTACACAGGATTTGCTGCCAAAAACTGTATTTCAATAATGGAAAATTACTATATTTGCTGTTATTTTACTGTCTTTCTTTTAGAACTCTATGTTATGTTGGCGTACTGCAGTGGTGAACTTTGAGTTGTGCCTAATAAGTTATACCTGATTTATATGACCGTCTTTCTCCTCCTTTATCCTCGGCTCCTGTAAACTCTCTGATCCCATCTCACCTTCACTCTTCACCTCCTGACCTCTGTAGGTTGGTGAAGATCTTATGCAAATGTTTCAAATACAACAGTTACTCTGTGTATTAACCTGTAGTAAACTCGTTGGCACTAACCCTCGGTGGCTCAGGAGGGGGTTGTTGTCTGCTATAAATGGCTCTGGATGTGCTAATCTGGCCAGAGGGCTGAGGCCTGAGTATAGCACAGAAAACGAGCAGCCTGTTTATACCAACATGCTTCAGATGCTTCAACATTCCCGTTGTACCATCGCAGCTTCACTCAAGCTCTACACACATAACCAAAACAACCTAGGTTATTAGGACCTAGGTCCAAATAAACAGATATTGCTGTGATTTATTTCATTAAATGGATCAAAGTTATTAGAAATAAGTACATTATGATGGCGATTTGTAAAAAGTCTGAATTCAGACTTTGTCGGGTCTGTCTGCTAGACTTTTAAAATGCTTGTTTTCTGAATGGAGTTTGGTGCGTGCTGGTAAATGGTAGGTTTTCCACAGGTCTGTTAGGGATATCTCTGCTGTACACTACAGATGTGTTTTTGCAGTCTGTGTTTATCAACCTCAAAAAGCCAATGCACCGACGTTAGCTTAAGCTTTTAGCTACCTAGCAACGTGCGCTTATGGTCGAGTAAAACTACTCCAGGAAAACATTTAACTAGTAACTATAACAGTAACAATGTGAGCATCCGCACTGATAAACGATAACATTGTGTAAACAGTGGCCCCAATGCTCTGCGCTCTAGCTGGATGGAAAATGTATATTGATGAGCTGTTACGTTGCACAGAGAGAAAACCAGAAGGATCTGGGTTGACAAAGTTCTTCAAGGACGAGAGGAGTTAGGAGGAATAATCAGCAGCTGGAAATACTCCTTTACAAACTGTATTTTAATCGTCAGTAAGTCTGAATTTTAGGGAGAAAAAACACAATTACTAAATTTGTGATGAAATAATATAAGTAGTGTTGTAACTAATTACTGTTAGCATGGAGTAATAAGTAAAGTGAGTAATATATTAAATTTTTTTGGGTAACCCTGGATGACTGTGGCTGGCAGAAGAAGGCTGTTGTTG
The DNA here is from genome assembly GCF_004916995.1 of Morone saxatilis. NCBI lineage: Eukaryota > Metazoa > Chordata > Actinopteri > Moronidae > Morone > Morone saxatilis. Next base: position 26,792,830 of record NW_023340257.1, read on the forward strand.
TTGTTGTGGATAGCGTAAACACAGTCTGTTAGCGCGCCAGCAGTCAGCTGTACACACCAGACTAAAGGCCGCTGTAAGCTAATCTGATGGCAGTAAACTTGGCCTGGTACACTGCCACTGACCGGACAGCCGGGCAGATATAGAAGCCAAACCAGGACGGGACACTGAGCCTGGATGCTGGCTGAATAGTGAAACTCAGCAGTAAAGTAAAGCATCACTTTTTAAGAGAGAGAGATTTCCTTTGTTTTATGACATTTTTTAGGGCAGGAGAATCTTGTTTGTAGAGCATATTTAGAGACAGAGAGAGACATTATCTCTTTCTTCCTCGCAAACAAACTTAAAATCTAACAAATATGTGCTGAAATCTGACAGGAGAAACCTGCTCTGAACAGCTGCTCTTTCTCTTTAACTCATTTAAGACGGCCTGAATATCAGCATCTCGCTCTAAACTCACTTATCCCGACTGCGATCAGCTAATTCGAGTCAGGCAAACCACACTCACATAATAACGTTTCTGTAAGATAAAAACGCCAAACAAAACTTGCTGTGAATAAAAACGGTGACTGATAAATGATTGCATGCAACTGTTCACTCGACTGTTTGTTATATTGGTCTAAATGTGAATAATTCAACAAAGTTGGGTTAAATATCGAGTTTTTCACACAGCAGCAGACAAACTGTGATTCATACGGACAGATAATCAATAATCTACTTTGTTTTTTAAATAAATGAATCAGTTTAAAGTCCCTGTGAAGTTAAAATTAAAGTTTAAGTGTTTTTATCACATATATCTTGTGCTAGAAGCCTCCTATCCTTCAGTATCTGTACCAACAATAACAAAAAAAACTCTGTTTGACTCTGTAGCAAGTTAGCTAGCATTTTACTCCATAGCAATATGCTAGGTAACCCAACGAAGCTTATGTTAATAAGTGCTAGATAACTAGTTAACTAATTTACACCAATTGTTAGTTTGCTTTATAACTTTATAACTGTATTCAGTAATTTTGGTAAAACTGGATCAGATTTTATGGAGAAAGTATTTTCTGGTTTTCCCTTTGACGTCCTCTGGCTGCTCAGCTTCAACTCTCTCTGATTCACAGAGTTTCCTGATGGACCGATAGCTTTAGCTAAAGTAGCTCGGTCAGCCGTGCAGCTAAGCTAAAGCTCAGGCTTGTATAAAATTAATGTGACACAGCTAATATGACGAGGCCTCCATTGATTGATGCATTGAAACCAAAACTGCAAAAGCTGGTGATTAATGAGTGAGAAAACATCTAGCGAGGTGTCCCTTTAACGGCATTTGCCGGCAGCCTGTGTGCATTCAGACCGAACGGAGCCACAGGTTTGATGCCGACGGGATCAGATTCCTGCAGTACACAGCTTTTTAAAAGTTACCAATCCGCTGCCTCTCCTCACATCGTCGGAAAACACAGATTCATTCAGTCGCCTCAGCTCCTACTGAGATCTGTCCCAGAGAGACAGACCTACTGCTGAGTGTACAGTACACACACACACCACACACACACACACACACAGCTCTATATTCTGTTCAACTGGGACAGTGAGGTCTTAACTAGTCTGGCCTAAAAACACTGTTTTCTCTCTTTCTCGGCTCCTCTTCACAGCTCTCTTTTTCTTTTCATCTCACTGAGCGAAGCTGTGAGATCTGACAGCTCCAAGTGTGTTACACACTCCAGTGTGTGTGTGTGTGTGTAGTCTAGTGGGTTTTACACTGCCAAACTGACAACGTTTTGGTAGTGAGGGGATTTTGGTGGTATTAGTATATTTGTACAAAGTGAAGACACTTTGTACATGTTGGTGATATTGTGTACATTTTGGGTGGTCTACACTGGTCTTTGTAGTGAGAACGCTCTGGGTTATACACTGCCAAACTGAAGACATTTCTGAAGACACAAGACTTCTTCAAGGGTGCTCTCTGAGGGCTGGAATTTGGTTTTAGGGTTTTGGTTTTGCTAAAGGAGGACATTTTGGTGAAATTGGTATATGTTTTTGTAAAGTAAGGACATGAGGATGGGGATATTTTGGGTGGTCCACACTGGTCTTTGTAGTGAGAACGTGTTGGGTTTTACACTGCCAAATGGAGGACATTTTGGCAAAGTGAGGACATTTTGGCAAAGTGGGGACATGGCAAAGTCAGTATATGTTGGTGATATTTTTCACTTCTTCAAGGGGGCTCTCTGAGGGCTAGGATTTGGTTATAGGGTTTTGGTTTTGGCAAAATTAGGACGTTTTGGTGAAATTAGTATATTATGGACATATTGGGTGGTCTACACTGGTCTTTGTAGTGAGAACGCTCTGGGTTATACACTGCCAAACTAAGGACATTTTGCCAAACTGAGGACATTTTGCCAAACTGAGGACATGGTGAACTAAGTATATGTTGGTGACTTTTTGAAATTTATTCTGAGGGCCAGGGTTTGGTTATAGGGTTTTGGTTTTGGCAAAATTATTACATTTTGTTAAAGTGAGCACATTTTAGTGAAATTAGTATATTTTGGCAAAGTGAGGACGTTTTGCCAAAGTGAGGACATGACAAAGTCAGTATATGTTGGTGACATTTAGGACATTTTTGGTGGTCTGGACTTCTTTAAGGGTGCTCTCTGAGGGCTGTGATTTGGTTATATTATGGTTATATAGATTGGTTTTGCTAAAATGAGGACATTTTGGTGAAATTGTTACATAAGGATGAGGATATTCGGGACATTTTTGATGGTCTGCACTGGTCTGGGCACATTGACCTGACTGACCTTTTGGCGAATGTGTATATTTTTGCAAAGAGGACATGGCGAAGGGTTCGTATATGTTGGTGAATATTGGATATTTTGGTAAAATGATTGATGACATTTCCAAATGTATTTATTGTTTGTAAAGTCCTAATTAGCAGATACAACCAGGTTCAACAGGTCAAACCAACCAACTCCTGAGGGAATTATCCGTCTCTTTAGCCACTAAACGCTCTGCTTTGTCCACCAGCTCGTCTCTAACGGCGTCTGTCTGCTGGTCGCTGCTGAGCCGGTAGAGTACGATGAGTTTTTATGGAGAGTGAACCAGAATAGGACAGGCTGCACAGATCAACAATGAGCTGAAACC
>NW_023340257.1:26796040-26800293 GCF_004916995.1 Morone saxatilis
ACAGTACCACCATGAGCAAGCACTTGGCGACAAGGGCAAGGAAAAACTGCCTGTTAAAAGGCAGAAACCTAGGACAGATCCTTCGGCTCTAGGTGGGTGGTCGTCTGTCTCGACCAGTTGGGGTTTTAGTCCACAAACTGAACTTGCTAAAGGGTTTCAAAGCACTAAAGTAATGATTATTAGGCAGTTTATTTCACGACTTCTACTGTAAACCCCTCAGTAAAACACCAAACTCTGGACCTTGGTGACCCGGGTAACACTCTGCTAGCAGCTTGTGAGGTTGAATTAAATGTCCCTTCAGGATTTGAGCATTCTGGCTGTAAAGAAACAATTAACTTGACTTTGATTTGACGAATTGAAGCCTTGAGGAGAAAACAAACAGGAGTTTTTAATTCCTGAGCTCGTGCCTGAAATACAGAGCAGCTTTAACATCGACCTCTGCCCAAAAGCAAAGCTTCACGCTACAACAGATCTTCACAACCCTCCACCTCTGGAGGTCCCAGCGCAGTCTCGTTTATCTCTCTGTCTTGACTTTTTAATTTCCACACTCTGTCTTTGTGTTTGTTTAATCTCTTGGTTTCAAACTCTCGAGGGAGTCCAGGCTCGTAGCTGCTGTGCTTCCTCTCTCTCACTGTGTGGAAACCCTGAAGTTTCACAAAGACACCAAACAGGTCGGGGATGAATGTTGGAGCTGGTACAGTCTGACTACTTTATATTATTCCACGCTTGATAAGGGTTGTAGAATATTCTTATTTATGCGTCATTCTGAATGAAGCATTTTCCAATTAAAATATGCCAATATATTGTTTTTAGGAGCTTTAGGAGCAGAATATGCGTCTAATTTGGGGGTTTTAACCAATTTAATCCCATAAAATAAGATTTTTCTTTACCTATTAGGAGCCAAAATCTGACAGCCAGGAAGGCAAACCATCAGGTTGTGTCATTTCTGATCAATAATCAACGTCATTATATAGAACAAACAAAGAAATAGTTATTGATGAGTGTCCTGACATACACAGCGACCCTATTGAATCTCGTATTTCGGCTGTCTGTCCAACGTTACTGTAAACTAATTCCATGGTTTGTGTTTATTGATCAACCTTTGACTACAAGACGACAGAAGAATAAAACAGGAGGGTTTTTATCTCCACTTCCTGTTTACTTTCTGCTGTTTACAAGGTTCAATATTAGAAGGTAGGTCAGCTCAGTTTATGGGAATTATTAAGGTTCAAATCCCCTCTGCTCCACACTGTCACACCAAACTCCATTCAAAAAACGGCTGTTTTAAGGAAGCGACGTAAAAAATCTTAATTTCCACTTTACTGATTCTCTTCAACCTACAGACAAAATATTATATATTTTCTGCATGTAAACACTGTGATTAAGTGTTAAATTGTGAGAAACACGAGGATAAACTTAAGGTTTTAAAGGGTTTAAACAGCCACATCGAGCTCCTTACAGCTTCCAGCAACAGCTCGTTAGGTATTCCAGTCAGTCCACTCTCGTATTGATCGCTTCAGAGCATCATTTTAAATAATTAAGCACCAAAAACACCCCGACATCTTCACGTTTCTATGCTCCGGATGCAGCATGTCGCTTTTAATTTCCAAAAAAACATCAGCTTCCTGCCCCACACAAACACACACACACACACACACACACACTCAGCCGGCTGTCTGCGTAATGTGTGTCAATTTGGCGGCGAACCAGACTCCATCTCACACACAGCTTGCTGGTCGACCAGTCAGTCCTGTCACTGCGGGCGCCGATCCAAAGCCATTAGCCGGGGGAACATCCCGACTTTATCCGGCACTACGCAGCCGACAACACACACCTGTGCCATCCTACAGACGGGTGCAGGTGATGTCGCATTAATTGGTGTGTTTATAGGCTGGAGGACTATTATTAACACAGTTTGGTGGATGCTTTGATCTGCATTAAGGTTCTTAATAAGGTGATCAGTGTCGGTGTTATTAGACACACAGATCTGTGATAATCACTAAAATAAGGCTTTATTTTATTTAAAAGGTTCAGTTTGTAAGATTTAACATTTATCACATCCTCAGTTATATTGTTCCCATATTTAACAATTTAAGCCAAAAATATTCACAAAAACTAAATTTCTTTGTGTTTTTATATTAAAATCCAACCATTGTGTCTTCCTGTAAAACTAAATGTGACTCGAATGAATGAACTAACAAATAAAAGCCTGCAAGAAACACTAAAGGTATCGTCATATCGTGCTAACAAACTGAGGCTAACAGTTGGCTTAGCTTGTTTCTTTGATAACTTAAGATCTAAGATCCTTCATCTGGTAAAAGTGTGGCCTCAAAACTGGATAAAATGTTAATTTACGGCAGAACAACCACAACGATGATTCATCTGGTGTAACGTAAACAACTCAACAACATATATTTATACAGATTTTATAATTAATATAGTTTTCTGGCGTTTCTCCATCAGAAATCGTTTATAACAACCAAAAAAGCAACCAAAAGGAAGAAACTGCATGCTTTTGTGTGTTTGTATGTTTACCAGTAAATAAATTAACTCCATTACACATTAATTAATCAATAGCATGTTTCTATAAAGACATCAGTTTACTTTAAGAACGTCTGTGTACGTTTATAAATCACATTAACCAGCTGCGGTCGGTGCGTAATGCTCACTGAGTTAAATTAAATCAATGCAATAATTCAGTTTGGCGCCAATTTTTCTTCCTTTACATCGGTTCGGGACGAGCGGTGAGGAAACGGGCCGCTAACAGACGGGACGTGTTTAAATGCTGTAGGACTGAGGGAGGTTTGTGTTAAATGGATGCAGCTGAAGTACAACAACAGTCTGTGTGTTGCTCATCAGACTGAAATATCCCACATTCCCGAACGCAGCAGCTCCAGAGCTGGAATGTGACTGGAATCTGTCCTCGTTCCTTTAATCAACACAATCTGCTCCAGATACACTAAAACCCGTCAGTCAACAACCTGAGTTCACCCGGTTGCTCAGACGGCGTCCCCGTTATCAAACATACTGATTATATTTACTGTTTGTTGACCAGACGCCGCTTTATTGACTTTGAATCTTGTAGCATAACTTTAGCTCTTTCAGCTGAACTCTCAGCCACCCAGACAGGATGGGCCGATGCTAGCTGGTTAGCATGCCAACTAGACGTCTCTAACAAAAAGTCTGTTGATAATCATTGTTAAATTCTTACATATTACACCTTTAAAGCAAAACCAGGCTCTTATCGCGTTCACGTATTCGAGTTAAACAACGTTGATAACATGTCCCCAGAGGAAGCTAATTAAAAATAGCATTCGTCCTCAATTTTAGCTCTTCCTGTCTCTCTCTCTTTCTCTCTCTGACGAAGGTTAAAAGTCCACTAGCGGATTCCTCAGCTAACATGAAATTATTTGCCCTCTAACTGAATTTTTGACGGCCGTGTGGGAAACAATCGCGTCGATTCATGCGCCCACTGCCGCCCCCCCAGACACTCTCCTCCTCCTCCTCACCGCCGTCCCAAAGGCTGAAGAACACGCCTTGTCCGTCCACACACAGACGCACATACCGTGTTTACTGGACAATGCACAGATTTACAACTGGAATCCAGCAGAACGTACAGATGGGAAAACAGGAAGAGAGAACAGACGCTTCCTTTAACTAAAGCTAAAATATGAAGCATGTCTGCATTAAAATGTCTGTAAGCATGATATCACAACCTGTTTCAGCCTGTTTATATTTTAACTTAAAAAAACATATTTTCTCGTTTCTTCGAAGAGGAAATTTCTCAGTTTTTTAAAATGCCCGCCGGCTCAGATTCAGAATTTTTTTTTTAATATTTGATCTCATTCTCCTCGTGATTCACAAGAAGGAAAAAATCTTTCGTTTTTTTTTTTTTGGTTTTATTATTTTATTTTAATGAGCAGATATAATCGTCTTCAATCCCAGCTGCAGGCCCGTCGGCGCTCCGAACAGATGGAACGCTTTCATTAACTGGATCACCAGCAGAGCGCACACACACACACACAAAGACTGCAGAGTCACAAATGAAAGAATGCCGTCAGTCCTGGAGGAGAAACCACACAGACACTGACTCAATAATATCTATCAGGAAGTAAGAAGCTGCAATTTCTGTATAAAAGATGTCACTAAACAACATTATAATAAAGTTCTTGTCCACAAATCTTCATGATTTTAGTGAAATTTAACGTTTTGGATGCAAAAAAAAAGATATTTTTTTTACCATATTGTGCAGC
>NW_023340257.1:26800393-26808008 GCF_004916995.1 Morone saxatilis
ATTTATAATAATAATAATAAATAACTATATATATATATATATACACACATATATATATATATATATATATATACACATATACATATACATATACACACACACACACACACACACACACACACACATACACACACCGGTTTTAATCAATATTTTACACTTTTTCCATAGAAATGCTGTGATGGTGGTTTTCTGTGTAATTTACAGTCTGTAATATAAATAAATATAAAGCTTTCCGCATATTGCAACTTTTTATACAATTATCTGTCTGTATTATGTATTTCTTTGTCATTTATATTTAATAATTCAGACTTAATCGGTTTCTTTTTTAGACAAATTCAGTGTTTTTTGGTTCTTGAATCACTGATATAGTGGAATTTAACGGTGAAGTTGCAGATTGCAACTGACTGAATACCACTTGCATTACAAGCGTGTAGGAGCGACTACAGTTAAATCTTTTATTTTATGGGTCCGTAATTACATAATAATCAGAGTTCATGTGTCGTCTGGCTGCGAGGGAAACAGAGACAAAGATCTGAGAGTTATTTGAGTTCAGTTTATAAGTTTTAGAGGAACTTCCTTAAAAGTGGGGCTCCTCCATTTCAATAAAAGACCATTAAAGAGCTTGACTTGATAAAAAAAACATGACGAATATGAATAATTAAAACATTTTAGGTGTCTGTGGGTTGGAAGTTGAGGGTAAACTCAGACTCAGGCTGAGTTCTTACTCACAAACTGTATTTAGTTCTTTTGAGCGCCTTTGATTTTAAGACGTGTCTCAATGAAGACTGAATGTTAAAGGACCAACTGAATACAGCTCAACTTAAACATGTTGGTTTGTCCTTTATGGGCTCCTATAGAAACAAACAACAGGATCATTCAGAATTATCTGGATGCATATTTGGGATTATGATGATTAATAAACAGAATTAAATTTAAAAAATCCTCATCTATAGCATTTTAATTACATAAAGTCAACTTAAATAAAATTACAAACATTTTAATTCGTGTGACTCCAGTTTGTTTGGAGGATTAATTTATGTTAACTTCCTGCTTCCTGACGTGTTGTCAGGTTTTACAGTGAGCGTTTGAGGCACCTGTTTAAATCATTAAAACGACACAGAAAACTGTCGACCTTCTTTTAAGATCTTCTGTCATGACGCCCTGCAGCAGTCTTTCATTTCCAGAATAGCATCAAGCACTTCTTCACTCTTCAAACCCCCTTTGGTTTTTTTTTCCCTACATGAATGCACAACATTATATTCAATGAACAAACTCTACTCAAGATACCGATTACCAATTGATACAGACTGCAACTTCGGACTTCCTATCTTCAACATTCATAGAGAAGCTGCTTTTAATCTTCTGAGCTCCAAATATTTGAACAAAACCTGCAAAAGATCCTTAAAATTTAATTTTTATGCCCAAATTTGATGCTTGTACTTGTAATAATTTCCATAAACGTCCTCCTGAATGTTAAAGTACAACCTGACTGGGTTTGTGTCTGTAGATCTACACACCTCCTGCCAACAGACAATGGGAACGACGTCTCACTATGTGCTTAATGTGCCCGATTACACACACAGAGAGGCTGCTGTTAATCCTGCTTACTGTATTAGCAGTGTCACCGATCGCAGTGACTCGGCGTTCTTCAGACACGTGTGCGCGGCACGAGCTCCAACGTGCAAATCTGCTGTAAGACAATGCAAGAGCTGCTGTCATTAACCCGCACCGTCACTCACCTGAAGAGTGAGTAAAGAGGTGGATCACCCTTAAACCTGTAGCTCCGGCTTAATGCGACCTGCAGGCGGTCCATCCAGGATTTGCAGGTTGTTTTTTGGGGAATTGTTGCAGCCTAAAATTACCTGATTTCACTGCAGTTTTTCTTTAAAAAAATGCAATTAAATTGTGTAAGATACTGAAAATTATACAAAAAGTTGCAGTTTTGTAAATTAGAAATTGAAGGCAAAATGTTCCAGTGAGAATAACATAGCAGTTTAGTGACTTACGGGAAACTACAATGATTTTGCAACATCACTTATTTTGAAGTTGCCAGCCTCCGCCAGCACTTTAGATCATATTCACTTCAAGGATATTAAGTTGTATGAATATGTAAACAGTGAATACATCAACAGAAAGAACTGCGCCTCTATTTTTATCCACAAAGAAGATTTTATTATAACTTAGTTCATTCTTTTTATAACAGTGAAAATCTTGTTAACGGCGAGCTTAGTGTTTAAAGAAGATTTCTGCCTTGATGAAACTTTCACTCGAACAAATGTTTCAACACAAAGAGTTTCTGAAAGCCAAAAGAATCAGAGTTCAGTTTCTTATGCTTTTACTTTTTATTTCTACAGTAAGTTAATGTTTATTTATGAGATTATAAACATTAACAGCTGTCCTCTATATAAAGATCCAAAGTCACATGGTGTCTCACTCCCTCTGCCTGTGTTGTACCGCAGCCTCTCTGTGGTTTGTTTCCATAGCCGGTCCGACTGAAACTGCACTGTTTTTACATCTACGTGGTGAATTAAAGGATTTATTTCCACCAAACAGAGTTGGTGATTTTTGGAAACACTAATAGAGATGGTTTAATGAGTTTCCTTTTTGGTTTGAGATGCTGGTGGAATTAAATTTTGTAAACCTTTAAAGTTGATGGTTTTAAAGAAGGCAAACACTAAATTCCAGTCTGTACTAAGCCTCATTTCTACAAGGCACAGACATAAAACTTAAAATACTCTCTGTTAAGTCAGAATTATTGAGAATAAAACTTCTCTCTGAATTTCCCTTGAAGTCTGTTTGGTTCTCCCATTAAAATAAATCCTAGATATGAGCAACACGAACGGATGTTCCAGCTACATTCAGACAAAAAACAAAACAAAATGACAAACAATTATTTTTATTTATCTTCAAACACGTGTAGAAAAGCAAGAACAATTCCGGAAGCAATATCAGTTTTTGAAATATTAAACAATAAAACAATATCTACTAAAATAAAAAGTGAAATGTTTTAGATGGCAGTTGATTTACCAAGTTCCCTTTTAAATTATTTTGTCAGTCTTCACGACTGACAGCAGGTTTAAATAAACTTTTTAGGGAACCTGGACTCACATCTTCCCCTGAGAAAGTCAGACATTTGGGTTTTCATCATGTCACAGCAGCAGCTCCAACAAACAAACTGCTCTTTTTAATGAAAATATGTCCAATGATCAGATGAAAAGAGACATTTTTGTTGAATGAAAGACGCACTGTTGTCTAAACCAAAAGCTAAATTCATTGGGTTGATGGATGAAAACAGCCTCTTAACAGCTGTGACATGATGCCGGTTAACCGAAACTCTCGCCTCAAACACAGAACAACAAACCAGGAAGCACCTTCTTTAGTTAAAGTAAAAATCAGTCAGAGTTCCACAGCAAGAAAGCATCAAAGATAAACCATCACACTTCTTCCATTTCAGATGATTATTTTTTGTTTTAGCCCCTTAAATAAACTTCCGATATACTTAAAGCGCTTAAAATTGATTTATTGTGGTGATTCTGGCGCCCCCTTGAGGACAAAAGCAGTCGTGTTTATACTGCCGTGTTTCATTGATTTAAAGGGGAATCTGACCCGGCGGCAGACATTAAAGAATATAGAGAAATCTTTTCTCTGATGGTTTGTTTATCTGGGTCATTTAAAGGCATCAGTGTTAAATTCAAAGCTTAAAAACTCACATTACACTTTGTGTCTATTATTGCGTGGTTGACGTGTTTGAACACATCCGCTTAAGCAAACACTGAAAACACAAATGCTTCTGCGTCTTTGGGAATCGACTTGCAGCGACTTGAAACGAGCTGCAAACAGATAATCCATCACCTGCATGCTTTTATTTTGGTCAAAGTGAAATTATTGTTCTTTAGAAAAATGACACAACGTTGACTACAATAAACTGTGAAAGGTGATCTCTCTGCAGCAAGTCTCTGCAAGCAGCCGGGAAACACTACATCAGTAAACACTTACTGGGAAAAGGTCAGCAGTAATGTGCAGATATGTAAGTTAATAGGCTAAAACATAAAAAACAGATAAAGTTCTTTAGCATAAATGTTGACTCTGATACATTCCCCTGTAACACGACATACAACTTGTTACAAAACATCATGAATTATAAATACAAGTGCTATCACGGTGTAACAAGGCAGTGAGTGATTCATATTAAGCACAAAATATATCATAATTTTGACATGAATGGCAAAGTGTTACAGTCATTTAACATAAGCACTAAGCCTGCTTGTTAGCTGCATCCATGTAGCTTTAGCTACATTAGCACAAAGAGCAGTTTAAAGATTTAACCTATGTAAGCAACAATAAATCTTCTAATGTCATAAATACTCATTACATTTTTTACACAATAATATGAGTTGTAAAGGTTTAGTGCTTTTTCTATCTGGAAAAATAGACATAAACAAGTCAGGATAAGGAACTTTGCCAAACCCATCAATGTTTGTAAGATAAACCATGTTATTTATTTTACAGCATTTTTATTTTAACAGCGTAAATACATCTATTATTAATCCTCATTTAACTTCCATTCCCTGCTACATATTGTATGCACACAATTTGTTTTTTTGTGCTACCTAGCTGACAGTATTAGCCTAGCCACCGCTATGGGAAAGTGATCTAACATAACAGATGTATTTAAGGGAGGACTGGAACAGCGTTGGAGGCGGGGCTTTGTTAATGAAGCTGCTCAGTGACGCATGAAGTCAAGACTACCACTGGCCAAGTTTCTAACTTCCAGTTTAGCCCGCCACTGGCATGAAGGGGACAAAATGATTTCATTGTGCAGCTCTTTTAGACTTTTCAAATGTTGTCGGACCGAATGGATCAAATTTAGATAATAAAACGAGTCAGTTTGCGGGGGTTGTGTCCACCGTTTTACAACTGCTTCTTTCACAATGCAAGCGTAAAGGAAACTTATTATGGTGCCCCGTGTGAGGCCAGGTGAAGGGAGGACTTTTCCTCCTATACTAAAATAACGTAGCATCATTCTGGTAAATAAGGCTTTTATGAATTTTTTTACTGACCAAAACTCTTAGAGGTACATAAAAAATATATAAGTATTACAACTTCCCATTACTTCAAATACATTCTGTTATAGTTATATTCTTTTAAAGGCATGGACACTCTTCTACAAAGGGATAAAACTGAATGAATACACTTTCCACCAAGTGAAATCAGACTTGTTTTCATGTCATTAGTTCCTAGTAGGAAACAAGTCCATTGTCATTGCCAGGGCGTCGAATACCGCCATTTTGTCTCTATGCAGACGCACAACATATCCTTTAGCATCAGTTTAAGACGCAATGTAACCCAGTACGTCATGTTGTGTGTTATAAAGAGTGAGAAAGTCCGTGTAAGGAGGTGTTTGGGGTGATGGATGGGTCAAACACAGGACTTGGAGACTGTGGTTTGTGTTTAGGGATGGGAACTGCTAGGATTTAAGGGGTACCTTGTAAGACGCATGACAAAACAGTGTCGCACAACCTGGAATGAGAATGTGTTGAATATATTTCAAATGTAATTTAATGGTCAGCATAATTGAGGATAATAGAAACTCAAACTGAAAGTTGGAATTAACAAGCACATCGTTAGTTCCTTGCTGGAACCAAGAAATAAATTAGCAACCAAAGTGGAGCATCCAATTAAAATGATGGAAACGCCGGCTGGTTTGCTAGATACCGCCAAGAATCTTAAACAGAACTGGTTCAGAAACCAGAACTACTTTGGTGGAAAAGGAGCCTGCATCAGATATAACATGATCGGTATCAGTAAAGTTTGCATCCAAACCAGTTAGATTTGACCAGGCTGTAGCTTTTTCTTTCTGGAGTAGTTTTTTTTAATTGAAAAAGCTCCAGAACAAGGCAGTAAGTGTTAAGTGTGCACTAAAACAATTTGAAGCTAATTTGTAGTAAGCTAACGGTGGGATTTGAATCAAGAATTGCTGTTTTCTGGTATTATAGAAGTATGTTTGACACTCTTGATTCAAGGCCTATTTATGCTGCTTTTTCATCCTGCAGATTTCTGTCAGCTCTTCTATGTTTGAGTCTCGGTTGTTAATTGAAATGAGCAAATCGTTGACATTACATGATGAGTTGCAAACCTCCTTTCCGCAGAGCCTGAGGGAAGTACGTTGTCCAAACTCTATTAGAGTCTCTGGAAGGTCTTCATGTTGGCGGCGGCCCGTTGACGTACCTCAGCGTCAGGTGGAAGCTATGACGCAACCTGCTGCTCCGGTGACACGGCGGCTCCAGGAACCAGATCAGACAGGCCAGGAGAACCAGAGCTGTAGCCAGGAGGAGGTAGAGGAGGGCTGGGGAGAGCAGGGAGGAAGGGGCCCTGCTGCTGGAGGTCACGCTGCATGGAGGAGGAGGAGGAGGAGGAAGAGGTGGAGGTGTTATTGTTTTGTTTGACTGCTCAACCTTGTCAGAAAACTCCGGGAATTTAACCCTTAAGAACATCTACCTCATGAGTTACTTATAGCAAGTGTTCGTAAAGCAACATTTTACTCTCTTAAAGGTACAATTTGTAATTTCTGCCACTAGGGGGCATAAAAAACATAAAACAATAATACAAATGTGATATGGCCCGCTCATCACTAGTGACTATACATGTGTCTCTTATTTTTAAAGCATCTTCAAAATGTGGTTGTCTTTTCAACATAGATTAGCCTAGCACGTAGCATCAAGTACAGGAAAGGAGGAAGTTGACTGAGGCTTGCTCAACTGTTATTGGCGCACAGAACAAAAATGGGCGGGGCTTATGAACACTCAATTTCTTGAACAGACTCCACTAAATGGCAATTTCTTTGCAGTGCAACACCATGAACTGAATATAAACAATATTCCTGTTAATTATCAAATAAAAACCATGTTTGTTGGCCATCTCGTGTTTTTCTCTTCTTAAACATAAAGTACACTGTTCTGCTTATCTCTGTGGTTTTAGAAACATCCTGCGAGTTATAGCCGGTCTATATCTCTGAGGGTTTCTGTGTTTTCTCACCTTTGTTCGGAGAGAAGACGCTCAACTTCTTCACAGGACGGCTCTTCTTCAGCCTTAAGAACAGAGCGCTCCTGTTAACCCACAGTGGTTTCAGGCAACTCTTCTTACGTTCACATGCAAACTTTTTAAGAAAATATCTGCACAGAGTTTATTTCTCCCTTTCGGGCATCAGTGACACTACTTCTTATTACTACAACTTATCTAAAAAGGTGCTGTGTGTGTGTTATTTTCCATCAATAAATCAATACCACATTAATATTTGACACTTTAATTACTGTGAAGTGATAAAATTGTCTGGCAGTCTCAACACTGTATCGTGTCACAACAACAACGTCTGCAACCAAAAAACACAAACATCTGATTTATCTTGTTTACCAGTAAAATCCAAGATAACCATTACTCGATGTTCTACAAGTAGAGTGCAGTAAAGAAACACAGTTAGTGCAGTAAAAAAAATGCAGTATACTGCAGTAAAGAAACACAGTAGATTGCAGTAAAGAAACAGTAGAGCGCAGTAAAGAAACAGTAGAGCGCAGTAAAGAAACAGATTGGAGTAAAGAAATGCAGTAGAGTGCAGTAA
>NW_023340257.1:26808156-26808306 GCF_004916995.1 Morone saxatilis
ATGCAGTAGAGTGCAGTAAAGAAATGCAGTAGGGTGCAGTAAAGAAACGCAGTAGAGTGCAGTAAAGAAACGCAGTAGAGTGCAGTAAAGAAACACAGTAGAGTGCAGTAAGGAAATGCAGTAGAGTGCAGTAAGGAAATGCAGTAGAGT
>NW_023340257.1:26808452-26811356 GCF_004916995.1 Morone saxatilis
GTAGAGTGCAGTAAAGAAACACAGATTGGAGTAAAGAAATGCAGTACAGTGCAGTAAGGATCGCACTAGAGTGCAGTAAAGAAATACAGTACAGTGCAGTAAAGAAATGCAGTACAGTGCAGTAAAGAAACACACTAGAGTGCAGTAAAATGCACTAGAGTGCAGTAAAGAAATGCAGTAGAACTCACCAGAGGGTTTGATCGATAATGGTGCTTCAACCAGTCACACGAGGCGTTTAGGTCACGTGACAGTGAAGGGATTGGGTCAGGAAATGGCTGTTGAGTGTTGTCATGGTGATGTTGGCTACCTTCAAGATAAAACTGTAACACAGAACAAGTACGGACATAAATACAGACATCTGTCTGAAGGTAATGAAATCTAATTAGTGAGTGAGTGTAAAATCCTGATTTCACCCTAAAATATCTATAAATATATGTTTAATATGTGACAGACGAGTCAGTTGCCAAATCCAGCAATTTTCTCTCCTTTCATTGTGGTACATCCAGAGCTGATTTTATGTCTTCTGGGGGAAGTCCAAGTCTTTCAGGTCTCTAAATACCGACTATGAAAAATTGTCCTCTTTAAGACTAATTTTAGTCTTTTCAGTACATTTAAAAATATTTGTATTCATTGAGGAAAAGGTTGCACAACAAGTGTTTTAACTTCTTCACACTAGAAACTTCTAACAACACGTTCTCACTCCCAAATGGTCAAATACTGCCGCTTGGTCAGTGGTCTTCGCTTCAAAATATGTCGCTATAGGTGTCCCTATAGTGTAATTTCAAAACGATCAGGTTAGCAACAATAACTAAGCAAACATCTGCTTACACTTTCAAAATAAAATACCTAGTAAAAAGTCAGTTAAAACTTCTAATAAACGCTGCTTAATCAAGAATCTGACCTCCGACTAAAGGAACGCCAAGCTGCATGACATGAAACTACAAGTCACATTCATTTACTTCTTAATCGAAGGTGCCAGATTCCAATTGTTCCCGCCCACTTTAACCTCTACGTCCAGCTTTTCCAGAACATTTTCCAGGAGTTTTTCTTGACAATACAGGACAGCACTGTGAGTACGAGTACTACGAGTGAATTTCCAAGATATTTAGTCATTTTAATACATTTCCATGACTGGAAAACTAGTCTCAAAATTTTCCAAGAACTCTTGTCTGACCAAAACAACGCTTGCCAATACCGTAACTAAGCTGTAAGTCCCAAAAGTGGTCCATATTAGGCCCAAATGAGTCTGTTAATGAGTCACATTTGGTGTTTGGTCCACAATGTAACTGACAAAAGTTGCCTGATTCCCCCATGGATATTTTCCAGACATCGATTTTAGCAAAAACTGGGCACATGAGCTCAGTTCAGAGGCATAATTTCACCAAAGATGCTTCAAATTAAAATCTGACAGCTTGTTCTGCTCTCAGTCTCTGAGATTGAGAACGAGCTGCTGTAAAAACATTGATTAAACTTTTGATTCTCTCCTCCGCTGCTCTCAAATCTGGACTTGCAGGTTGATTTCTAGCTCCAATTTGTTTTGTGTTCGCTCGATAGTTTTGTCAGTAATGAACCTCTATTAGAAAGTGCCAAAGCTATTATGCACAAACACACGTTCAATCAAACTCACATATTGCCAAATGTACGCGCAATTTGTCGGCAGATTTCGACCCTAAAAAACTTTTACTGTGACAGTTTTCTTTAATTGGTTGTGAGTCAGAAAAAACTGAGACGAGGGAAGGAGGAAGTAAACAGGAAGGAAGGAAAGGAGGAAGTCGGCGTGTTTCTCTCCCGTTTTTATGGCGACAGTTAAAGTGCAGTCAGACTCGATGCATAAATCAAGACTTTATGGATTCATTCGGCGGCCCGAGGAGCGGCGGACGAGACGGAGGAAGAGGAGAATAAATAGACGCTCTCACCGGTAATGAGAGAGGGAGAGAAAATGAAGGCTAAGGCCAATGAAGCCTGATGGAGAGAGAAACGTGAAAGCGGATAGAGGACGGTTATTCAGGAATCCATCTTTACAAAAGGTGGCTGTGCAGAGGAAAATAAAGGCTGATGATTATGAATGTTGATGGAGATCCTGGTGAGAGAGGACATCACTCAGTGTGTGTGTGTGTTTGCTTTACAATGCTGTAAACTAAGAAAGATAAACACAGACAGTGTGTGTGTGTGTGGGTGTGGTGTGTGTGGTGTTGTGTGTGTGTGAGAGAGAGAGAGACTCGCTGGTAGTAATGACTTTATGGGGACACGATTCTAAACACACACTGTGGGGACACATCTGCCATCCGGGGACAAAAGTATGGAAGTAAATGACAAATAAATGTGTGTACTGCTAAGACTGCTGCAACATTTGAGAGATTTGTAAGAGCAGAATAAGACTTGTGTATGAGACTGAAAGAGGAATTGTGTGACTACATGTGAGCGATCAACTGAGCTTCTCTGGCTCCTAATTGTTAAAGCTGCTCGCTCTCAGTTTTGGCACTCTGAGTACAGAGTGTAATACATGGATCTCAAACTTTAAGGGCCCTTGACAGGCATTGGAAATTAACTGTAGCTATAAACACTGTGATACATTGCTTGTTGGCTGATTGTGATTCAATTCTGAAAAACTGTATCTATCAAATAAACTGAATGAATAAAAACAAAACTGTCAGTCTGGGGACCATTTCCTCAAGACTATTAAGATTATTTATTCTTGTTGTTATTTTATATCAGGTTAAACTACAATTAAAATAACAACACAATTATATTTTTTCCTATTTTGTTTGGCGTAAAATAACAGCTAAAGTCAAAGGTTCCCTAAAATCATTCAAACTGTTCGAAGGTGATATAAAATAATGATATAAGAAGGTATAGAAACAGTTGCTGGATACATTAAATATTACAGATACAGTAGTTTAAATA
>NW_023340257.1:26811380-26819564 GCF_004916995.1 Morone saxatilis
ACAGCTTTATTTGTTGCTAAAGTAACTGCTGCTGTTAGCTAGTTAGCTCAGTTAGCCGTGCAACTAGCACTCCTGACTCCCGATTGGGATCTCGGAGCACCGGGGGAGTCTGTTGGTGTTCCCTGCTACAGGGGGAGGTTAGGACAACCAGGAGGAGGTTTCCATTTTCGTGTCCTTTTAAAACTTGCTAGTAAAACAAGTAGCTAGTCAGAACCTAAGATGGCGCCACAGACGGTCACCTCAGTGTGTTGGTGTGCTTTGTTTTTTCTTGTTTTGTGTGTTAATTCAGTATATTTTTGTGTGATTTATATATTTTTGTGTGATTGTATATTTTAAGCACCATTGCAAGATAAATTCCTCGTATGTGTGATATATAAATATATTGATTTCACCCTTTAAACTCATAAACCTGCACCTGAACGCTCTCAATCTTTGACTTTCAGACACATTTTCAGTGTAGCTCGCAAATCTGTTTTGCACTCATTCAATTATTTTGTCATCCATGTACTTCCATGACAAAGTTGGTCTCCACAAGGTCAGAAATTTACTCTGTGAGAGAGCGAGTGAGCGAGTACGTGAGAATGTCTCCGGAGTCAGATCAGGAGTTTTCACACACACAGATGATATTCATGTGATACCATGTGCTGGATGTTAATGCTGAACTCTGCAGGAAAACAAAAAAGAAGCCGTATGAGACGATAAAGCTGGTGTTCTTCTATAGTAAAGACCCAAATCAACCACGTTAGTCCGTCCCTTAATGCTGTCTGACTTCCTGTTTGTGGCTCAGAGCTTATTGGTTCCTACTGGAAATACAAAGTTTTTATGTTTTAAAAAAGGTTCAGCTGCTCATTGTAGTTTTTATCAAACAAACAGTGGGACAGTTTAAGTGACTGAAGGTGACCCACCTTCACCTCGCCATCCGTCTGCACCGCTTTGGAACAGGAAGTCCTCCTCTCTGGAGGGGTGGGGCTCTGATCGCCAAGCCACGCCCTCACACGCCCGCCGTCAAAGCCGACCGGCTCGCTGTCCTGTCTGTCAGGCGTCGAGGTCGCCCACTGGTCTCCGCTCACCCGGGTCCCGCCGCTCTGAGTCGCCACTGGCGAGAAGACACTGGTGTGGGCGTGGTCAAACCATCCGTCCAATCGCTGCACAGAAACCTGATAATAAACCGGAAGTGAATCATGAAATTAAATCATTAAATCACGTCCTTCATAAAGTAGATTGTCTGTTAAAAACTACACAGTGATGTTTATCCGTGGTTCCCAACCTGAGGGTCGGGACCCCCACTAGGGGTCGCCAAAGCTTCACAGGGGGTTGTGAGGTCTTCTTGATTTTAAGGGGTGTAAGAAAACTTAAAAAATATATACACAGTATCTCAGCACTTTATTCATTCCAGGGAGGCAAAGTTTAATAATACTTAAGTGTTATTTTGAAGGTTTGATTTTTATTTAAATATATTTTTATTTAAATGTATAACCTTTATTATTAGAAATAGAAGTTAGAATAGAATTAGAATTCTATTAAAATAGAATTAGATTTAAAAAAAAACATAATACAGACAGAAAATAATGTAAAAATATCAGGAAATCTCATCTCTGAATGACTTAAAATCGCTATTTTACACAAACTCTCCTCAGGTGTTCTGTACTGTTGTTCTTGTTGCTGAAAATAATATAATATAATAATAAAATATAGTCACATTACTACTACTACAGAAAATAGGTCCCTTAAGGAATCAGGTTGGGAACTACTGATGTAAATATTGTACAGATGTAGTTAATAAGCTAAAACATGATAAAGGCAGTTGGGCTCGAAGTCAAAGTGGCGATGCCTGAAATTGACAGGTTTCAGGTGAGAGGTGGCGGCGGCGGCACATAAACCTCTGCAGGCACATCTTTTGAGTTCAGAATTCACACGGCGTACAAACAACCGGAGACGAGGTCACACGGCAGATTTAATGAAGTACAACCACATGGAGTCCTACGGGCAGGCGGCGGCGAACCCTGCGGGGGAGGATGACGTGCTGACATCACGCCTTTACGAGTCGGATAATAAATAAGATAAAAGAATAAAAAAACAACACTTTGATGTGTTTGCTGCAGCTGCAATCAGATGCTAATTCAGTTTTACGTCTTTGTCTCTGTTTGTCTTGTCCTGTTGAGCTTCAGGGTTCACCGACAGTGCAGAGAGGAAGAGGAGGAGGAGGAGGAGGAGGAGGAAGAGGAGGAGGAGGGAGCTGCAGCAGAGGACGACACTATTTACCCCCGAAATTAAATCAACGCCAGTCTTGTTTTTTTTCACCTCTTTATTTCAGTTTCTCTCTCCACTGACACACACTCCCCCACTTCCTCCCCTTGCCAAAATAAAAAGCTAAAAAAAAAACCCGAAGACGTACGGAGGCGTCTGCAGGCGTCATGAATAAATCAGTAGAAGACAACCAGCGACATTTTCAGATAGCTGGTGTATCGAAACATGAGTGTGTGGGACAGACAGACAGACAGACAGAGCCTCTGGGCCATGAAGCATCTGGGTCAGAGCAGAACAACAGGAAAACAGAGCGTGTGCACTGAAATTAGACGGTTTGGTTCACATTTAGGCATCGACGTGGCGTCATTTCAGCTCCTCTTCACTAATCTGTCAAAATAAATAACGTCAGAAAGAGACGCTGGAAGGCAGCGGGACCAAAGTATCAGAGGAGTTAATCAGTCAGTAACTGTTAACGTTATCCATCATCCATTGTATCAGTACGGGGTTTCGTGGTGCTTCCTATAAAACCATATTGTACTGTGTTCCAATATAGATGATAATGAACTCTGCTTTGTCCATTAAGCTCTAATAATGAGACACCTTAGAGAGAATTTAGTCTTAATTAATTAGAATTTTGGCCAAGATGCATTAATGTTTACATCCCAGCCCAAAAATAAAATCTTTCTCCTCGTCTTCTTCCCCAAATGTTGATGTTAATTTTCACCAGGACGAAGAAGAAAAAGAAGAACATGTTTGTTGTAAACTCACCAAATCTGCTTCCTGATTGTCGTTGCTGATGTTCGACTGAGAGCCGAGGGAGCTGAGGTAGCTCCGCCTCTTCAGACACAGACCTACACACACACACACACACACACACACACTCAATAAAACAACTTATATTCATTGTAATTGAAACCATTTTAAAAATGTTCACTTTCTACCGGCGTTGGCGCTGAAATACGACGAGTCGGCGTCGTCACGGGAGACAGAGCGCCCGATATCGACAGAGGGGTCCCACTCCAGCCCCAGGTGCTCATGGGTAGGCGAGGACGGAGAGGGAGGAGGAGGAGGGAGGTGAGCGGGTGAGGGTGGCTCTGAGGAGGAGATGGAGGAACAGTTTGATTGTTTATTGATTGTATTCTTTATTATTGATCTAATATCTGTAATCAATACCTTTAGCTCCCTCTTCCTCTAACAGACTCTCTGAGGGGCAACCAGAGTCTGTACCCAGAATCCAGTCCTCCTCAAACACCTGGAGGAGGAGAAGGAGGAGGAGGAGGAAGAGGAAGAGGAGTAGGATGAGGAAGAAGAGGATGAGGAAGAGGAGGACAAGGAGGAAGAGGAAGAGGAGGAAGAGGACGAGGAAGAGGAGGAAGAGGACGAGGAAAAGGAAGAGGAGGAGGACAAGGAGGGTGAGGAGGAGGACGACGAGGAGGAGGACAAGGAGGATAAGGAGGACAAGGAGGACGAGAGAGAAGATGAAGAAGACGCGTGGACAAAAGGAGGAGCAACGAGGAGGAAGAGAAGAAGGGTTACGGGGAGAAAGGGGAGGAAGGGGAGAGGAGGAGGATCATAAAATATAAATTTATAATTGCACAACTGGTCCAAAGGAAATACGGGTTTTACGCGCTAATCTGCTGTGTTTTTATTTGTATAAATAAATAACCGTTGTGTACCAGTCTCATGCTTAGCAGTCGGGTGTGTGTCCGTGCGATGTTGTTGTAGACAAGGCTGCAGTGGCGCAGCAGCTCCAGCAGGCGGCGCTCTAAGTGCTGAGCGTCCATCGGTTGGCTGCGCTGGATCAACGCCTCGCCACGCTGCAGGAGGGCGTTCACACGGCCCGAGTTCACGCACACACACTGCTGGAAGGACTGAAAACACACAAACAGGGTGAATATATCACTGTCACACACACACACACCACCACACACACACACACCTGGAGGCGTCTCAGCTTCTCGCAGGTGTTTCCTGTCAGGTGATTGACGTCGGACAGACGGACGTCCAGGTCGGCCAACCAGATATCGAGCTCCTCCCTCTCCGCCTCAAACTCCCGCCACTCCGACACGAAGAGCTGAGAGAGAAACAGACTGTCGGTAAACACCTGCATTCTTTCTAACGGCCGGCAGGGGGCGACCCCACTGGTTGCAGAGAGAGGTCTGATAGTATCGAATCTTACGGGGAAATGAGCCGACTTCTGACTTGATTTATTTTGACTAAAAAATACACAAATTACAAAAACAATACAACACAAAAAACAAATAAAAAAGGCAAATAAACACATGAGAAATACACAAAAGATACATCGAAACACACTAAAAATGAGAACCAATACACAAAAAGCTAAAGTAAAAAACATGAAAAAACACGTTAAAATCACATAAATTACACAAGAAATACAATAAAAACACTAAAAATACATGAAAAAGGCAAAAAATACACTGAAACTTTTATTAGGAGGAATTCTGACCTTCAGTCTTCCGGTGATGGATTCCAGTTTGGCGTTCACGTCGTCCCACCGCCGCCCGCACTCCCTCGCCGACGCCAGCAGCCGAGCCTGCATGGCGCCCTGAAACAGCCGAGTCAGCGTTCGATTCCTCCGAGTCAGATCGTCCAACTGGACGAGGCAACCTCCCGCCTCGCACCGCAGCCGCTGAAAACAACAAGAGCAAGAGGACTTCATTACCCATAAATCCTGTTAGGAAATTAGTAACTTTAAAAATATATATTTCTTCTGTTGAGTCCTGATACTCTGATAAAACATGTACAATACAATACAAAATATGTGCAGAGAGTTTGTTAACACTTGGGCTTTAACTAACAATTATATTCGATTAATCAATTAATCTACAGATTAATCAATTAATCCTGTTTTTTGAGCAAGAAAATAGTGAAAAATGTATGATCATATTTGACAAAGAAATGCATTTAATCCTAGAAATGTGGATTTCTACCCAAAAAATGACTAAAACAAACAATTATCAATATTCCTCTTCTGTCAACCAACTAATCAATTAATCGACTTATCTGTGCAGTTACAGTCTCACTCTACTCACCTGGAGCTTCTACTTAAACATCAAAAACTGAGATCCCAGGACAAACTGATGCATTTTTATACAAATAAAAAGATAAATTAATGTTTTACATTCACCGAATTTACAAGTGGAGACAAATAATTAAGAATTTGTCGTTTATTAAGTTTCTTCTGACACAAAAACTCACAAAAATATGTGATTTTTTAAAGGTAATTTGGGGCTAATTTGACACTATATGAGGATTAGGATAATAAGAACATGAAATGTACCAGATGTAAATGCAAAGGCAAGATCAGACCTTTTATTATTCAGTCAGAGTCCATACAGATTGCAATTTAATACCAGTAATAATAACTAATGTGTGCAACTCCTTTATACACAGAGTCGCCTACACCGGGACAAATGGACATATAGCAGAATATTTTTTTATATAAATAAAGGAATAACTCATTACATCTGCCGAATTCACCAGAGGGGACGTATAATTAAGAATATGTTGTAGAAAGAGTTACATAATGTTTATAAAGTGTCCTCTGACAGAAAAACTCACAAAAATGTGATTTTTTAAAAGCAGTCTGGGGCTGATTTACCACAACCTCAAACGCCTCATGCACATGCTTTTAAAAAAAGGGATTTTAATACCAGGTGTTCTTTATATTTGTTTAATTTTGCAGATTTTCGGGCTCGTTCCTCGGCTGCACCAACCAACAGTGACTGATACTGGAATAAAATCCTCCTGTGTGTGCTGGAGCTGCAGAGGAAGATTGGTGTGGATCAGATTTCCCAGCAGTGACCGAGCTGACAGCAGAATTTCATTTGGACAAACAAGGAGAATCTACAGCTGTTCAGTCGGTCAGGGACGGACGCTCCCGCTCAAACTTTCTGATTTAAAACGACTGGATTTACACATCAGTGCTGCGGCTTTACGACCAGCTGACAGATATTTACGCTCTGCCTGGATTATGTCTTTAACCCGTCGCTGAACTTTAGCCCTCTAACCCCGGTTGGTCTTTCTCTGACGGCGCCGCCACAAAGAAAATATATGAACACACTTTAATATTTAAAATGATACACAAGGTTTCAATGAATGATTAAATAGGAATTAAAGTTTGCTTCCTTTATTTCCTGTAAAAACAAGCAGCTAGGGAGTTTTTGTAACATTTTTTGGCTTATTTTTTGGCTAATTGCTTATTTAAATTCATCCTTGGGACCAGTAATCTCTCAGTTTCCTCACCTCAAACCTCCTCAGTTCCTCCTTCGCAGTGACGTAGGTGACGTGGGCGGGGTTAGGGGAACTGACAGTCTGCTCAGCCAGTCGCAGCCAGGCGTCCAGGTGGGCGTGTTCTTTCATAAACTCGTGCCAGAGGACCCACCTCCTCTCCAGTCTGGAAAGATAGACAGTCAGACAAAGTCAAACAGCTTTTTACCAAAATTAGGTCCCATTGGGGGGACACTGGGATATTCAGGCACGAACAGACCCGAGCCCGAACCATGGCAGCGGTTTTGAGGCAAACCTGAACCCAAATTTCCATTTAGAAAAAATGTTTAATAATAATTTAAACGTTTTTTTTTTCAAGCTTGTATGCATTATTATCTCATACTGTCCGAGCCCGAATTACAGCAGTTTTCTGCTTAAAAAAACAAGCTACATTGTGAATATTATATTAGTATATAGGGAAAACTATTATAAAAATGAATAAATAACAGATACAGTCATATGCTTTATTAATAAATTGTTAAATATATATATTTTTAAAATGAGCACCGACCTATCAGCATCAGTTTGGGGCCCGAGCCTGAACCAGACCTGAATTTCCGCTTTAAAAAAAATATTATAATAATTTAAATAGTTTATTAGAAGCTAACTTAAACTACATTGTGAATATTATGAAAATTATTAAAAATGAATAAATACAGTTAATATTTAAAATATATATATATATATATATATATATATGTTTTTTTTAAATCTCCACCAGTCCAACATCAAGATCTCATGATGATCCGTCCACTCACTGTCCACATCCCTGCAGGTCTTCATCCTGGCTCCAGCTGCCGTCCCCTTGCTGCGTCTCCTCCTCTTCATCCTCTTCATCCTCCTCCGGCAGAGACTCAGTCAGATCCAGAATCAGCTCCACATCCATCACTTCCTCTCCGTCACTTCCTGAAGAGGGCGGGTCTGCTGGGACTCGGGGCATCCTGACATCACTGGACCTTCACCTGCTGAGGGACGAGATAGACACTTTATTTAAAGTCATTCATAATAATTATATATTATACATGGTCCTTAGTTAATATAGATTCTATTATTTTTCATATTTATTCGATATTGTGATTATTTTCTTTTGTAGAAAAAGATTAAAGAGACAAAGCTGTAAAATCTGTCACTCTGCAGACATTTTGTTTGTTTGTTTTTTCATCAGTTTCAGGTCATTGATGTTCAGTTGATATTCTGCACTCAAAGCAGTCTGAGTCAAAAGTCTAATGAACTTATAAAGTCTAGTCATAGATGAATACATGAAAATGTGCTCCATTATACTGTAGTACTGTAGATTGATAGGTGTATTTCTCATTACTTTTTATCTTATTTCATATTTAAATTGAGTTTTTTATTAATTTATTAAAAATGTTTTTTAATCACAACATGGGGCTTATTTGATATATTGTGTTGACAAAGACTAAATTTAAAGACATTTTTTAGTTCAGTTAAGTTGGTTTTATAAGTAATTTTTAATTTTCACAGTTTTGTTTGGTTTTATTGAACAATAACTAATAACTGGCTGCACATTCAACCCTCGCGGACGTCAACATTTAAACAAACCAACTTCAGCGTGTTTGAGTCTTTGCTGCCGGAGGAAAGCAAACAAATCCTAAATCCTCCGAGCAGAGACCTCACACACAC
>NW_023340257.1:26819664-26828324 GCF_004916995.1 Morone saxatilis
TGCCTGAAAACATTATGGCAAGGATCCGTACAGAGATAGATCTTTTGTTTAACCAGAAACAGCTGTAATATCACTATCACTCTCCACCAGACTCCAGAGACAAAAATGCTCATTTTACCTTGCATGTCATCGTATCATTATAACTTCATAAAACTCACCAAAACTGTCTTTGTTAGTCTTTCCAAACATCACCAACTCTCATTTGGTAGAAATAAATGATTAATTCAGAGTTAAAGGAACAAATGGCTGCCATGTCCACTAACGGTGAAGACTCTCTCTTTCGTGTGTGTGTGGTTACAGTCCGATTAACATTTTGGCTAATCTGTATAAACGTATAAAAAATGTCATATAAGAGTGTAAAGTAGTTTTTTCCCCTCACTTTAACCTCATTCTTATTACCTTTGGCCTCATATAATGTCAACACCTGTAGCATTTAATATATGACAGAAACTGAGGAACATTTAAAGTGAAATAATGTTTTTTTATTCATTAATTCTGCCTAATGTCGCTCTGCACGCGCACAGTGAAACCAGGAAGTCAAACCAAAAGCTCGTCAGGAAAACAACAACAAGCAGAGTCGATGTTACTTTTACTGAAATGAAAAAAGGATGTGATGCATGTGCATTGCCCTTGAGGCTGTAATGAAAGTGAATTTACGTTTAATCCCACTCCAATTTAAACCTAATCCTGACCACAAAACTAAACTCTCCCTGCGTCCTCTCGTCTTTTCCAACCTTGTGAGGACTCTGTATAAACAGAGAGAGCAGCTGTGTGTGTCGCTGTGCAGCAACATAAGGTTGGTTGCTCCTCTGTCTCCTCCGCTGTCACAGACTCTCCTCCTCTTCCTCCTCCTCTTCCTCCTCCCTGACACATCCTGTGGTACAGTAACAGTTACCTTTAGTACGTCACCGCCTGCAGCATCCGAGGTCAACCGGCCTCAAAATGAACCAGTTCTGAGGTCCTGTTGGCCACCACAATGTGCAGTTTATTAACAAAAAACTGAATTAAACTGTTCTCCTGACTTCCAGCTGATTGTTTAAGTTTATATTAATGCTAAAATCCCTCCTTTGCTAATCCCAACATAATATTTAAAGCTTCTATATGTAACTTTAAGAAAAACACGGACAATAGCGACACCAGTGGCCGTTTAGTGAACTGCAGTTAGCTACAGTCTGTAGCTCCAACACTAGAAACCACACTGCCAGTCAGACAACCACCAGCTTAACTTAGCTACAGACCTAACCCTAACCCAACTTTGGAGAAAAACTTTCACATTTTCCCCAAATCTCTTCTCTTTGTCTGTCCTTGTCCTGCTCCTTTCACTATCTCCTCCTCCTCCTTCCTGCCCCCAGAGTCAGTCCATTGTCTCATCTGGACAAAAGGAGGCAGGCAGGGAACAAACAGCCTTTCTGTCCTCCTCAGAGAGAGACAGACACACAGAGAGAGAGACAGAAAGACGACGGGGTGATACCCGATCTTAACTATGTAATTACGTAGAGAAGTTTTGGGGGGTGATGGAGGAAATGGAGACGGTGAGATAGCTTACAAATCATCCCGAATATAACTGACAAAGAGCCAGAGGGGGAACAGAGACTCAATATGTATTATATTATACCGGTTAGAGATATTCTATAGCAACGCCATTGTGACGCTTTAAAGAAATACAAACAAGCAAGAACGTTTTTCTGAGTTTAGTTCCTGTAACTCCGCAGGCTGCCACAAGATGGCGTAATTAAAAGAGCGGGGACAATCAGTCATGTGACTTAAAAATCACAATCAACTTATTCTGAAAGGTGATATAAAAATGTCACTTTAACCCTTTAAGATCACATCCTCAGTTATAATGTTCCCATATTTCACAATTTATGCTAAATTATGTTACAAAAACTCGGATAAATTTAAACCGATCCTCCGTTCACTGGAGATTCATCCAACTTCTTTAAAGTTCAGATGTTATGGTGTTATATTGTTTCAATATTTAACAATTTATGCTAAAATGTAAAAAAGAAAAAAAAAAAAAAAAAAATCAATTTCTTTGTATTTTTATATCATTGTGTCTTCCTGTAAAACTAAAATGTGACGCGTGCTTACATCAGCATGAACTAACTGATTTCACAACCAATAATATCCTGACATTCAGCTGATAACATTAGCTGACTCAGCTCTGGGGTGTCAGGACCCAAAACCAGCAATAAAAACCACCTCAGTACTTTATTTCCTGTCAACATCAGATGCTGTAGTCGGTCTCGGTCTGGTCCCTTCCTAGCTAACTGTTTTTACAGGAAAAACATAAATATGTGGAAACAAAAAAAACTAATTGAGGCCATTTAGCATTTTCCATCAACTTTTTTATGCGTATTTTAAATTTCATAAAAAATACACCGATGCACAAATCTGAAGTTAAACCCTTTGACAGCCAGAATATATTCACAGCCACATACATTTGTCCTGAGATGTTAAAGGCTAAAGGAAGTTAATACAGTCTGGAAGTGGATAAAAGAAACCGTAACATGAGCCAGAGTTCAACTCAAACTCCAGTTCTACTGTGTGTGAAACAGTAGAAAGCTGTTTCGGTGAAATGTGAGTCTGTTTCCTCCAACGTGGGCCCAAAATAACCGGAGAACACTTCGGGACACTTGTGAGACTCCAGCTTTATTCTCTGTTTTCATGCCTTTAATGTTAATTTGGAGTTGATACAAACCAATAACACAATACTTTTCACTTTTCATATTATCAAACTAAATGTGTATATCTAATTTTTTACTCTTCTGCTGAATGTTTGTCTGTTGAACTCTACCAACTGGTAGTTACACCATTATTAAAAGCTAAACTACCAATAAATCCATCTGCTGATTGGGAAATCTGTCCAGGAAGTGATCATATATTGATCTGTATAAGCTATATAGCTATAAGTTAATCATCACTGTTTACATCCAGTCATTAATGTTAACATACAGCCAATTTACAGTCTAATAATAATAATTATTTCATTAAGTCTTCACTTTACGTCTTGTCGTGGCGTCGAATGTCAACTTTTCGCCAAGAAACAGGAAATTCTGTGCCCCAAACAGGAAGTAAGTTTATGTAAAACTAATCACTTCCTGCTGCTATATATTGTGGAAAGAGTCCAGTTGAAAAACATTTTATTGATACGTTCAATATGACCATTTTCTGACTTTACAGACACATTATAGGTTCAGATGCAGATTACCACCGGCCCCGAACAGGAAACAACCAACATGAACACAATGTCAGTTTTAATGAAGAAGTGACAACAAGTGGCTCTTCTTCAGCCCTTAATCAATAAAAAAAAAAGGTGCCAGATGCTTTTGTTTTCTTTATTTTCCTCCAAATCACAGCGTCAAACAACACCGAGGCCACTAGAGGCTGATTTGTTCACAGTTATTATGGTCCTTTCTTAAAAATTAATGAGGCGATGATGTGTTGATTTCCACCTTTAATGGAGCACGAACAGCACTTTATAAATCACAATAATCATATTTGTCCTGGGGGAAGCTCTCAGTACAGACCAATAAGTTGTTAACTTTACTCAGACGCAGTTCCCAAAATGTTTAAAAACCTTAAATTCTTCCTTTAAACACCACAACGGCACAAAAACAGCAGTCTTAACATTTCTCAGTTTTGGTTTATAAGAGCAAATCGGACAGATATGACTTTATAATTCCAAGCTCAGCGATTATGTCAAATTTGGTTTCAGGCTGAACGGGACTTTAAAATTTCTAATGGTGTCAGACGAGCCTTTTTTTACTGAGCAGATCTTAATCTCGTGACCCAAATACGTCGCCGTTTCTCCCAGAGATTTGAATGTTAAACTAACTAATCTGGAAGTGGCGTCACGAGGCGGCGAAGTGCAGTGATTTATACGCACTGAAAGGAAAGTGTCTGAGTTCGGGATAAGCAGAGAGGATCACGGAGAGGAAGAGGAGGACGCCAACTTAAAACCAGAGAGTGGAGGAAAAGTGACGACATAGTTCCGACTCTGATAAAGAGATTCAGTCTGAACAGCAAAACCTCAGGATGATGGATCCATTAATGTATTTCTATAAACATTTTGAAGTACTGCATCAGAAAAGTTTGATTCGCCTGGTGGAGCTGGCACCGATGTATTGGTGACTGTGGGTTCGGGTCCGACCTGTGGACCTTTCCTGTCACTCAGCTGTCACCAACAATTAAAGCCCCCAAAAATAGTTTGATTCAAATGACAAAATTCAAAAATATCTACAATTTCTGTTTATTTAAGGTTGTTTTGCCTTTTTGAAAAGGAGTTTATGCCCTTAAATAGGAGATGAACACTTTTCCCAAATAAGTTGAGAGGTAACGAACATTTAATTTGCGAATGATCTTCTGTTTCCGCTCCGAAACGAATACATAAGTTAGGATCATGCTAGCTGGGGAAGCAAACGTTATCTGGTGCCGGCTGTCCCGCTGACAGTATCTTGCTACATTAGCCAATTAACTATGTATTTTACAAGCTTTGCAGTAATGTTAGCTTGGACTTGATGTTGGACTATTTGTTGTGGAGGGTGTCGATAATTCGAAGACATTTGCGGACTTATAATTTATACCTTTGTTGTCATGCTAATGATAATAAACATGTGGTTAGCGTTGGTATAGGCAGTCTTTGCGTTTTGGTTAGGTTTAGAAAAACATTCCACTTTGAGTCTGTATTTATGGAATAACGGGCTGTCAGACAAATGGACTTTCGGTCCAATGGGACATTTTTCGGGCCTATTGGGGTTTCAGGACAACAGGCCGTGGTAGATCAATGGTTCTGGCCCGGTCTGGTCCTGCAGTGGAAGCCGGCTCACTGAGAGTCTTTGTGTTGCAGAGGACTGATGTGCTGCAGGTAACAGCAGCCATAAAGCTGAAGGAAGCAGGCTATTTAATGGTGTAATAACATTATGTGTTGTTATGGCCGTCAGAGGGGACATTAGCCCGCAGATGTTAGCCAGCGAAGAGTCAGCGCCGACCACAGGGAGGGAGGGCGGAGCCTGGGGACATAATGAAGGTAATCTGAGTCATAATGAAGCCCAGCAGCCACTGCAACACTAATAAAACACATGAACGCCTCCAAAAAACTCTTATCAACCCAGAACCTGCTGCTCTCTCTCTTTAACTCCTTCTTCTGCTTTCAGCTTCACTCAGCTCTCCTTCCTCTTCCTCACATGAAATAGTTGGGTAAAAACAGGTGTTCTGTTCCATTTAGTGTAGCAAAGCCTTTCCAGTTGGCCAACATGCTCCTTGACTCTGTTTGACCTGAATGAAACATCAATTAATATCATCAGTAACACCTGTTTTTATCTGAATATTTCATGTAAAAATGGCTGCTGTGAAAAAGGTCTGTTGACTACAGCTTTCCTCTAACTGTAGCATTTATTTTGCCACAGCACAGGATAGAATACAATTAAAATTTCCAGGTCAACACAGATTATTTCCAGGATTTTTCATCATTTTAATCAATTTCCATGACTAGAAAACTAGTCTCTATATTTCCAGGTTTTCCAGGACATGTTGGGAACTCTGCTGATTTCAAAAGAACAAATGAGTGTGAAACAATAACAACTTTTAACGTTCTCATAGTTTCAGGTGGGAATGGGGTCAAACGGATCAGATCTCAGGTGACTGTAAACATCCAGCTCAGATCGGGTCGCGGTAGTGAAACTGTAGCTGCAGGTATATGATATGTGACACAGTTTCAGTGTGGAAGCAGTGAGACCTCAGTGACACTGGAGCCCTCCACCCAGAGTCCAGGATCTCCCAGTACCACCATTATGACCGATGTTACATTACAGCAGCGTAGTCCGACCCGAATCAGCTACAGACACAGGAAGCAGGTTTATAATGAGTAGATTATTTATTGTTAAATGCTGAACTGAACTGGTTCAAACATCAGAGCTAGTTTGGTGGAAAAGGGGTCCTATACTCCACTATTGCAGTGTTTTTGAACTGTTCATCTGACCTCCGCCCTGTATCTAACCATCACATTTTAGCTCCTAACTAATCACGGATTAAATATGCACGCTACATTCATGAATGTGACTACGAAACAGGCTGATAATGAAATTAAATATTACAAGAACTGCACAAATTATTTGAAGTTACGCGTTCAAGAAAGTTTGCTGCCACTAGATGTCACACTAGAGCGCCAGAATCTCAGAACAACATGTGGGCGCTATAGCCAACCAGACTCCATAGAGAAAACCAGTAATTTTACCTCACAGATAAAATAAAACTCACCAAAACAGTCTTTGTTCATCTTTCAAACAATCACTTAATATTTATGTTCTAAATATAGTATAATTCAGGGATATGAATAACTATACTGTGATCAAGACCGACAAGTTCTTTGCTGCATACCAAACTGCTGTGGCAAAAAAACACTTTGCAAGTGAGCGCATCAACCATTGCTGATTGTCATTCGAATATGTATATAAATAGACTCCAAATAACCTGTTTTTGTCCAAACGAGATATGCTGTTTACACAATATAAAAGAGAGAAAAGCAGTTAATAGAATATCAGTATTTAATTTATTGAGCTCAATTCAACCACAGTTAATAAGTGCATTAGAAACAACTTCACTTCTACTGGTTCAATCATTTTAGTTATTTAAGTGATGAAGAGAAACAAACATTTGTGACCGTGGTGTGGGACGAAGCCCTGAACACGAGGAGTTGTTGTTGTTGATGTTTGTTCAGTGTGAATCCAAAGTGTTTGTTAGAAATCACAGACATGTTTCATTGTTTCCCTTGAGGTGTGGCCGAGGATCAGTCTGCCATCAGACACCCAAAACAGGTCTGAGTGTTGTTCTGCTGTCGCTGGGCGGAGAGACTGTTTCACCACCACAGCGACGCATTCCTGCAGCAACAGCTGCCGGTACCGAGCCTGAAGATCACAGCGTTAATTAAAGCTTCAGTAGGTAACTTTATAAAAATACGTTTTTGTCATATTTGCTGAAACTTTCACTCTATCCTGACAGTAGAACATGAGACGGATAATGTGTGAAAAAATCTGGTTCCTCTGGCTCGTTCTAGTGCTCCTAATGGGATTTACAACCGGGCCCGAATGAAAACCACCAATCAGAGCCGAGAAAGATATAAAATCGATTTGGGTTGGAGGCTTGAAAATAGTTGATTGTTCCGTCTCATTCTCAGAGTCCCAAAGAGTCTGTATTTGACTCCCTGGGAATGAGACTTAACAATCTGTCTTTCTTTCTCAGCTCTGATTGGTTGTTGTCGTTTGGGCCCGGTAGATTCTTGTAAATGTAATTAGGGGCACTAGGAAGAGCCAGAGGAACCTGACGTGTTCACAGATTATCTGTCTCATGTTCTACTGTCAGGATATAGTGAAGGTTTCAGCAAATATGACTAAAAATATTCTTTATAAAAGTTGCAGCTTTAATTTAATTTGATTAGCAAAAGCGTGAAATATTTTCTGGTTCCAGCTTCTTCAATGTGAGGATTTGCTGTTTTTCTTTGTCATTCATGAGAGTGAAGAAGAGTTTTGGACAAAATAAGACGTTTTTCACAATTTTATAGACTAAATTAATCTGTTTAGCATTAAAATAAGCAGCAGATTAATGGATAATTAAAGTCAGTTAAATGCCACTAAACAGCATCTGTTACAGTGTGTGAGGAGTGTGTTTGTTGTGGATAAAGATCTGTACATAACGCGACCGCTGGTTGTAAACAACTAACGTAAATTTACTTAATGAAGCTACATAAAGTTTGAATCCAAAGCTCTTCAGACGTCTTGTTTTATCTGATTGCCTGATCAAACCTAAAAGATTTTCACTTCTACAATCATTTAAAACTGCAAAATGCAGTAAATCCTCAGATTTAAAAAGCTGCAATCACAGAATATTTGACATTTTGGCTCCATAAAAGACTAAAAGATGAATTAATTAGTTAAACTGCAACAGTTTCTATCAGTCGATTAATAAACTGATCCATCTAAAGACTCTCAGTCTCATTAACGCGGTTTAGATTTGGTGTTTGTTTTTAAATAATATATATTGAGATTGTTTGTGCTTGCTTTGTTGTTTTTATTTTGTTTTATTGTCTTTGAATAATAATAATAATAATAATGAACTTTTTATACTATTTTACTTTGCCCAAACAGGCTCATCTGCATTGTAATTTACTGTTTTAATGTATGTACTTTTACATTATTGTGCAAATGAACTCGAACTTAACACATTTTAAAACAATGCTGTATAACAGTTGGAAGTTTACACATAAGAGTCAACACAATATCAGAAAAACTAAATATCCCAATCTTTATTCTTAAATATGATCCTCATACTCGATTTTATTTGTTTGCCTGCCTTTCTAATCTATTTGATCTAGTTCCTACTTTTGTATTTTATTTTGAAATTCAAGGCTTCAGGGACCTTTTATTGTCATTCACAACAAAGTTTTACAATTACAGTTAGACACAGTTCCCTTTATGTTAATTATTACCTGATACCTGGCTCCGTAACCATGGCAACAGAGGGACACACGAACAACACCGCGCGCACGTTTTCCAAAAAAACTCCCATCCCGAGGGCAACACAACAGGATACAGTGTCAGTGAACGTCTCACACACTCACACTCTCACACACACACACACACACACACACTCACACTCTCACACAC
>NW_023340257.1:26828387-26830474 GCF_004916995.1 Morone saxatilis
CAGACAGACAGACAGACAGAAACCGGTTCCTGTGTACAGACTGTAAATTACCACCTGCACAGTCTCATTACATGTTTACACACAAAAAAAACTACTTCAAACACAAACAGTTTCGGTTTGAAACGACCGACCGTGAACGCAACACACCGGGTAACGTTAAGGAGTCTCTAATTAACGACTGATTGACTTACCGGCTGCTTGATGAGCTCATTTCAGGAAGAACAAATAAACAAACAAACATCCGACTTTGAGGAGAAACCCCTAAAAAAGACTTCCGGTGGTGCAGGTGAGCCTGAGGGGTGAGACTCACCTGGTGGAGGTGAGTCAGCTTCAACAACAACCCAGGACTGAACAGCAGCAACAACCCGAAGCTACCTGCTGCAGGTAGTTTACAGGCCCCGCCCCCTTTAGACACACACATATACATACACACGGATCTGTTATCTGTTATCTGTTATAGATCAGTTATCTGTTATAGATCAGTTATCTGTTATAGATCAGTTATCTGTATCTGTTATCTGTTATAGATCTGTTATCTGTTATCTGTTATAGATCTGTTATCTGTTATCTGTTATAGATCCAGTTATCTGTTATCTGTTATCGATCCGTATTCTGTTATAGATCCGTTATCTGTTATAGATCAGTTATCTGTTATAGATCCGTTATCTGTTTTATAGATCAGTTATCTGTTATAGATCCGTTATCTGTTATAGATCAGTTATCTGTTATCTGTTATAGATCCGTTATCTGTTATAGATCAGTGCACAGAGGTGTTTCGAGCTAAATGCTAATTAGCACTGATCACAAAGACGGGGATCTCACGAGTTCCTGTAGATATTTGGACATAAACAAAAGTTTGATCTGATGACTTTGAACATGAACTCATAAAAAAGGAGGAACATGGGAGGACAGAGAGTCAGAGGTTTGAGTCTCATCCAGACTGATGTTTCAGTCGTGACCCAGCGGATGACCTGCACCCTCGAGGACAGAGACACAGAACCAGACTGAATAATAACAAAGATTATTTATTGATGAGGATCAGCTGATCGTCCCGCCGTACGTCAGATCAGCTGATCCAGATCTCAGCGAGGAAGAAGAGGGGAGAAGATGATTCCGGTCTTTCCATTCTGGAGTTTGTGAATGAAACGTCTGACGCCGCCGGCTCTGTGTGGAAAATATTGACTCTCACTTTCAGAATGAATTATTGCAGATTTACAGCTCCGAGTTCTGCAGTTTGTCCTGGTTTCATAATAGCAGTTCTGGCTCTGGTGTAACCTATCATAGCTCAGTAGTTTCTGCACTGTGAACATTTTGGATTTATATAAAAAAGTGTGTCGTGTTAACTAACATTAATTTGCAGATGTAACCAGCTAGAATTAGGTTTTAAAAAATAAATTAATAACACTGTTGAATTAACGTATGTAGCTACGAGTCAAAGCTGTCGATATAACATGTTTATATCCATATAACGTGTTTTCTTCTGTTTTACAACTGCAACAAACATTTTTAACTCAGGTGTTTTATGTTTATTATCGTAGTTTGGCTCCATTTGTCTCAAAGTGTTTAAATAAACTCACAGCTGCAGTCACAATTATTATATTTTGCTTGTATTGTTGCTACTTTCTGCGTCAACGAGCCTAAAACTGAAACATGTAAATATCAGTGCTGATGAGGAAGCATTTCCACCTTCCTCCTCTTCCTCGTGCAGCAGATGATTTTATAAATTAAACACTAACTGCTGTTCGACGCCCTCTTACGCAACAACTGGTATTCACAGCTGCAGTGTTCGCTGTGACCAGCAGGAGGCGCCACAGGCAGCACGAACAATAGAAACCATTATGTAACAGTCTCTCTTTTATCTCCTCATACACTCTCTCTCTCTCTCTCTCCTCTCTCCACTCTTTCTATATGCGACTGCCCTCTTCCCTCCCGCTCTTTCTCTCTTTTTACCCTCGTTTCAGTAATATCTTCATATTAATTTGAAAATATTGGGAAGACGTTTCACACACACAACACACACACAACACACACACACAGCCATTAGACGACTGTCCGACCTTCACTGCTCTTCATCGGCCACAGGAGAC
>NW_023340257.1:26830499-26831411 GCF_004916995.1 Morone saxatilis
CACACACACACACACACTGTCGGCCTAAACACACACCAGAAAATGAATTCACACACACATTAAGCTTCCCGCCGTGCTCTTCGTCACCTGAGGCGGTACAGGAGTCTTTCTCTGAATAATGTGATCTCTCTTTGGGCGCACTTGATTTAACTCAACTCTGCAGGAATGTTTTTTTCCTCTGATAGATCCGCCCGTCTCTGCTCTCTCCTCCCGATAAATCAAATGCGCCCTCGGGTTCCTGCAGAGGTGAACTCGACAGGATGCGACTGAAGGGATTTTGAGGAAACTTCAGTGTCAGATTTTAAAGCCTAATGCTGTTTTTTATTATTGTTATATGTAATTTAGTAATTAAATTGAATAATTAAATAGATAAAGCCGATAGTCAGTAGCCGCCTATTAAATGCTAAGAAAAGTTCATTTATTTGAACCCAGTATAACATTTAGCATTTAGCACCCTAATTCTGACTGACAGCATCGTTCATATTTCTCCAAGAAGGGTAAACAGGAAAGATGTTTTAAGTTTTTAAAACAAATTAAAATGAGAATTAAAATGATCGTTAAATTGGGAAATTATGGATGGATTGATTTGTTTTCAAATGTCCTCAGGTGTTGGATAACTTACTTAAGAACAAAAAGTCAAACGTCAATTTTGGAAACTGTGCTGACTTTGTCGTGCTTTATGTGACCTTCTGCTGTTTCATCCTCTCTTCTTTATAAGTTTTATATCTGATCTGCTGCTGATAGATAGATAGATAGATAGATAAGATAGATAGCATAGATAGATAGATAGATAGATGTTGTTCTGACTGGAGGTCTGCGTAGACTAACCAGCTGTTTTAGGACTCAGTCAAGTGTGCAGTGATTTTTGGCTGCGCTGTTGTTGTTGGCAAAAGCTGTAATTATTTTCCTTTT
>NW_023340257.1:26831449-26832899 GCF_004916995.1 Morone saxatilis
GCTCCTAATAGCTAAAAAGCAATATGGTGTTCTTATTTTATGCTATTAAATTAGCAAGAATTTCCATTTACTGCCAGTCAAATTAGAAGGAGAGAGCTAACGCTATGCTACGAGACAAAGAGCTAACGTTATGCTAAAGAACCATAAATTAAAGTTACAAACCATTTCAAATGAACTCCAAACTGTGATAAGTTGACAACCAGGTCAACACCAGGAGGTCTTCTAGTCCTGGATCGACTCACATTAAAGGAAATCTTCGATGTATTATATATTGTCTTTTTTTTAAATATATTTTACTTGATACATCTCATGATTTTATGGTAAATTAATGTTTATCTCATGACGCTACCCATAAATCGTTTGCTGTAAATCAGATACTTTATTGAACTAACATTTACAAATAGTCACTATGAGATCGAACTTCTACAAAATGTGTTTCTTTAATTATTTCACAGAGTTTTAAGCTTCACTTCTGACTTTAATTGTCACAATTGATATTTCAGCCTTACAACTGTGTGGCTCTGTGGCGCAATGGATAGCGCGTTGGACTTCTAGTCAAACACTTGAGATGTCATTCAAAGGTTGTGGGTTCGAGTCCCACCAGAGTCAATCTTCATAGTTGGACATCAGACATCTAAAAAAGTCAAGAAGGTACAAGCCAACTGTGATCAATTGTACCAGCTTTAATTTATCTTTAATCCGACTCGATCCAGATACAAAACACATCATATTTTGACTTAATATGTAACCTATCAGAGTGTGGCGATTGTTGCACATGGTTTGTATCAGAGTCTTTATCCACCTCCTTTAACTCTGGAGGGACTCAAACCAAGTAGATTTCAATGTATTGCGAGCAACAGCGATTACCTTTTTAGACTGACTCAACCAAAACCATAATGCTGTTGACTTTTTTAGATTAGCAACCTGTTTATTTATTTTATATGAGCTTCATGAGCCTTCGTCAACCTCTGACGTCCAACTATGAAGATTGACTCTGGTGGGACTCGAACCCACAACCTTTGAATGACATCTCAAGCGTTTGACTAGAAGTCCAACGCGCTATCCATTGCGCCACAGAGCCACACAGTTGTAAGGCTGAAATATCAATTGTGACACGACCAGTATCCTCCATGTCTTCTAGTTAGACACTGGAGAGGTGATTCAAAGGTTGTTGGTTCGAGTCCCACCTTAGATGATCTTCATAGGTTTACAACAGTGTGCAGAGCAGTGTATCGTCCTGTGAGCTCTGTGGGTTTGTGGTGCAATGGATAGTGCGTTGGACTTCTAGAAGCACAGGACAAAAGTGTTTCAAAGGTTCTGGGTTCAAGCTGGGGAACACTCGTCCGTCTGATGGCCTCCGCACACCAACCCGATTATCGGCCGTCGGACGTCGTCGGACAGTCAGGCGAGGTCGGTGGCTCGAGTTCGGTTCGGTGTGTCCCGTGCCGTC
>NW_023340257.1:26832999-26834424 GCF_004916995.1 Morone saxatilis
CTATGTAAAGGCCATCAGGGGGCAACTGGTTTCAAAAGGACCATTGATAGTATTGAGTCTTGTGGAGAAATGAGCCGACTTCTCACCTGATTTATGAGCTCAGTAAACAGTTTTCTGATGAGATTTTGGTCTCAGTCTTTAGTTTCAGGTCTTCTTCGATACAGCAACGTATTTTAGTGACAGCTCATATATAACGTGCAGTTTGACTTTCAAAATAAAGCTTGCTGAGAAACATTTAACATTTTATGAATTCCACTGATGTGTTTTTGTACATTTTTGTATTTTTATACATCGATTGTTTAAACTAAATGCTGGCAGCATAAAAATAACAAAACATGCAGTTCCTCTGACAGCCACTAGAGGCTGGCTCTCCCAGTGAGTCAGTCTCCATAAGGCCTCATATTAAAATGTACAATAGAAATAAACATGTTTTGTTTTTAGAATTACTAATTATTAGAAAATTAGCACCAGATTACATATTTTTTTCAAAGTAACTTTCAATGAAATCATTTATATATTTTGGACTCTTAAAAATATAGTTTTACCAAATATATTATGCAAATCATACCAGTAGCAGAGAGGTATGGAAGGCCAACAAGGCCAGAAAAGTGTAACTTCTAACCCTATAAACACAAATATAGAAATAAAAATAAACATTAAACATATATTTTAAAATAATAGAATAATCAATATAATGTGTAATATTATGTTTAACTGGGTTTCTCTGTTGTTGTTTTAATTAAATGTTTCTTCAGTCT
Organism: Morone saxatilis; assembly: GCF_004916995.1. Lineage (NCBI taxonomy): Eukaryota > Metazoa > Chordata > Actinopteri > Moronidae > Morone > Morone saxatilis. The sequence goes on from NW_023340257.1 coordinate 26,833,758, forward strand.
TCAGTCGGAGGACGTTTTTTTTGTTCCTTTCATGTCTGTTACTGATCGATCAGATCAGAGAGTTTAAAGAGAGGACACTGATTGATCTGCTATTGATCACTGATTGATGTTCCCTAACGTCACATCCCACTGAAACTGACTCAATATGTTTATATTTAATGGTTTTAATCAGAATTAAACAGTTTTCTATTGCAAAGGTTTACATTTTTAACATCTTTTACAGTTTTATTTGAACTTTGGGCGATATAAACTTGCATTTATCCTTTTTACCTGTTGACATAATGACGTTAAATTAATGAAACATAAATAATTTTTTTAAACAAACTAACATATTTGAACCCATTTTTATAAACTTTATTTTATTTGATGTCATCTTTTTACTATTTTATTTCTTTTTAAAATTGTATTTTTATGACTTTTATTCTCCTCTTATTATTGTTTTTTGGTATTCTTTATTTGTATATTTATTTTTATATTTAATTACAATCTGTGTATCACTTTGTAAAAATGATGTAACATAGTGCTCTATAAAGATTATTATATTATTATTATGTTTACTGTATTTATTCCTACTTCTGCCGTCAGTATCACAGTGGAGGTTTTAATGAAATATTGTTGTTTCCTGTTTTATTTCTCATTATATTTATTTATTTATTTATTTTCTTGG
>NW_023340257.1:26834497-26834989 GCF_004916995.1 Morone saxatilis
AAATAAATAATCAAATATATAAATAAATAAAATCATTTTGGCTATTTGTGTATTTTATGTTTATTTCTACGCTAATTCATTTATTTTATATTTATACATTTAATGATTTGTTTATTTCTATATTTATTTATACGTTACTTAATTCATTAATATTTATATTTATACATTTGATTATTTGTTTTCATGCAACTTTATAATCGTGAAACACAAATATTCAACTTTTACTGAACCACATTTGTACTTTGTTAGTATCCACTTGTCAGATTACAGTTTTTCATCCACTTCCTGTTTGTTTGTTTGTTTTTCTAATCTGAAAACATCTACAGCAGTAAAATAAAATACAGAAACATAGTAAACTTTTACTGAAGTGAACAACATCTACCGTTGGATATATTCACTTTGTCTACAACACCGGTGACATCTGCTGGCCACCAACTCACACTGCAGCAGTTTGGTGTCAGTGTTTAAACCTTTGTGCCTGCGTCAGCGTTG
>NW_023340257.1:26835021-26836418 GCF_004916995.1 Morone saxatilis
TGAAGCTACATTTTTACCATCCACTGTTTAGATCCTGGTGCTTTTTATATATTTTTTATACTTTTTACTATAATAATGTTTGTATTAGTTGGTATGAAAGTCAGTAAAATCATAAAATAACATGAGAACTTCATGTTGAGTAAAAATCCTGATTATGAGTAAATAAAAAGGGAGAAATAACATATTGTACCTTTAATTTAAACTATAAAGTGTTAAAAAAACAGTGTAATGATGGAAAACAAAAGAAATAAAAAGCAGCAATTAAATATAAAATCTGTTTCTATGAATGAAAAAAATTATATTTTGAATGTAAATTAATAAAGTTTCCATTTCAAATTTTTTGAGTGTTTGAGTACTTTTTTGAGAAAAGTATGAAAGTGATTTGATTTGAGTAAAAGTAACTCAGTTTTCTCAAAACAGCTACATATTATTATAAAATATTATTATTAATTATTATTTGTGCTTAAGATGGTTTATGAACACTTTAATAACGATATAAAGTCAACTTGAAGAAACACATTTAAGTTCAAAGTTCATTTTTTAGTTTAATTCAAGTGAATGAGGATTAATTTATGTTTTTTTTATTAAGATATCCTGTTAGTTTTACAGTATATTTGACATGATTTACACTTTAAAATAGGGAAATTACAAATATTTTGCATTAAGTTTATATCAGACTGTTATAACCCTATATATTACGCCCTGCTGCCACCAGAACCGCCCTCTGAAGGTGTTTTGGATCCTTTAATTCCTGTAAGTTGTCCCCCATCCCACAGACGCTAGACTGGATCGAGATCTGGAGAATCTGGAGACACCTTGAACTTGTTGTTGTCTCCCTGAACCATGTTTGCTTTGTGATAATTTAATAAATAAACTCAACAAAGGAAGCTCAAACATTTTATAATAAGATGGCCTACAAAAGAAAAGCACCAAAGAGTAGAAAGAATAAGATCTCATACGCAGTTTGATGGACGATAATGAGGCCGTTTGAATATTAAAGGAACAGTTTACAGTCCCATCATGCATCAGTTCAAAGAATCAAAGAGTTCAAAGGTCAAATCAAAGCACAGATTAATTTGCTGCTAATTTGCAGTTTAATGTATTTCTACATCTATTTCTACATTTATTTCTACATTTATTTATTTCTAGATTTACTTATTTATGTATTTCTTCATTTCTTTCTTTCTTTCTACATTTATTTATTTATTATTTATTTCTACATTTATTTATTTATTATTTATTTCTACATTTACTTATTTATTTCAAAACTTTTTTTTAACATTTATTTAATTATTTATTTCTACTTCAGTCGTTGACTGCAGTGAAGCACACGGTGTGTGTGCTTGCTCATGGTGGTACTGTTGGGTCTCTGTAAATGTTAAAAGGAGTTCGGTCTA
>NW_023340257.1:26836435-26847855 GCF_004916995.1 Morone saxatilis
TGAATTGCTGCTATACAAATAAAATTGAATTGAATTGTGTGTCTCTGTGGTGCTGTAATGTAACTAAAAGTACTTTAATACTTTAGTATTTCCATCTAATGCCACTTTATAATCTCTACAACAACAATAACAGATCAATAAACAGGTAAACAAACAGTTTACAGTCCCATCATTGCTCAGTTCAAAGAATCAAAGAGTTCAAAGGTCAAATCAAAGCTCAGATTTCCTCTAAAGTCCGACTGAACTTCAGCCATCAAACACTGGATCTCATTAACATATTAAAGAGCCGTCAGGTGTCTGATGGTCCGGACTCCTGGATAAAACTGGACCCTGTTGGACCTCTAGAGCTCAGAGCCTCCTGGAAACATTCAGTGTGATCATGGACGGAAGCAGAGTGTCGGACTTCAGCATCGAGCGCATCCTGTCCCCGCAGCTCGGACACAGGCCGCCGGTGAGGGAGGTTTCACCGGACGGGTATCTCCACGTCTTCCCCGGAGGGTTCAGCCTGGACTCCATCAACCTCAGAGCTCCAGTCCCGGCCCGGGCCCCGGTGCAGATGCCGGACTGCCTGCAGTACCGAGGGATGAGCTTCGGGGAGGCGTTTTACCCGTACGGACCCGGGTTCCATCACACAGACTGCAGCATGAACTCTGGAGTTTATGTTCACTTCAGCAGCCAGGACTCAGCAGGTAAACTCACACACACACACACACACACACCTAATCTAATGGAGAGTTTTATTTATTTTTAAAAAGAAGGGTTTCAGTTTAATCAGTTTATTCCGGAACTATTTTGATTTCATTTCACCTTTTTTACGCGTTAAATCTGTTATTATTGTAACGACAGAAAACAGCATCAAATGTCTTTTTTCTGTGTTTAACTAAAACTTTATACTTTCTTCCCCAGATGCTCAGCCGTTGGCGGGTTACCATGGTTACCACCAGGCCGGAGTGTCCGCGCAGTCGCGTCAGAAGTCCCGGATGCGCACGGTGTTCACCGACAGTCAGACGAAGCAGCTCGAGGCGCTGTTCGAGCTCACCGACTACCCGGCGGTGGAGGCACGCGCTCAGTTGGCGAGGAGCTCCGGGCTGAGCGAGGAGACCGTCAGGGTGAGTCCGAGCGTGATGAGGTCACTGTTAGGCCAACGTGCTGCCGCTCGTGGAGCTGCGTAAAACCTCTCCACGGTTGCGTAAAAGGGTTCCAGGTTGGATTTTACGCACGACGCACCGACTTGTATCTGACAGATTAAATATCAAAGTCTTTTTTTATTAGAGGAAATTGTTATTTAAAGTTTAATTATTCATATTTTCCTCTGAGTCCAGCGACCTTTGACCTTTAAATGAACTGTTATATATAGAAATATGTAACATTCTTTCTACTTTAATGAACATCCATTTACCATCACAATATTTTTTATTTTATTCTTAAAAAAAGAGTTGATTTGTTAAAACTTTACTGCCAACATGAGCTGTTTTGCATTCAACAATCAAATTTAGGCTAAAATAAAAACACATTATTTTATTAAATATGTAGATTTATATTATTTCCGTATATTTTGTTCTGTTGACACTTTATCACTCTCCTGCTCGGTGAACCTGTAATTAAACTCTCTCTCTCTCTCTCTCTCTGTTTCCAGGTTTGGTTCAAGAACCGCAGAGCGAGGAGGAAGCGGCAGTGCAGCGGGTCAAAGGTCAAATCCGCCTCCCCTCCCCGCAGCGCCGGAGCAGAGAAGCTCTTCACCTCCTTCCTCTGAACCCGACGGACTGTCCTCCGTTCTGCTCACGAGGTCAAACTCATCCTGCACAGGAACTCTCACCTTCAGAGGTCAAAGGTCGGCCGACTGCGTCCTGCTCAAGGGCACTTCAGCAGGCTGGACGCTGCTGCGCTGTGACTGCTGCTGATCCAACAGGTTTAACTGTGGTGATGCATTCGGAAGCGGCTGGGAAAGTCCAACACTTCAAACTCTGGAGACATTTAATGTTTAATCTCTGCTCATAGTTTTGTAGTTTTAAATTATTTTGTATTAATTTATTGAAATCAGTGTATTTGAGTTATTGTAGGTTTGAAACAGAAGCATTTGTAACCTTGAGTTGTTTCATTAAGAAATAAACGTGGTTTTGATATGAATTCAGTCCTGTGTTGTTGTTTTTATTTTGTCTTTATTCGCTGTTTAAATTATTTTTCTGCAACATTTATATGACCAGAATCACTCCCAGATATTAAACTGTCTGCTTAAATCCTCTTTACTTTGTTCATTTTTGGGGGATTGACTATTTCTGATTTTCTGGGGAGGAAAATGCGATCTGAGAATTGACCACTGGGTGTCAGTGTTATATATGATGTGGAGTTTTCTTTAAACCACTCCAAAAAGTTCAGCTACTACTTGAGAATATTATGGTACTTTGACAGATATAGTTGATTTACAGGTTTAAATCTTATAATAGGCTTATAAAATATGTGGCAAGAACAACTTTAAAATAAACATAATTTAAATAAATAATAATTAAAAAAATTCCCCCGAATTTAAATTTGCCCCGAAGGATACATTGCAGCCATAGCAGCTTATTTTGCAGCTAATGTATCATCTAACTTGGTGAATGAAGGATTTATTTTGATCAAACCAGCATTGATGATTGTTACAGATAGTGTTTCTGTCCAGTTTTAAGAATGTTTTGATTATCTGCTTGATAAAATTACTGGTTTTGTTACAGTTTTTCTCAGTCGCTTTGGTACATTTCTCGAATCATCCCCGACATTTGCAAAACAGTAAGCGCATTGACATTTCGTCACAATTTAGCATTAAAACACCCGATGGATTACCTGCAAAAAGCCACTTTTTTCTGCTACAAAAAATCCTTAGTTTCATCTCTCAGGAACAGTTAAATATCCGGTGTCAAAATGAACATCGTGCAGCTGCATCAGAATGGACAAGTCGCCTTTTGTTGGCCTTTGTGTTACGGATTAAAGAACAGCAAAATTCTTTAGTCATGTTGTCAAATTAACTCTGGAGGGATGTTTTTCTGATCGTAAACTTATGCGCTTAGAACAGTTTTTTGATGAATTATTTGTAAATTGGTTAGGGTTACAACCTTTAGGTTGTATTGTGGGGAGTTTTGATTCAAGGAGGCTGGACAACGATTCACATTTACGCTTTTTACTGTTTTGTACTGTCAGTTTGGTTGACAGACCATGTTTTCATTTGTTTGATTACAGGGAAAGGGAAAACGACCAGCACTTGCATAGCCACAAGAAGAAAAAAAAATGTGAACATCTTTTAGGACAATTGTTCCTTTAGTTGAAAACTGTTTTACATTGCAGGCTGCTGGTAGGAGATTACAGGTGCAGTTCTTTATACAGCACATATTGCATCTCTTTCTACAGCCATAGCAAATGGTGTAAAAGTCAACACTTACGTTGCTTACTGCTATATCACTATACGATCGTTGTACCTGTTTACTGTTGGAGGACAGTTTTTCTGCATGCTCATACATTGGTTGTTACCTGCTACATAACTGGTAGTGCAGCCTCCTTTCACTCTTTCAGCCATTTCTTTCAAATGAGAACGGTGTTCACAGCTGCGTGTCATATTTCATTGGTGTCTTTTCAGCACCCTGTCAATGGTTTGAGCATTGCTGACTGTTGGATGTTTATTCAGAATGAGGCATGTTGTTGTTTCCTCTATAATGTCACTCTGTAAATCTTCCCTTTGGAGCTCTCTTATGGCATTGGTTTCTTCTTACAACCATGGGCAACATAGCCTCCTCCTGGTTCAGGGTGTGAAAAAGGCGGCCCTCTCACCCTGGTGAAGTTTGTCTTGCAGGTTTTCCTTATGGTGGAAAAAAAATTTAAACGTAATATGCAAAACAGAAAAATTGAAGTTAAGATAAAATGTCACTGTCTTACGGTAAAGTATACTTTGTTAAAATGGCAGCGGAATACTGTAATCATTCGTGATTGAAGCATTACAGCAAAGTGATACAGTATTACTAGTACAGGTGCCTATTGGTTAGATTACATACCTGTTTCTGTTGGACGGAAAGAGGGTCTGAAATGATTTTCAGGACACAGTTTGTTCTGCCGCGCGAGACAGTTTTGGCTGCACCCTTGACTCAGGCCTCGGCCATATGAAGCCATGATTTGAGAACATCGGTCTTATCTCTTATTATCTCATTCAGGAACGCACATTATGTCCTCGGCGCCTCTCTTCGGGCCTCTTCCTCTGTTTTAGGCCCTCCCAACTTCCTCACCACACAAGCCCTCACTTCCTCTTTCCTCTTCTTTCTTTCTCTTGGGCTGTTGACCCCGGGTCCTAATTCTTTGTCCTTCCGATGTGTTCAGAATTAGTGGGGGGTAACATTTGTGTTGTGGCTCCGGGTGACGCGGTGGTATATATACTTGCCACTTGATCTGATTCGTTAGAGGAAAGTTTCAAGATTTTTAACCTGGGAGCAATTTACCAAGTTCAGGACAGATTAGAAAAAAAGTCTAAATGGGAATGTTATAGAAAATATGCTTGACGCATTATATTGAAAAACCGTGTTCAAACCATTTTTGCATGTAAAGATTGATTGCTACTGAACAATGCCTTAAAATGTTTCGTGGGGGGGAGACTATTCAACAGAAGACCCATTTATATCACAGTTTTGGATCACAGACATAAGCAATTTGCATAATGTAGGAAACAGGAAAGGGAATTGTCACCATTAATCATTTGCAGATGGGATTGAACCAAAAGCATTGCTACTTGTTCAAGAGAAAGTGGGTTGGAGAAACTGCTTTTTTGGAATCGTACACAAGTGACCACAATGGATGTGGAAGATTGAAAAAGTAGTTTTGACGAAATTTCAATTCTGATCTGAGAAATGTACCAAAGCGGATGAGCGACTGAGAAAAACTGTAATAGAGTCTGGTCTGCCAAGATGCTCATGCTCTAGTGCGACATCTAGTGGCAAGTAAATTTCATATATATAACCCTAAAGTAAGACTAAATGTTGATCACACGAAGCAAATGAACACAGCAAACGTATTACACATTATGCTGAAACTGATTTGTGTTTTTGGGAGTGATAATAGATAATAAGCTATGTACTTGAAATCACATATACATTATATAGTAGGAAACCATGTTAGTCAGACATTATTATCTCCATTATATACCTTATTGTTTGTGTAATTAGCAATGGACAGGAGAAGTAGAAAAACAACACCAAATTCTTTATTATATTCATAGAGTCGTCACTGTTATTATTAGAAGCACTTCCATGCTGATGAGAAGAAGATACACATATTGAAAAAACCCAAATCAGAAAATACTGAGAAAAAGTTACAGAGAGAGAGAGAGCATGCAGTGAGTATCTGTCAGGATGAGGACGTCCGACACTCGTTCAGTTTCCCCTTTAACGTCCGTCAGTTTCACACACTTTTAAAACAGGAGTTACTCACAAACATGAACTGTAACCGAGCACAAAGTAACACACACACACACTACAAAACCGGAGAACATAAAGTACACTTAGTGAAGTTATCAAAATATAGGCTATATACTGTATATTCTTAAGACTTATTAATGTTAAAACAACCAGTGCTGAGTTAGTTTCTATGAGAATGAGTTCAACATTATATTCTCAGACACGTACACCGATCGATTATAGAGCATTTAAAGGATAAAACCAGCGAGTGTTTCAGCCAGTCGACTACAAATTACAAACACATTCCTGCTGATCGTTTTCCAAAACCATCCATTAGTTTTTGATTGATCTCCTTCCTTCTGCCATCGTATGCCAAGATATAAATAGCACGCCACTTTTAAGGATGTTTCTCGTATGTTTTTTAACTCATTGAAAGTAATTTAAGCCGAAGTCAGGTGGCCGTCGTTGTGGTAACAACAGGTTGTCGGGTGACATTGTGAAATAGTTTGTTAAGTTTAGTGACATTAATTACATCACTAAAGTTCCTTACTTAAGTTCAGTTAAGTTACACACTTACAGTAAGTGTTGTAGTTTAATTAACTTATGTACGTACTTAAGTTCAGTTACAGTAATTACCTACTGTGAAATGACACAAGAAGCTAAAAAGGTGTTTTGTTAACACGCAAAATTACTCTAAAAACCAAAGGAAGGCTTTGGATATCAGTCGGCAGGAAGTAAGTATACGTACAGTAATTTGTAGTTAAAAAGCTAAAACAGGTAAAACCAGTTTAGTCCTTCAAATGGTGCCAAACAAATAGAGAATATGTAATGAGAAAAGATTATGTAACATCTTGTTTATTGTGAGATGATTAACCGGTGACTCACTAGTGACACTTAGTGGCCAAACTAGAGAAAGCTCCACATTTACACAGCAGTAAGAACACTATGTTCATACCAAGAGGCTTCACTGGGACATATTGACTGTACTGTACGTTTACTGTACAAAGACAAACCTCACCATCACTGTGGTCCACTGACGTCTACTGTATGTTCACCTATATGAAAGAGTCAGCAAATCCTGACTCTGTGAAGCTTTAGCAAAGAACAGCGATGCTGCGGCAGCAAAACATTTCCTTTGAGTGAAATTATAAACAGATGTAAACTACAACATGTAGAGTTACTTTAGTTCATCATGCTCTTTTGTTCAGGTTTGGATGGGATAGCAGGGGAAGGTAGCTAACGGCATGAATGTAGGAAGGTAAAGCAGTGAGTCATCTGCATATTGTGACATCAGAGTTCTCACATTGTCAAGCAACTGACTCCCAGAACAGTGGCTTAAAGTGGAGTTGAAGTCTGATTTCAGTTGAGTAAAGATGTACAAAATCTGGATTTCTTGGTTTTAATCGGGTTTGAAACTTCAACTCACCCCTGAACAAAAGCTGGAATTAGCAGGGACATCATGCAACAATAACTGTTGGCCAATTGTGAGGTTCTAGCAACCTGATCGAAATTTGTTGCAATGTTCAAGGACAGATTGTAGTTTTCAGGAAATTCTGGTTATTTCTTACATTTTTAAGGAGATGATCTTGCCTGGAAAGCTACTTTACCAAATTCTAGTTTTCCAGGAAACCCTGGATTTGCTAAGTGACCAAGCCTTTTCCATTTCTGTTCTTTCATTCAGCTGTTTAACAAACTGATTAAAACAGCTAACTGTCAGGCCAAAATGCACCATATCCAAAGTGCTACCAGGGCAGGAGTTTCTGTTCAAAATGCTGAACTGATCAGCGCTCTGTTCACATAACTCAACCTACAACTTGTAACAAAGCTTAAGAGTTTGGTGAAGTACTGTTTTCACCATTTTACCTTTTGCTGTCTCTTTGGCACTCAGAGCTAAGCTTAGAATTTAAGCAAGAATGAAAAGCTTTAGTCCGACTAAACTCTGCAGCTGGTTGAGCTAAACTGAACACCTGATGAGTGTAAGCGCTGTAGTTATCGTTAGTATAATGTTGAAGCTGATTCCACGGGCACAAAAATAACAGTTATCAACAGTGGTGTACAGGAGCAACCACAAAGTGTTTCCTTTAGCCGAGGCTGCAGAGCTCAAAGAGTGAGAGAAATCCTCAGCAAACCAACAAGAAACTTCAGTTCGCTGGTTCTTTAATGTCAGTCTCAAGTTACTGACCAGCTTTAGAGTCTGGTGGATTTCAAAATTCAAGAACCAATTTCAAGTCCAAACCAGTCATAACTGGAATGATTAAATCTTAAAACCCCAAATTCTATCAAAGGTATAATCAGATTAGAAATCACAGACAGACAAAGATAAAGTTTTACAGCTCGGGTAACATCTTAGATCTCTTAGAGCTCTACGTTTTACGTCCAAAAAATACAAAATTCAAGTATAATCAAGTCTTTCTGGAGTTGTAAAACAAACTCATGTCTGTCTGAATAAACAAGCCATAGTCAGAAACTGAAGATTTGACCAGTAAAACTATTGAAATAGATTTCCAAACGTGAGTTACAGTTACGTTTAGGCAGTAAAACTACTCACACCTGACAAAATCAACATTGACTTGTGGCTCTTTATACTACTGCTGGTACTGCACCTTTGTAGTGGATCGGTGGGTCTATTACACACTTTGGACTATATTTGAAAGACTAACTTCGGATTGTCCAATCTTCTTTAAAAAAAAAAGTGAAAAATCACAACAGAACATCACACTGGCTCTTGAATTTGTGAACCTACCAATCACTACGGTGTTATTGTACCTCCACGCACTGATTGCTTTTGTTTGTCTGGTATTTTTCTCAACCTGAAAGCGTTTGTAGTTTGTTTAGTTTTCCAGCAGCCTTGGCCATCAGAGTGTGAGTGTGTTCATCTCTCTGTATTAGTGTGCTTACAGAGTGTAAAGAAAAGTTAACACAGGAACCATTTCCACACAGAGATAGGTACACTGTTTACATATTGCTGTTTTAAGTTATGCACATACTTGGAGAGAGATTTTAACATTAAGCACACATGTAAGTTTAGATTAACTTGTGTTTTGTCTTTTTCGCAGATGCTCACATTCACAAAATTAACTTAAATCTTATTTAACTGGAGAAAGAGGGTTGAGAGAAGAGGGGGAAGAGAAGCAGAGAGGAACACTTTTACAAATATCATGAACTCTCTGTGGAGAGCTTATCCAGGGTTTAAATTTCTATGTAAGGAAATCAAAAACCTCAAGATGGAGGATATGGATATTTGATGAAGGGACTGTACAACTGATTATCGTAAACAAATATTCAACTCTAAACTGATTAAGTGTTGTTTTAAAGCTGATATTGACTTTAAATGAAGCTTATTTTCAGACATTAGCAACACAAAGACTTTAATATCAACATGTAATGGGGCTGAAAACACTTTGATTTTAAAGTTGCATCAAAGGAACGTCATCGTTTTGGGTCTGTTAGCACTTTTGGTTAACAACAGATTACGATTGCAGCTAGATTTCTATAATATACTGTATTTTAACTCTAACTAGATGCACTAATGTTTGTATTTGGCAATGCACTGATTAATAATGACAGTTATCCTAAGGCGTTCAGTCACTATAACTATACTGAAGACTAAATTAACTGGATCTTTTTTCTTTTTCAAAGTAATGAAGGAAAAATCCAGTTTTTTTTCTGCGTGTTCAGACTTGTTGTGAAAGGGCAACAACTTAAATACACACTTTAACTTTTAAACTGTACAGTTAAATAATCCACATTAACTCCAAAGCCACGTTCCCCCTGTATGCAACAGGAGACATTTCACAGATTATCTCACATCCCGACAGTTAAATTATGCCCGTTTCATATATCTGAAAGATAAAAAAATATAACTGACTGTAACACTATGATAAAATACAAGTAAGTCAGCAGTTGGTTAACCCTGTTTTCAGTTTGACATCTGAGATTAAAGCATGCAGGTGATAAAAGTTCTTCACACGGGATTTGTAGGATTGAGATCTTAATGTTACATGTGTAACCGTGGTTCTCTGAGTGGAGAAACTACCTCTCCGGCTGCGAAACGCGCTCAAACCAACGTCAAACAGAGAATTTCGTGCCTGTGCGTCCCTCATATAGAGCCACGTTTTTCCACAGTTGAGGTGTCTTAAAGAGCCTCCCGGGTGGAGAGGCAGTCCCGACACAAGAGAGAACAGCAGCCGTTAAATGAAGTATGCCAGATCTGGGTCCAACACAACCACCAAACTGCTTGATACACTCCGATGTTTCACCTGGTCTTTAAGTTAGCTGCTGCCAACCTTTGGCGTTCGTTTTTAAAAATCTGGCAAGACCCAAATCGAGCAGCAGCACAAACTGAAGTTACGTGGTTGTTGTTATCCTTAGAGAAACTGAACAGCCCCAAATGAAGACAAAACATGGACTAACACAGAGCTGGGACAATGAGATGAGAAATGATAAAGTGGTAAGGAGAATATTTTCGGGGGAATTGCTTTAGCAGAGCTGGATTCTCAGTTTCAGTTAAAGGACGTTTTGATCGGATACAAGGCACTATAGATTTTGCTATAGAACGGCTAAATCAGAGGGATCTGGGCTGAGAGTAAGAGAGAGAGAAGAAGAGGAGGAGGAGGAGGAGGAGGAGGAGGTGGGATTTTAATACGAGAAGTTTGACTGACGACGGCAATAGTCTGAAGAGACTGACGAGAGAGAGAGTGAAAGAGAGGGAAGTCAAAGTAAAAGATGAAGAGACAGAAGAAGAGCAGAGAGATTGATCTTGTGGTGGAGGAAGAAGAGGAGGAAGAAGGAGGGCGTGGTTAGGACTGCATCTCAGCACGCAGCATCCACGGAAACCAACAGCAGAAAAGCAACCTGGAGTAGGAAGAGGGGGAAGAAGAGGAAGAGGAAGGAAGAAAAGGAGTGATTTTTCGAATAAACTCAAACTGAGGCTTTGTTTTATTTATCTGTCTACCTGCCCGTCTGTTCTCACCTGGATATGGAGCTCTCGGAGGTCAGGTCTTTAGGAGAACGCATCGTGTTGAAGTTACGCTTGGGCTGCGACACTGTGGGACACAAACACACGAATAACAGTCTGTTAATGATGCTAACAAAAGGACGACGTCGCTGATTATCATCGTTAATTTTGGGGGGATTTAGCAAAAAAAGCATTTCTTTTCGGCTTTATGGTTCTGCATCGCTGTGGTTGAGTGGCTTTATATCTGACACACAACATTAGTTTAATTTCTACTGGATTTAAACACTATGAACCTATGACTACATAGTCAAAAAAATGACATCTTTAAAGCTCAGACACTTCCTGTAATGAAAAGACTTACTGGTGACTTGGTGGACTTTCTTCACCATGGATTTGTCATTCTGTGAGCCGTCTTTAGGACCTCCGATTCTGACAAAACAACAATGAAAGCAGTTTATTGTTGACTTCAAGATACAGCCAAATTTAATTCATCATATTAAACAGAAGATGCATCTAGAGAGACTATATTAAATGTTGCTTTATAACAAACTATTAGATAGCATCATCGTTTTTATTTTTATATATAAAACCATCAAGAATCAATCTCACTAAAACACTGATCAGTGAGTAACTTGCAGATTACTTTTGGGGTCTTGAACGCGCTCTTACCTCTGGACGCGTGAGGGCGGAGCAAACACTCCATATTTGGGCAGGCAGCTGAAGTACCGGACTCCAAACACCGAGCCGTCGTGTTTCCCTGTCGGCTGATCCAGCTCAATACCAAACCAGTAACCTGCAAGGACACAAAGAGCTCGAGTCCGCTATACATTCTTTACCACTTGTGATGAAAAATAATGAAAGGTTTAGGCTGAAGATGCCAAAAAAGATAAAAGCAACATCATAAGTGAGCTAATGTTAGCAAAATGTTAGCGACTGATAACAAACCTTACTAAAATTAATTAAAGATAACCTCCTGATTTGTTGCTTTACCATAGCTGTGACTCTGACTGCATGTGCTGAAGAGATAAAGAAATAATATTTTATAACAAACAATG
>NW_023340257.1:26848009-26848664 GCF_004916995.1 Morone saxatilis
ATCTCAGGACACTTTTCAAAAAAACTCCTTATAAAACTAGCTATATTGTTAGCATAATATAAGCAACATTAGTTTTGCTATGTAGCAAAACACTAGCTAAAAGATAAAAGCCACATACATTATAAGTGCCTGCCACAGCCAACTACATCAATCGCTAACCAGCTAGTTAGGTAATATTTTTTAAGATTTCACCATATATACATCACTTTTATCTTTCATAGATTAACCTAAGAAGGGACAATTGTTGCATATTCATACACTAAATGAGTTATGTAATAATATGGTCTAAGTTCAAAAACTAGAAGAGTTAAGTCTTGCTGCTGTAGAGTTTCTAAAGTTTTTGTATTTTAAAATATGTGTTGTATTGTTGAATTGAATGAAACAGCGTTGAGCGTTGCTAACAGCCGTGTTGAGCTACCAGTGTGCAGTACAGAGAATCAGCTAACGGACCTGGAGCGAAGTCCGTCTTGCCATAGAAGCGGACGATGCCGTTTTTCTGTCCAGCCACCAGAACCTGATCCCCAACTTCCACGTTCAGGCCCTCTGGATCCAGACTGGCTACTGACAACTTCTTCTTCTGGGCTGAGGACGCACAGAAAACACACAACTATTACGTCTCTAAACACCGACTCATAGAGCCAAATGTAAACTAACA
>NW_023340257.1:26848720-26855828 GCF_004916995.1 Morone saxatilis
CTCTCTCTCCTTCTCCTTCTTCTCTTTCTCCTTCTTGGTCTTCCCAGCCAGGCGGGAGGCCAGGTCTATGCGGGGGGTTCGGGGGGTGGATGTGACCGATGAAGGTGCCTGATCCACAGCCTTGGAAATCTTTGACACCGGGGCAAAAATCCCTGCAGGGGCAGAAAAAGACAAAACACACTGAAACCTTACGCTAAACTACGATTAATGCAAAGTAGCTTTATTGAGGCTTGCTCTACTGTTATTGGAGCACAGAGCAAAAAGGGGCGGGGCTTAGGAAGGTCAATTGTTGTTAATTGGCCTTTTTCACAGGAGCCATTTTGATTAAATAGTAAACACAGGTGTTACCGATGATACTAATTAAGGCTCTGTTCCATTTGGTTTGCCAACGTACACAACAGCAGCACCCTCCCAATAGTGACTTGATCAAAGGCACCGTGGCAGCAGAATTTGTTACCTAGCTTAGGAGGGCAGATGAAGTAGCGGACGCCGCCCACGCTGCCGTCGTTTTTTCCCTCCGGCTCGTCAAGCTCCACGCCGACCCACTGACCGCTGGCGAACTCCGTAGTACCACAAAACCTTAGAGTGCCGGCCTGCGGGACACACAGAGGGGATCTGAAGTTAGACGTGAACACGTTTTAAATTTGTCATGTGACAGGAAGTTGTTGTCAGTTCAGTTAGTCTACGTTCCGGCCAGCGCCCCGCTCCAACGAACCTGTTTGAGGTTTGCCGCCGGGCTGTCGTCTCTGCTCTGGTCTCTCTGGAGCTACACAGTGAGAACACACTGTTCAGAGCTCATACAGCACGGTGTGAAGGTCAACCATCACACAAAATAACCCCTATCTGTCCGGCAACAATGCATTCACTGGCAAACATCTGGTATTGATATAAATGTATATTTCGTGTTTTTAAGTTGGACCCAAACAGGACAGAAGTGCCTGAGTGTGTAACAGTGTCTCCATTACAGAGTTTGTCCAACAGAGAGCGCTGTTTTAATCATCTACGTCTGTGAATTAAGGTTTTATTTCCACCAAACCAGTGTTGGCGATTGGTGGGAAGACAAACAAAGACGGGGTTGGTGAGTTTTATTTTGGTCTGAGATGCCGGTGTTCTAGTGCGACATCCAGTGGTAAGTACATTTCATATATAACCTTTAAATAAACGTTCACAGTTCTTACTGACTTCACCAGATGGCAGCGGCCATATTTGGGATATTTTGGCTCCATTTTTGTGCAGTGGAAGAAGAGAAACAGCATCCATCTTTTACATGCAATGCCTGTACGTATAACCAAGTGCATGAATGCCTTTGAGGAAAGATTGTCCGAAATTTGTGCTATCTAACCCTGCAGCTGGACTGGAATCCATCTCGCCAGGTTTCAAGCTAAACGTTGGACCAATCAGCGCCCTGTGAGGAACTACTAGCAGCTACAGGCAACTGTTTGCTCGGAAACAACAATGGCTGCTAAAGACGTTAGCTGTTTAGCTGCTAGCATCAGAACTCAGTTATATGGTTCGTTGATCTGATTGGTTCATTCCTCATAGATGGTGATAGACAGATGGATCACCCAATCACCTGCCAAGTATTTCTTGTCCTCCCTTTTCCAGTTTACAGTTTCTAATAACTTCCCAACATCCTTGTGTACCGAACCATGCGGCCCAGTTGGTTTTTATCCAGTTTCATGAATTGTAATGAATTGTGAGTTGAGCGTATTGTTTCAATTCCCTGTTGTCTAAAATAAAGGTTGATTATTAAATAAAATTTTCTGGTTTATTGGCAGTTTCAGCCTGTTATACTGTAAGTTTCTTCCTCTAGAGATGTTTCAATGTGAAACATCCTTTCACCACTTCCATTTTGAGGTTGTTTCTTGTAGTTCTCACTACTAACAAACCTCGCCTACTGGCTTTGGTTTTCAGGAAGCTTGTGTTAAACTTCAGCTGCTTTATAATCCGTCGTTTTTTGCGGATCAACACATTTTCTCCTCTGACCTTCATGTCGTCCAGCATCACGCGCTCTCCCAGCTTCAGCCCCAGTGAGGTCAGCATCAGGTTTCCTGGGATGTTGTCATAGTTGGGCAGCGTGGCTCTGGGAAGGTTACAGCTCAGAGGGACGGCGTCCAGCAGCAGCTGCTTCAGCTCTTTCGCCACCATGGCGGCCTCCGCCTTGTCCAGACTCATGTCCATCGGGTCGGGAACCACGTCTCCTGGGACCAGGCCCTTATCGTTCTACAGAGAGCCAGAGGGCGAAGAAGGGACAGAAGAAGACAAGAGTTATCTTTAGTAAGATCATTAATCACCCTGAAAGTCATGATTCAAGAGTGCAAAAGTACATTTAAGTGCAAGGACAGAATCATGTAGCATTGCCTCCTCTGCAGCAGGTAGCTTGTGGTCGGTTCCAGTGGGTCATTGTTTGGCTTTGATAAATTAGAGCTGGGATCAACGTTAAACTAAAGGCGGTGCCCCTGCTAGGCGGTGTGTGAGTGTTCATTTCTCAATGTGTTACTGCCCACAACCCCGGGACATTTCAGGGACATAACATAACATATTTGGGGGCTTGTCCAGAGGATTTAAGAAAGGAGATTGGTAAATTTACTTATGTTGGTATGTCCAGTGGTCATCATTGTGAGTACTGTTGTCTGGGTGTCCGATGTCTAGCGTTTAAGTGTTAACAGCTGGGTATAAACTACCGTTAATAAACAACTACGAGGGTGGAAGTAACTAAACCCACAAAAACAACTGAACTTTTTCAACTGAAAACCTATATATATGAGAATTTACTAGCATTGATTAATTCTGATCCAAATCTGGAAATTGTAGTGTAAAGTATTTCCACATATTTTGAAATAAACATACATAGTGACCGCCCTCTACTATTTGAAACAGGCTGTTGCACTTGAATATTGCTATTGGCTGATCTGGAGGCAGCTTTCTTCACCAACCATCACCGGCTCCTATAAAACCAACATCTTAACTCTGCAGACTGCAGCTTCCTACGTAGCCATTAGCCTGACACCAAAGAGTTAGCCTCTCTGAGCCGCTAGCTTAGCACCTATTTTTACAAACAGTCATGAATGTGCTTCTAGTGACTAACCTCCAGATCAGCCAACAGCAAAATTAAAATTAAATTGCAATACATACGTACACATGATCTGTGCATTTATAGAGTTGTAACGAAGTATAAATGTAAATGTAGCAAAGTAGAACGTAGATAACTGGCTCAGCAGAAAACAGCAGTTTTAAAAAAGGAACATGAAAAGTATTGGAGTGCCTTAAAAACCCCAACGGATACAGATGAACTATCCCGACACAATGTAAAATAAAGTGTTTCTTTACCCGCACTGTGGGGTTGGCTCCGTGCTCTAGCAGACATTTGACTGCACCCAGACAGAGGTTGGAGGCGGCGATGTGAAGAGCCGTACCGTAGTGGAAATCACTGCATGTGGAGTTCAACACTGCGGAGACAAAAGAAGAAGAAACTTACCTCCGCTCTCCTGAGCTCAAGCTTTGAATATCTGATCGTTCATAATGTGATCCGTGCGAGTACCTCTGGGTTTAGAGGCCTTGAGCAGGACTCGGATCAGTTCTGGGACGTCGAAATAAGCGGCGTAGTGCAGGGCGTTCATGTTGGTCCAGCGGCTCCTCAGACTCACATCGGCGCCCAGAGCGATCAGCTGGCTGCTGAGTCGCAGCGCGGCCGCCGGGTCGCCTATACACACAATGAGGACGACATTAAGACAAGCTCCGGCTTTACAGCAGCAGAAGAGCAGAATCCACAACCACCACCCGCCCCGACGCAGGCAGTCAAACCACTGATCCTCCAATTTATTTTTAAGAATCATACAGACTTAATTGGCTGGAAGAGTTGTAATTGAATTTAATAATTAAAAGATAAAATAACACCAGGCTGAACCTTTAAAGGACCAGTGTGTAAGATTTAGTTGTGTCTAGTGGTGAAGGGACATCTCAGCCTTCCAAGCTTGTAGGAGAAACTACGGTGTCCACCTCTAGTGTATGGTTTGTCCCTTCAGGGCTACTGTAGAAATATGGCGGACTCCGCCACCAGAAGAGGTGGCCTGGGCAATAAAACAGCAGTATGTATTGGCTATAGACATTTAATCAATAGCAGTAAGAAAATAGTTCAATAGAATATTAATAGTTTCACTTTATTTAAAACTATGGTACTTTTACCACTGGTGAACTCCCTCTAGTGGTACGCAGAGGAATCTACAACAACAATACAACAACACCGTAAACAACAGCAAAATTATCATTATTATATTTATATATTATAATTATCTTACCAACTCCGTGTGCTCCGGCCTTACAGCTGTAGTGAAGCAGCGTCATGTCGGTCAAACCGTCGCGGTCGTTCACGTGGCAACCACGCTTCAGGATCTGCGACGCAAAAAACACAAAGGACAGCAGCTCAAACAGGCCATCTTGTTCTAGCTGTTGGACTGTGAGAGAGATACAGCAATGCGTCTCTGTGTGATCGGCCCTCATGGGTTAATTATTTGGAAATTGAGCCTAAACTATCTGCACATGTTGTTCTCTCCGATATAAACAGTGACAGTGAAGTCGTTCCAGTGTGCGCTGGTTAATTTACGTGTTGACAGTGAATGGGGAGTTTAATTTACAAGAATATATTTATTTATTGTTTCGTATATTTGAACTGACTTTATTATCGTAACATCTGTAGAACTGGAGGATCTGTGTTAGAGTATTTACTCTGGCTTGTGTTTGACCAACCCAGAGGAGGAAGTGGGGATCGAACCGCCAACCCTGTGATCAGTGGACGACCCTCTGAGCCACAGACTGTGTTGTCTACAATATTGGATTTTATTTATAACTTCCAGATTCAGTCAGAAATTCCTGATTTCTGCAACTCAGGAGGCTGACATTAATGTTTTTTCCTGCTCTGATGTTTAATATTTACAGTCTGAACTTAAACGCAGCATTAATTAACCCACATTGTTCTTGAGCTTATAGGACACTGTGTTTGTTAAAAGACACTACAAAGTTAAATAAATTCAATAAACAACATGTTTGTAAAATAAATTAGAATCCTTATGTAGAGATTTGGAGTCAGTCAGCTGGCAGGAGGTTTTGTTGTAGGGATTAATGTTTAGTTAGTCATTAGTTGAAATGAGCATCCGGTACAGATAACGTACGTTTAAGTTCCAGTTTCACTCTCTATAATATAACTTACAATAATCAGTACCTGCCAAATTAAAATCAAAATAACAACATGAGGCTTAAAAACAACTTTTTGGATGCAGTCGATACGCGTCGCTCCATCCTTCTGCCTCCTTCTGAGTCACATCACCGTCTCCTTGTTGTTTATTCCTGCAGGCTGAGTCAGCGTCCTGCTGAGTCATGGTGGAGCCTCAGTGACTTTACATCTCTCTCTCTCTTCCTCTGTTTGCCTCTTGTCTCCCTCTGCACCACTTTCTCTGTCTTATAAGGAGAATGCAGCCATTTTAACTGGGTCATTGTCGCTGTGGTTACTGACATTGTGGGGGACTCACAGTGGAGCCATTAAAGGCCCTCAGACACATCAAGTCCCATGGAAATGACCTGATGATTGCCATATAGGGTCATATTATTTCCTGTTACCAGTAGGTGGCGCTGTGAGAATGATGTAGATGCATGTGGATGTGTTCAGGTCGGGACTTTTATCAAACATGTGACATTTGGTGCAGGTTGGAGAATGTACGGTAAAGTTACAACAATATCCTGTTTAATGGTGAAATGTTGATTTTCGACGCCACGCCACGCTCACGCCGTTTGACGAAACTTCAGGATTTTGATAATTATTCATCGTGAACTTCTTTAGAGTCTAATCACCAAATTTGAAGTCGATCCGATAAATTCTCTAGGAGGAGTTTGTTAAAATATTAGGCCTGGAAATTGTAGAAATGGCGCCAAAATTGGACTTTTAATTCAAAATAATAATAATATAAAACATTAAATGATGTATTATATTACAATATCTGACACTATATATAGAAAATAATAAAGTATATTACCTGTAAAATAATATAATAGAGTCCATATAATGAATGATTTAAGAATCAATTTAAACAAACCCTTTTAAACACAATTAAATGTGCTGTGTGTGTGTGTGATGTGTTGTGTGTGTGTGTGTTGTGTGTGTGTGTCAGAGGTTTGAATCTGGGTCAATGTGCAATGAACAGAGCCCGAGCGTGGTGCATTCAGACTCCAGTGCCATAAACAAATCTGGGCAGACGATAGCAAGACAGAGAGCCTGTTTTGCTTCTTTAGCAATTCAGCATTAGCTTCTTACTCCAACCCCGACAGTACCAAGTATTATTATCAGATTAGATAATTACATTAATAATCAATAATTTGGATGATATCGGAGTTGGTTTTTGGGAGATGCTGAACCATTTTCTGACATTTTGCAACAAATACAAAATGTCTTGTTTAAAGCAGAAGCCGGAAGTATCTTAAACTCCATTGCCTTTTGATTTTGATCCGATTTTCAGTCAAATTTGAGATTATTTAATATGATTTATACAATAATCTACAGCGGGTAGGTGACATAATTGTTCAGTATTACGTCTTTGATCATTGAGCCCAAACGTAGGTTCGGTGCATTATTAAGTCCTTTATAAAGTAACTTCAGTAACTGGACTCCATATTGATCAATTAATTAATCAGTGTAAAACATAGTATCTAATGTAGTGTTAAAATGTAACTTGTTATTTTGGAAAATTGACGTCGATTCTCTGTCCCAAGTGGGCATTTTATAATTTTAATTGTTAGCATCGAGCTAACGGACTAACGCTGTTTTATACATATATATAAAAATTGATGTATTTATATTATTTGTTTCTTGATTTTAGTTTAAGTTATTATAATTTTTCGTGTTTCCTCCACCTCGTTTGCCGGATGATGTCGATCTTGTGCTGCCCACCTGAGGGACCCGCACTGACCACGATGGCGAACAGCTTCGGGATCGTGTCCGAGGGTCCTATGAGATCCTCCAGAAGTGCCGGGTCGTTGGGGTCGAAGAAAACGTGAAAGGCTGGAGACAGAGCAAAAAAAAATCACACTGTGAAAAAAAAATATCTGTAACGTTTATTTT
>NW_023340257.1:26855928-26858663 GCF_004916995.1 Morone saxatilis
TTCACCTGGATTTATAGCTCATTGCATTGTTTTAACAGTGTAAATATCTTTAATTAAACATTAAAAAGATTTTATAGAAAATTAAAGCTAAAAACTCTATTTTAATTATAGAAAATTACTGTATTTTCACAGTTATTTTACAGTATATCTTTGGTGCTCCAGCTGGAGTCACAGGCGGACTACCCAACTAAAACTTGTCTGTGTGAGTAATGCACATCACATCTAAATCACATCTTTTAGGTTGAGGATCAGATAGGAGTGATCTGTAGAGGAGCACAGTTACTGTCCTCCTCAGCGCTCGGTCGGAGTAAAGGGAAGATCCTGGTCCTGTAGATCCTGAATGATAGTAGATTACTCAGGAACGGTACGCTAAAGGCACATCCGGTAAAGGAGTATATCAGATCCCTGGTATCCACGTCATAGAAAGACACCAACCCGCCTTCATAATCCACAAAGACCCCAACCTTCTGGGGCTCTTCAGACAAGGAGAGAACGACGGGAGGGTTTGTATTGGCCTGGCAGCATCCCGAATACGACCCCAGAGTCCAGCATCCATTTTCAGGGCTGAGGGACACATTAGGCCCCTTCCTGCCGATGGTCTCTCTTGCCACTCCGACTTCCCAGTCTGTTTGCCCCTGAAGTGTAACTTCGTAGTAGAACTTGCCGTAAGAAAACCCCTCGTTTCCGAGGACAAAATGGAGGGAGTCAAACCTTTTGGGGTTGGTCGGGACTTCCCTCTTTCTGCCTCCGTAGCTCACCTGTTTCCCATCCTCGGACACAGTGAGGGAGGGGTGTGCCGTGTTCGGGTCCAGAGTCACATTCTTTGCATGTTGCCTCTGGATATTCCCCAACTCATCGTCAAACACATCCTCTGTTTGCGTCTGTTCCTCAAGCGGCTCCTCTTTATCCACCAGATTGACTTCTCTGATAATATTTGCCATTTGTTCGTTGAGCGTGTCCTCCATCTTCGCCACCGCGCTCCTCACCGTCTCTACATGCAGACACTGGGCTCTGGCGGTGAAGCGGTGTGTCGTGTTTGAATGGTGAGGAACAGACAGGAGGCCCTGGAGGAGTCTAAAGTCGTCCTCGGTCTTCGAGAGCTCCTCCAGCTCGGTGCTCTTCCGATGCTCCTCTGTGATCTCGAGCTGCAGTTGTCTGATGAGCTCTTCCGCCTGCTGTTCTGCTGCTTTCTGCTTGTCCTCCAGCAGCTGAACCAGCCAAACCTTTTGGGTCTCAATCAAGCCCACCAGAGCATTGAAGGCCTTAATAGTTTCGGCTTTCGTTCTGTCCACTTCCTGCCGACCTTGTGTCGCTGAGATTTGAATCCCCTGAACCATTGCAGACTTCTTTTTCAGAGTGTCCTTGACTTTCTTATTTACACGCTTCAGCTTAGTTTTCCTCTCCTTAAACTCTTCCTCTAGAGAGACGGCTTTATGCATTACGTGGTCATCCCTCAAGCAGACAATGCAAATACAGCTCTTGTCTTTCCTGCAGAAAAACTCTTTCGTCTTGTTGTGTTTCTTGCACACCCTATCCTCGAGGGTCGCCACAGGGTTGATCAGATTGTGCCACTTCAAGGCCTGAACTGTGTGATGTGGCTGCAGGTGATCGTTGCAATAAGAAGCCAGGCAAACCAGGCAGGATTTCAGAGCCGTCTTACTGCAGAGGTCACATGGAACCTTGTTTCTGAAGTCTTTGTTCTCCATATCTGTAGAAAAGTAAGAAGAGAGAGAAGAAATCAATAAAACAAACTCAAGTTAACTATTTTCACCATTTTCTGGCTGCACTTTCAGGAACAAATTTTTAGGACCCTAGTTTTTTGTGACACTGCCATCTACCGAACTAGTTGACCAAGAACCGTATTTCATGATTGAGGAACGACCACCAGAGTGTAGATAAGTTACTGAATGTGAGTCAACTTTTATGTGTTCAACATTAAAAACAATCTTTGGTGTCTTGAACCTTTGAAAGCAAAGTTAATGTCAGCTAACGTTAGCCGAGCAGCTAACTACCATTAAGGCACAACAATCTGTTAGCTTATGATAGCTTGCAGAAACTGTTAGCTGTAACTTTAAGGTTTTAATGTTGCTGCACACATGTTTTAGGGAACACGGTCTTCATCAATTTCTCAATCAACACAGGTGGGATTAATTATGCAGGTGGTTGCGGCCATCTTAAACCCACCTGTGTACAGTATATTGCTGTATGCTGCTGACTAAATACTCTTTTAGTTTAAATAAACAATAATTATGTTCTTTATAATTATATTTCTAATATGTGTTTGAGATGTAGTGACAGCAAAGGTATAGCATATTATTACATATTTATATTATATTAGTATAATTACTAATTATATAGCTAATTACACAAATTGCCCAACATGCACCTCTTTATATAAGTGCTTGGACAAAGTAGTATTTGGTATCTTTAATTCCAGCTGGACTTTAACCTTCAGCAACTGCAGAGTCATTGTGAAAGCAGAAGATAAAACATGGACTGGATTTCACACAGTTGTTTTATAAATGCTAAACAAATGAAAACACTGACTAAGTCTAACTAGGTCACTGCAGTCGGACGTGTTTGTACATGAGCCTCCACCGATAACTGCCTCTTTACTTTACACATTAGTTGAGTTAAATAATTACAAAACAACTGTTTATTTAAAAAATAGTTTGTTTTACTGTTTGCTGCTATCCTGTTGATGAGGTGTAACAAAGCTTGAAGTATCTTTACAC
>NW_023340257.1:26858683-26858932 GCF_004916995.1 Morone saxatilis
ATCGTATTATATTTTTATGGAAACCTTGCTCTACAGTTTACTATAACACCTTTATTGTGAAAATAAAATACATTAAATAGGCTAATGAAGAGTCAGAACAGGTAAAAAGTCAGAGCTCACTTGGTTGTCGGCTGTTGTTTGGAGAGAAGTCGTCGTCACAGTTTTATTTCCTGAAGTAGGAAGGACACGCCTTGTGTGTGTGTGTGTGTGTGTGTGTGTGTGTGTGTGTGTGTGTGTGTCTGTTTATCT
>NW_023340257.1:26859032-26863064 GCF_004916995.1 Morone saxatilis
GAGAGAGAGAGAGAGAAAACAAGCTAATTGACCCACTGATAATGGCAGGAGCTAAAAAGGCTAATGCTACTGCTGCCTGTCCGTCATTAGCTGTCAACAGGACCCGACTGGATTAAATCTACTCTCCACTTTAGCAAATGGACGTTGAAATCCATCCAACAGCCGCTCCATCCATCATCCATCCATCCATCTTCCTCCTCCTTCGTCAGACATCCGAGATGGGAGGAAGATATACGGATAGATTTAAATTCTTCTGATAAATGTTAAAGTTTTTAACTCAAACTCTGAAGTAAAACATCCTCACTGTGTGCCTCTTACATCGTCTTTACCTGCTGATATCTGCCGACACATGACAGTTTTATTCTCACAAACAGCAGCTGTCTGCAGCAGCTACGTGCTAACGGTTGCTATCAGTTGCATCAGAAATCATTTTCCATTTTCCAGTTTTTTTCTTAACAATTCAGGACAACATTCGCTCACTAACGACCATATAAAGTGCAGACAAATGATGAATCATTACTGTTGTTAACATTATTAATGCTCATTATTATTATTTATTAGATTTGATTACATTTCTGTCTTTTACTGTAGTTCCCCTGTTCCCATGTCTTATCTCTATCTTCTATATATTGTATTATAATGTACATACTTCAAACTCTCATCATATGTTTCTATTAAATAGATATTGTTGTTAGATATTGTAATATAATGCATATTTTTAACATTCTTACTATTATTATTTCTATTTCTTTAATTTGAGCAACTGTAAGGAAAAACTGATTCTGATTAATTTGGCTCATAATTAACAGCTTAAATCAAGTAGAATCTTAAAATAAATATATATAATAACATCTAAGAAATAATTCATGTAACAGGAGTTAAAGTCAAACTTTTGGGGGTTTTCTGTGATTATTTCCTGTTTTTATTTTGTAATATCAGAGTTAATATTACCTGCGTTACTTTCGCTCTGTCGTCTGTTACTTTCTGTGTTGTTTTCTGTTCTTACTGGACTTTGGTGCATCGTATCATTGTGCCGGCAAGTTGAAGACTTTAATTTTTCATACCTACATCCTGTCTGTAGTCGTACATTTGACTCCTATTTTCTGTGGATTCTCCAGCTACAACACAATCTGACCAAAAATACAGAAAACAGAGAGAGAAGTTTTGATCTGAAGCTAATTCTTATTGAATATGTGACTTATTAAAATGTTTGGAGGCGGAATGCGTCAGTAACAGGACACCTGGGGACTAAAATGTGTATTTTATGTTTAAATTGTAAATAAGATTCACACAATAATGAATAAAAACTTTTGATTTGTGAAGGATTATAATCATTTCACAGTGTTAGAGAGTGAAAACAGGCTGAAATCCAGTTTTTTTTTATGAAGGTTTCACAGGATGTAACTTTAAATTGCAATTAGATCAATAATATAATGTATTATACAAATAATGCATGTAGTGTAAAAGGCACCAAATGGCCCTTAATCAATTTCCAGGATGTGTGGGAACCCTGGTATATATTCTGATTTGTATAAAAACAGGTTGATTAAAGTCAAATTGAACTCAAACTCAGTTTAAATGTCTGTTTTTCAGGTTGTTGTTCTTCCTCTGTCTGTCACTACAAACACGTCCTGCTGTGACATTTGGTGGATTTAATTTAAAGTAATTAACCGTCTCTGAGTCCGTCAGGTTTATGTAATCGGTGGTCCTGAAACAGGACTCAGCTGAGGCCACGACGGAGGTTACGCAACACGACCGTATGAGTCAGCGTGGATGCACAGATACGGAGGATGAACTTCACCGCTGCAGCCAGACCCGAAGCTCACAACAACACTGATGTCTGACTGTTTCAGGTGGAGGGCATGATGGGAGGTCTGAGTCCAACCAGTTAAAGGCCCTCCTGACCCTAAACAAACCTTATAGTACTGGACAATCTGAGTTAGAGACCCTCGGTGGACTAAAGGGGACATTGTGGACAAACCAGAGTCGGTATTCGACAACCTGAGAACGTGCTGGAGTTTGAAACATGGTGGACTACAGAGGAGCCTCTTAAAAAGACATCAGCTCCCCTAAAAACACTCAATCTGTGAAATATTATTGACAATATGCTATTTCTGTATCTTTATAATCATGGATTATGTGTAAAATTAGGCCTTATTGATACGTACGTCGGTGTAATTAGCTGATTATTAGCCCTACGTGGTTGCAGCTATGATAAAAAAAAAAACAATAATAAAACAAGTGAGGTCCCTCAAAAGCCACCGTATAGTTCACACACTGGAGAAGAAATCATTATATTGAGATTAATCTGACAGATATTGTTCAGGTGATTAAACAGTAATGAAAACACACCTATTAATATTATATTTCTTCCAATAAATCCTCCTCAGTGTTTCACTCTGGAGCTTTAAATCAGCAGTTTGGACGTCCATATATTTCTCAATATTAAACATTATCATTGTTATTATAAATAAAACCTTTTATTAGTCTTAGCATCAGTGGAGTGAGACAGTGTTTGTGGAGCACTGTAGGCTGATAGATAATCAATAATGACCTGTACTGGTTCTGATTTAGCGTCACAAAATAAATAATAAAAAACAGGTTTCTGATTATAATAATGTAGAGAACCATGTTAGTGGACTTCCATAGATCTGGTCTGGTTTGCAGAGTGTGTGAGGACCATGTGATGAGCAGGTTGTGAGAGGAGGAAGGAGGAGGAAGAGGAGGGAGGGAGGCCATGGCAGCATCCTCCTCCTCCATCCAGCCTCCATTTTACCACAAACGGAGCCTGAGACACAAAATACCGCACAAACACGCAGAAATGGCGCAACCAGCGTCCCGCACAGCTCCAGCTCAGACCCCCCGGAGACGTTAGGGATGTAAAGAAACACAAAAAACACGAGATAGACGCAGACTGAGGTCCGGGTGGAGGTTTGTGCCAATGTGCGTAGTGTAGGGTCGGATTGGGGGGAGAGAGAAAAACGCCCCACCGACAAACAATGAAATCGCGCAGATGCAGAAAAACTCACGAATATGAAGATTAAACCGAAATAAACATTAAAAACAAACAATATCGGTTTAAAAACGTCTCCAGCTGTCTGCCAGAGGAGGGAACGGCCGGGTTATTATCAGAGGTTTGGTTTTGAACAGCCCCTCTCTCTCTCTCTCTCTCTCTCTCTCCATTCCTCTGTCTCAGCATCATATTCATCCTCACACCAATATCACCACACACAAACATACATGTATCAATAATCATCAATAATCATCAATAATCACCGATATCACGCAGAATAAAGCTGCTCCTACCTGAAACACAAGCCGCTGGTTGTTCGCTGAAGAGCTCCTCTCTTCTCTGGTCTCTGCACAAACAACACTGATGCTCTCTCTCTCTCTCTCGCTCTTTCCACCGCTGTCTGTCGACCTCTCTCTACCACTCTCTCTCTCTCTCATTTAATTAAATTCATGTCACTGGAGCTGCACCGGCGTCACGTATGCGTTATAAACACTTAAAGCATTAACCGACCGACAACACTTTCTAAAAATATATAAATTAACGCCCTTAGTTTGAAAAAGGACATAATAACAATAATAATTATATTAATAGAAATAACCCTATAAAAAATAAAGATTGCAAACATTTACAGTATAAAAAAGATTCATTTAAAGCTTTATTAACAAGTGAAAACATGCTATGCTCTGTGAATAATGTACAAGCAGAGTTTTAGTTCAGATGCTTCTGAACCTTTTTTCTTAGGGACATTTTAGGTCTGAACCACTGCATTCTACGTAATGACCAGCAGGGGGAGCTACACACGGATACCATTGAGTCTTATGGAGAAATGAGCCGACTTCTCAGTTGATTTATGAGCTCAGTAAACAGTTTCCTGATGAGTTTCTGGTCTCAGTCTCTAGTTTCAGTCTTCTTCCATACAGCATTTTATAAACATATTTATTAATAATAGTTAGTTTCATTTTGTATAATTCTTATGGTTATCCTGAAAATGTTTACCAAAACAGGTAAGTTTTTAACAA
>NW_023340257.1:26863089-26867315 GCF_004916995.1 Morone saxatilis
AATTAACAATAAATTAACAGTAAAATAATAGTAAATTAATAATAAATTAACAATAAATTAACAGTAAATTAATAGTAAATTAACAGTAAAATGTATAAAAATATAAAATATTTGATCCTGAGATCAGCCGGTAAAAATAAGGATGAAACAATAAACTCAACTCACGACTGGATCAAATTTATGAATTTTGAAGATAAATTATAATTAATTTCAATAAACTGTAAAGTACCGTACTGATGTTTGTCCACACGAGTACCCTTACTTCTTATCGAGGACCGCCACCGAACCCACCACTGAGGTCTCTGAGGTCTGGGCCTCTGGGGTAACAATAATAACAGTCAATAATCAAATTAATGAAATAATTATTAATTAATAACTATGAACTATTTGATGCTTTGATGCTCAGTTTTGGACCTCAGTGTTTCTGCTGAACTCGATAATGTTATTGATGAAATCTGCACATTTAGAACATAAGAACAATATTAATGTTTAAAGGAACAATCTGTGAAATATTAGCTGCCTTTCTACGTTTAGTTCTGCTAGTTTACTGACTTTAAACTCACGTAGCAAACAGTAGTCCAACAGTAATCCAGCAGTAATGAACAGGAACATGTTCCCCTTAAACAATGAGTGGTTACACCTCAGCCTAAACGCCTGCCTTACCACATCTGTTCACATGTGTGTGAATGTGTATGAATGAGTTAGTTCCTGTTTGATGGGCTTTGCCATCACTGAGTGAATGTGTGTGAAAGGGTGAATGTGTCTGTAATGTAAAAGTGCGTTGAGTGGTTGGAAGACTAGAAAGGAAACTATACGAGTACAGGTCCATTTACCATTTACAATCTCCATATAAACACAACTAGCTTAACGTGTAGAAAATAGCTTAATGCTAAGAAAAACACTAGTCGTGAAGAAAACAGATTATTTTTTATCAAACAGTTAAACGCTAATATAACAGCACTGAAAATGTCCGTAAAAAGGATAAAAAACACCAAAAGAATAAGGGGTTGTGTGATTATTGATTATTGATTGAATCAACTCCATATATACATATAGAGTACATATAGAGCTGTTGGACATACAGAACTTTCTCTGTAGTATTTTTACCTTGAGAACAGGACCTTTATTTTGAAGGTCTCTGCTTGTTTACTGTTGTTAATGTTAAGAGACAGAACAGGAAGAGTAGTAGATCTGGATCAGTGTGTGTTGGAGGAACAGAGGAGGTTCACATGTGGGTGACAGATATCTGAGGAGGAGGAGGAGTTCCACATCTGCAGTCAATCAGTCTGCTGCCACGTCTCAACCAGAACTGTTCCTTTGGAAACTTTACTCTTTTCAATTATTATTTCTTCTTCTATCAAATCCCATCAAGGAGGTCAGTGTTCTCCTCCATTTACATGCTGTCTACATAATACTACAATACCCATCAGCCTCTGCTTCTGTGAATCAGAATTATAGACTGTATTGAAAACCACCTACTACATACTACTGACCAGTGCAGTATGCAGCATGCAGTATAGTGCATACACTAATAGTTTAGTCAAAGTGAATGAATTAGAGGAAGTGACCAGCACTGACTTGGAGGCTGCTGATTGGTTGTGGTTGTTGTGTGTTTCAGACTTGTTGCAGCAGCAGAGTGACGGAGATGTTCGGAGGGACAAGAAACAAACGCTACGCCATCAACCCAGTGGGACATAAGTGGACTCACCACAACATCACGTACAGGTAGCCTTCAGTGTACTGCAGTACAGTGACTATTACTGCACTACAGTGACTATTACTGCAGTACAGTGACTATTACTGCAGTACAGTGACTATTACTTTTATAAACATATTTATTAATAATAGTTAGTTTCATTTTGTATAATTCTTATGGTTATCCTGAAAATGTTTACCAAAACAGGTAAGTTTTTAACAAAACAATAAATAACAATTAAATTAACAGTTAATATAGTAAAAATATAATAATTTAAAAGCAAATTAATAAAAACCAGTAAATTTAATAGTTTAATTTTAAACAGTAAAATTGTAATAAATTTTTATAAAAATATTGATTCCCCTTGAGATTTCAGCCGGTAATAAGGATGAAAACCAAATTAAACCTCAGAAAAACTCACGGAAACTGGGGAATTTTCAAATTATTTTGAAATTTTGAGATAATATATATTCAATAAAACTGGTAAAGTACCCCGTATTGATGTTTGTCCCCAAAACCACCGGGGAAGTTTACCCCTTTTAACTCTTTATTCCCGGAGGGGACGCCCCACCCAAACCCCAACCCAACTTGAGGGTTCTTCTGAGTTTCTTCTGGGCCCCTTTCCTGGTGGGTTAAAAAACAAATAAATAACCAATCATAAAATTCAATTAAGTGGAATTATTATAATTTAAAATAACAGGGGAACCCTATTGATTGCCTTTTGATTTTGCTTTTTCCAGTTTGGGGAAACCCCTCAGTTGTTTTCTTGGCTGAAACCTTCCGATAATGGTATTGGATGAAGAAATTTTTTCTGGCCCCAAACATTTAGAAACATAAGGAAACAAAGTATAATGTTTAAGGAACCATTTTCTTTTGTTTGGGAAAATAATTAGGGCTTGCCTTCTAACGGTTTTTAAGTTGTGTTAAAAACTGAAACTTTAAACTTTCCAACGTTGAAACAGTAAGTGTCCCCAAACCAAGTTAATCCCCAAGCAGTTAGATGAAACAGGAACCCATGTTCTCCCCCTTAAACATGAGTGGGTACCCAAAACCCTCAAAGGGGGGCCAAAACCGCCTGCCCCTTTACAACCCAACATCTTGTTCCACATGTTGTTGGAATGTGTTATGAATGAGTTAAGTTCCCTGTGATGGGCCTTTTTGCCCATCCCCACTGAGGTTGCACCGTTGGGACAAAATGGTTTGTTGGTGAAAAAAGGGGTGGGAAAATGTGTCTTCCTTGTTTAATGTAAAAAGTGCCGTTGAGGTGGTTGGAAGAACTAGGAAGGGAAAAACTAATACGGAGTAACCAGTCCCATTTTTCCTTACCCCCAAATTTCTTTTTTCCCAATTAATAAGACAACAAAAACGCTTAACGTGGGTAAGGAAAAATTAAACTTTATGCTTAGAAAAAAACCAAAAAAACTAGTCGCGACGAAAAAAACAAGATTATTTTTTTATATCACAGTAAAAACAAACCCGTAAATATAAAACAAGCCACTGGGAAAAATGCCCGGTAAAAGGAAAACACCAAAAGATAAGTGGTGGATTATTTGATTATGAATTGAATTCAACTCCATATTATACCATTAAAAAGGGAGTACCATAATAGGAGCGGGTGGAACAATAACCAAGGAACTTTTCCTCCTGTAGTATTTAACCTTCTGAGAAAACAGGACCCTTATTTGAAGGTTCCTCTGCCTTTGTAACTGTTGTTAATGTAAAGAGAACCAGTACAGAAAGAGTAAGTATTGATCTGATCAAGTGTGGTTGGAAAGGAAACAGGGAAGGAAGGGGTTCCACCATGTGTGGGGAAACAACGATATTCTGAGAGGAGGAGATTCCCAACCAATTCTTGCAGTCAAATCAAGTCTTGCTGCCCACGTCTTTCAACCCAGAACTGTCCGTTTGGGAAAACTTTACTCTTTCAAATTTATTATTTCTCCTTCTATCAAATATTCCGATTCCAAGCGAGGTCAGTGGTTTCTCCCTCAACATGCTTGTTAACATAACTTACAAATACGCCATCAGCCTCTGCTTTCTTGTGAAATTCCAGAATTATAAGGAACCTGTTATGAAAACCCTACTAACATACTTACTGGTAACCATGCCACGTATGGCAGCATGCCAGTATAGTGCCATACACTAATAGTTTAGTCAAAAGTGAACATGAATTAGAGGAAGTACCAGCAACCTGGACTTTGGTGGAGGCTGCTGATTGGTGTGTTGTTTTTGTGTGTTTCAAGACTTTGTTGGCAGCAGCAGAAGTGACGGGAGATGTTTTCGGAGGACAAGAGAACAAACCGCTACGCCAATCAAACCCAGGGACATTTAAGTACTCAACCACCAAAAACAATTTTTCACGTACAGGTAGCCTTCAGTGTACTGCCAAAGTACAGGTGACTATTACTGCACTTTACAAGTGATATACTGCAGTACAGTGGAACTATACTGGCAGTACAGTGATATTATGTTTATTAAGGGAGTTCCGTTCTAAAGAACCTGCCTAATTTGAAAAGTTTTCCTGAGAATA
>NW_023340257.1:26867340-26869679 GCF_004916995.1 Morone saxatilis
TGTTATGAATTAGCGCTATACAAATAAAATTTAATTGAATAGAATTGAATTACTCCACTACAGTGACTATTACTGCAGTACAGTGACTATTACTGCAGTAAAAGTACTAGTAACAACATGTACTTAAAGTATCAAAAGTACTAATGAGGTAAAATGAGTGACCGCTGCAAAGCCTTGTTAAATGTAAATAATATTTTTTTTTCTGCTGTTAAATGTTAGAAATAATTATTTTTCTGCAAACTCAGCACTGCGAGGGCTTTCAGCTTTAATTTTTATTATTACTGAGTTATGAATGTGTGCAAGCAGTGAGCGAGCTAATAATTAAACTGTTGAGTGTTCGGTTGAAACTAGTGAAAATTTACTTTTTATAAGTAAAATCTGAGTAAAATGTGTCAATATCTGTTTTCTAATAAATACTAAATGTATCAGATTTTATTTTATAAACAGTTGTTTTACTCTGGAGATCAGAGACATTGATCTAAAGCTCAATTCTGTGAATATCTTTCTAATAAATATTACTTAATATTCTTCTTTTCTGACAGATTCAGTATTTTCTCATTCCTTAAGCTTGGACATTGTTCTATTAGACAGTTTACTTTATTTATTTTTTTCTTCACAGAATTGAACCAGATACTGTTTTCTTAAACCCCGTAAAAACAAGAAGGCCTCGTGACCCCCCTGTGAAACTTTCGCGACCCCTAGTGGGGGTCCCGACTCTCAGGTTGGGAACCAGTAGATGGTGCTGAATCTACTCTGGTCCTTTAAATGAACGTGTTGTCGGCTAATACTCGTTATCAGCAGAGACTGAGCTGATTGAGCTGATTGTGCTGAATGATCTCTGATTGGCCCAAGGGTGTTTTTACCCTGAACTGTTCCTCACAGGATGTCTGCTGCTGAGCTCCACAGGCTGCCAATCAGACGCCTGAGCCTGGGGGGCTGCACTCAGGGCACCAAAACCCACTGATTACTGTCTGTCTGTCTGTCTGTTTGTCCGTCTCAGGATCATAAAGTTTCCAAACACTCTGAATGTCGAGGACACGAGGAAGGCCATCAGTATAGCCTTCACTAAGTGGAGCGATGTGTCTCCGCTAACCTTCACCGAGGTTACGGATGGCAACACCACCACTGACATCACCATCGGTAGGTGGAGTTTAAACCATATACCATATAAAAGAAGTCAATTTAAAGTTAATGTGTGTGTGTGGGTGTGTTAGGTTTCTACACCTTCAACCACACTGACTGCTGGTGGTCTCCTCTTCACCCGTGTTTCGACGGGCTGAACGGCGAGCTGGCTCACGCCTTCCTGCCACCGCGTGGAGAAATCCACTTTGACAACCATGAATTCTGGATCCTCGGCAAGTCCAGGTTCAGCTGGAAACAAGGTCCTGCAGTAAAAGTAGTAGTGGCAGAATTGATAGTACTGATGGTATTGATAGCAGTATTTGATACAGGTGTGTCATGTGACCTGCAGGGGTGTGGCTCAATGACCTGGTCCAGGTGGCGGCTCATGAGATCGGTCACGCTCTCGGTCTGTGGCACTCCAGAGACCCTCAGGCTCTGATGCATCCCAACGCCACGTACACAGGGCAGAGGAACATCGCACAGGACGACGTCTGGGGCATCCAGAGACTTTACGGTAGGTCCATCTGGACCAACAAGATCCACATGGGTGAACATGGTCCACCAGGACCAGCAAAGTCTACCACGAGGAGCACTGAAGGGCAAACATCTGATCACTTCAACCTCTGTACATCTCTCAGATGTAACAAGAATCTGTTTCTTCCTTTTTATGACAAGAAACAATCCAGCCAATACAAGTACGTTTGTTAGTTCATAGTAGACGGCCCTATACTGCTGTACGATCCAGAGTTCGATAGCTGAAGCTGAGCTCATACTTAACAATGCTAGAAATGTATAACTCCTGCTGTAATACTGAATCCTACGTGATGTAAAAAGGCATACTGTTTAAAATAGAAAATACAACGGACTATTATTCTGGTTATTGACAATGATTTGTTGGAATTTGTTTGCTAGTTCCATCCTGTGCCGACTGTCGAAACTTCTATAAAAAGAAACACCTGGAGTATCTGGACTTCCTCTCGTTCACTTGAGTCATTATAGGAGGAGGAAACAAAAACTTAACTGGCCTCCATATTTTCTGTCAGATGCTCTGTTTGCTGCTTCATGCAGGCGCAGTGAGGAAACAGGAACAGCTTGTGGAATTGAGTCATAGTTATGTTTTAACTCTGTCAGAGCCCAACATTTCAGACAACGTCTGATGGCTGAACACTGTGCAGCAAATAAAACAATACCTGGTCAGACTCTAAGGGCGTTTTCAC
>NW_023340257.1:26869704-26872210 GCF_004916995.1 Morone saxatilis
CTGTGAAAGGTTTAATTCTGACTGTTTAAAGGCAAGGGTGTCACCAACCTTTTTGAAAACTTTGAGAGCTACTTCCATGGGGTACTGGTCAAACGAAGGGCTACAGTTTTGATACCACTCTTCTGAAATAATAAGTTTTGCTCAGTTTGCCTGATTATTATATGATTATCCTATTAATGATTAATGGATACTCATCTTATTTGAAGCCACTGATCACGTTAATGACTTCTCACCAATAATTATCAAACAATGACTTAACAATGATTGGGAAAACAGATAATAGCGATATTTCAATTTTCATTTTTAACACAGGCCTGGAGGGCTACTCATGTGGTCCTTGGGGGCTTACCTGTGGCCCGCGGCACCGGTGTTTGGAGGACCCCTGGTTTAAAAGGGTTAAGTGGGAGCCTTCTACAAAGGGTAATCTGGACCCTTTAGTGCGTGCACATTTACACACAGGGAAGAGCTCGGAGTTTTCGAGGTCCTGGACTTCGGGGTCAGACACGTGCTCGCCACCCGACCACATGGCAGCCTGGTAGAGCGACCCTGGGACGGTTTCTGGTCTGTGGATGAGGCCTGCTGTGCAATTAATGGATCATTGATTCATGCCCGCTCTTCTGCTTCCTCTTATCCGACGCACGAGGAGGGAGGGCCGCGTCCCAATCCGCTTCACCCGCAGCCTCGGCCACAGTGAGCGGGCAGGAGGGCGGGAGGCTGCCGCCGGTTATTCTGCCGGTGTATCAGTAGGACCGTTCATACCGGGCCTCAGTGGGAGGGGCTTTAACTGCGGGGTTCAGAGTCTGAGAGGGAGGGAGGAGTGAGGAGGAGGGGAGGGTAGAGGAGGAGGGAGGAGGAGGGGATGGTCGGCTCTGACACGGGACGCGCCGCAGCGCTGCCGTCAGCGACAGTCGCTCTGCCGCCGACATTCTTGGAGGAGGACGGAGGGAGAGCCGCTGCTCTTAGCGGTTCAAACGTCCGGGAGGAGTGACGGCAGGCCGAGAGACACAGCGCGGGGAATCTCTGCGGAGCGGGGGTGAGAATGTGCGGGAATTACAGCACCACCGTCTGTCTGTCTTGCATGTCTGTCTCTCTGTTCGGTCTGTCTGTCTGTTCTGTCTGGTTCGCCACGCAGCAGCCGGTGACCGCGGCGACTCGTCAACCGTCTTGCGGTAACGTTATCTGCTCGTCGTCTCCGAACATCCTTTAAAAAACCGATAGTTAACGATGTTATTCGCTGATCGATACCGAGCAGTGTCGTGGACGTTGTGACTCCATATCTGTAATCAATCAATACGGACCTCCGTTCAATTCGGCGCATACAAACAGCCCAGCTGTGTTCAATATTACTGACACTTTCAGCCATTAAACTACCGATTACCGATAGCGATAAACGTTACCCGCGTTACATATTACAAAATAAAACGCCCCCAAAAAAGTAAACAGTAAGTTATTTTTAATTAATTAAACATCTTTAAACATTATTTTAATCGATTAAACTAGAGTTTATTTGCTGAAAGGTGGCAGTAATGTATATATATCAGCACTGTTACTAAATAATACAAAATAAAAGCCAAAAAAGAATCTTAGTTGTATTAAACAGGGGAAGTTACTGGCTTGCTGTTATAGCAGGATACATATACATTATATTATGCATTATAGTTGGGGTTTTGATTTTATAAAAGTAAAATGTTTTTAAATACCTTGAGGTTAAGTTTTTTTTTTTTTTATTTTTTTTTTTGACCTCCAAACTACTGCTAACGTTTACTAGGGAATGGGTAAAAAAAATATCGACTTATCAATACATTGCAATATATTTTTTCCCAATTCAATATGGATTCTTAAATCCTCTGAATGGATTAAGCCCCCGGCCAGGGGGCGTTGGTTGGAGCAACACCTGTGTGTGATTTGAGTTGTACGGGGACGGGTGGCCCACTCGTGCCACACAACCAACAACAACAAACAACAAAACATAGCAACGAAAGCAGGCAGCAAGCAGTGCTTAAACAGCGTTCTTCTCATTGTTCAAGTAAGGTCGAGGTGTGAAAATATCACTCGTGAACAGCGAGGAAGACATGAGCAGAAGGTAGATCACCTTGGACAATACGTCAGAAGTACAGCATGGACTATCTATTCACTCACTTTCCCTGCTGACCATTCACACAATCTCACAGTGTTTTCTTTGTATTTTTATTTCTGTGGGACAATCAATGTTTGATAAAGAGCGCAAAACTTTCTATTCACTTCATGATTAAAGTGAAAAATCAAATTTTCATCAAATATAAATCAAATAATAATGAAGTGAATACGTGTGACTGCTGCTGACGGTGGGCATCGGACGTTATTGAACACTGATATCGTTCGATATCGGTTCAAAAGTCATACAGAAGAAGCAAAATATTAATCAAATAAAGACTAAAGATAATTAATGTCAAACTTGGACTTGGACTTTATTAAAACTAATGAAATAAAGTTCATATTTATAATATCATTATTGTTATTGTCATAT
>NW_023340257.1:26872453-26872575 GCF_004916995.1 Morone saxatilis
CACTGACTCTGCCCTGTATCTACATCACTGACTCTGCCCTATATCTACAGCACTGACCCCGCCCTGTATCTACAGCACTGACTCTGACCTGTATATACAGCACTGACTCTGCCCTGTATCTA
>NW_023340257.1:26872737-26872962 GCF_004916995.1 Morone saxatilis
CACTGACTCTGCCCTGTATCTACAGCACTGACTCTGCCCTGTATCTACAGCACTGACTCTGCCCTGTATGACTCTGCCCTGTATCTACAGCAATGACTCTGCCCTATATCTACAGCACTGACTCTGTTCTGTATCTACAGCACTGACTCTGCCCTGTATGACTCTGCCCTGTATCTACAGCACTGACTCTGACCTGTATGAATCTGCCCTGTATCTACAGCACTG
>NW_023340257.1:26873018-26877758 GCF_004916995.1 Morone saxatilis
CCTGTATCTACAGCACTGACTCTGTTCTGTATCTGTCCTGACCTCTGTGCCTTAGTATTATTCTCAAATAGAATCTTTATTTACTATCTTTAAAAGAAAAATCTAATTATTTGACTTCACTAAAACTTATAAAATAAAGTTAATAACCTCATATTATTACTATTATATATTCAAATAGACAGTACAGATCTCTGACCTATATCACAATATAATATTGTTACTGTTGTTTGGACTCTGTCCTGTAGCTGTAAATTAGTATTATTGTAGAGTTATTGTTGGTGTATTTGTATAAAATGTTACACACATGTTCAATGTCTCAACAACAACATTCCTAAACTTCAGTTCAGTTCAGCAGTGAAGAATTATGGCTGTTAAGTAAGTCCTGGTCAGCTTCATCCAAAAAATCCAAAATGGTGGAATGTTTTATGGCGTGAATGAGCGTGGCCTATAAATCATCCAGCCCAGGTGGCGCTATTGTTCTGAATGAAATCACACATCAAAATATTAATAAACATTTATAGTCACTGTGGTTAGAAACCTGATATCTGGTTCGTATAACAATGTCTGTGTGGACTTGTGGAGATACAGATATTGATATAGATCAGCTCTGTAGGACGTACAGCTGATAACCAACCACATGGTGGCGCTATTGAACACATCTCCATGGGACACCTCCATAACGTTCTCAAACTGAATATTTCAAATTAAAGTGCACGAACTGTGTTGAGACATAAATATCTTCTCTGATAAAAGTTAATAAGTCTAAGGAATATTGATTGGTACATGGATCTGTAACATCGATATTCATATTTTCAAATTAAAAGTATCTGTTATTTGACTGTTTTCATCTTTTGTAAATAAAACAAAAACAAATCAACACAAAAGGTTTGTTGGACATTTTTTAATGTTAAAACTCTTCAGAGAGTGAAGACGAGCAGCAGAGGAAAATAAAACTATGTTCATAAATAAAAACATCAGACTGATATCTCATATATTAATATGATTAAAGGTGTGCACAATATGATTGCAGGTGAAGACAATGGAAAGATAAACACTGAGGTACAGAACTGAGACCTGAATCCTGCTCACAAACTGGTCCATAATGAGCCAGTAAACAAATATTCCACCTTGTTAACTCTTCAGTGTAAGAACCCCGAAGCCTGAACGTGGTGGCGGCAGGCTCAGCAAGGTCCAGGTCTGCTTCCAGTTGGCCAGAATACCTCTAAAG
This sequence comes from Morone saxatilis, assembly GCF_004916995.1. Classification (NCBI taxonomy): domain Eukaryota; kingdom Metazoa; phylum Chordata; class Actinopteri; family Moronidae; genus Morone; species Morone saxatilis. The sequence continues at coordinate 26,874,247 of NW_023340257.1, forward strand.
AGAAACCTCCAAACCACCTGAACAGACTGCTTATAACATATAGCAGTCCTCCTCCAACCTCCTTCCTGATGGCAATCTCCTTCTTTTACTCACCAAAGTTCATAACCAGAGATCCACCGTTAGACCGAGAGCTTCGGTAGTCCAGTAAAAGACATACAAAGACCACAAGATACTTTTCTGAGTATCTGGTAGTGTTTTTCCACCAAATCTGTTCTGTTCTTCTTTCACTGTGCTTCCACCAGTTTTAAGTGGAACAATTGTAATCAATCAACCAATCAAAGTCATCAACAGAGGGAGCTTCACAACGACCTGCAGAATATGACACTTTGGTTGGTTCCCAACGATAAACTGATATGTTTCTGGGTATAGATCTCCCAGTAAACCAATAAAGACCCAAGGTACTCAAACTGTTCTGAGTATATAGATGTAGTCCTGGAGACGACCCAGCCTGAGGACTCTGCTGGAGGAATGTCCAAAACAAACACCGCGTTCAGCATCAACGAGGTTCTACTGAAGTTAAACGTCCCTGAATGAGTTCAAATGCTTAAACACAAAAGTTTCTTTCATTCGTTCAGTTCCTTCTGTGGAGTTTAAAAACTTAAATATGGTTCTTTGATCAGCGTCAGCAGATTGTACAAATGTCTTCTTTTTAAAACCAGGACAGGTTGTGACATCATCATCACATGACATCCACAAAGAAATCACTGGGGTTTCCCATGGCCAGGCAGAAGGACTGCCGGGAAGCAGAAAGGTCGCCAGGCTGAGCTTGAGATGGCGACGGTGCCGGCGGGAGGTCCTTAGAGTCTTTGTTACCATGGAGACCAGAGAAGGAGGTTGGGGGTTGACGGGTGCCGGCGGCAGCAGTGAGGGAGTCCGCCACCAGCTGTTTGTCAGGTGAAGTGCTCACTCTCTCTTTGGTGGGCTCTGATCCGCTCTCTCCTCCCCCTCCTTCCTTCAGACGGTCACTACAGTTTGATCCGCTGCTACGACTTCCTGTGAACACAACCCACAAAAAAACTTAATCTTCTGTTGTGTACCGGCCTCAGGGGGGAGGGTCCATGATCCTGATTGTTGGAAACTAACAGAGACGGTTTTAGTTTTATTTTGTTTGGTCAACATGTACGGCTCTCTTACCTCCACTGTGTTGACTGCCTTCTCCTCCTCCCCCCCAGGCCGGCAGCTGAGGGAGGGGGTGGGGCGAGCTGTAGGGGTGAGGGACGGGGTACTGGTAGGGGAAGGCTGGGGCCCACTGGGGACCTGATGCTGGAGCCTGGGGGTCACCATCTGATCCTCCTCCACGACTGGAGGCCTCTTCTTGATCCAGCAGAGACATCAGACCCAGATCTGACAGACAGAATCACAAACATACTGTTGGTCTGAGGGGACCAGGACTAGATCCTGGTGTCCTGGTGTTTCTCACCAAAATCTGCTCCAGTTTCCTGCCAGAAATCACTGGATGTATTAAGATTAGTGACATTAAGAGATTATACTGGCATTTAGGTGTGTTCAGGAATAAACTGCTGATTATATGATTTATATTTAATTATCATTAATAGAAGCTGTTTACTGGACTCACCTCCACAGAGGTCCCCGAACACGTAGTAGCACTGTTCAGAGAAGGTCACCTTGTTGACGGTGTGTTTGATGTAACCGGCCTTCAGCAGGTTTCCTGCATACTTGCGAGCTTCGCGGCGGTCAGTGAAGCCTTCCACGTTACAGTGGAGCCAGTCCACCACGTCTGAACCTGGACAGACCGGACACAGACTGGAGTTAGATCTTTGATCAGATCAGATCTTAGATCAGCTCTGGATGGAACAACAGCTGCTGAGGATTCTGGGTACTGTAGTATTTTGTTCTCTGAGAGAATCACTTCTGACTAACTGCTAACGTCAAACAACCGACACCCAGAGTTAAAGCTACCATTAATGCAAAGCTTGTGGAATAATTTGTGATGTTGTGTTTTAGCTGGATAACGTTAGCTTGCTCGCTAATATTGTCACTTGCAAAATACTAACTAGCTTCCCCAGCTAACGTGATACTAACTAATGTATTCTGACACGCTGTTGATTTTAGCCGGTACAAAGCTAACGGTTGCTTTGGCAGGGGCATCCAACCGAGCATCTTACCGATGAAGGCGTTGGGGATGGTGATCTTCAGCCACATCCGGTCCCGAACCTCCAGGCCCGACTCAGGATTGGCCATCGCCTTGACAACAGCCGTCATGTCGCTGTGGATGGTGAGATGGTTTTCTTCGTGCACGCCTGAAGAACATCACATTACTGTTGGAGTCATGGAGAAACAGGCGATGGATGGATGCTGCAGTGGCTGATGGGAGTCTTACCATAGTGTGGGAGTAGACTCCCCGTCATGGCGGCGGTGTGTGACACCCAGGCAGCGGGGTCGATCGGACGGACCGGCTCGCCTTCAGGAAAGACGGATGATGGAGAACAACAGATAATAGGATGTAACACCTCATACAGCGGGTTATATAAAGGATGTAATAGATTACATTCTGTCTATATGTCTCTTTTATCTTTTAACCTTTCAACTTAGATTAGCCTAGCATAGCATATATAAGCACAGGAAACGAGGAAGTTGACCAGGGCTAGCTCAACTGCTATTGGAGCACAGAGCAAAAGGGGAGGGGCTTAAGAAGGGTTAAGGTTAGTACGAGCGTGGTAATAGATTATTTTAATGAGTAACAAGATGTGTGTTGTTGACTCACTCCTTGGCAGTGTAAAGCAGCCTCGTGGGTTTGGATCCCAACACTTTGCCACCGTTAACGTCACTGGACTGCAGACAGGCAGACAGACAGACAGACAGGCAGACAGACAGGCAGACAGGCAGACAGATAGTATTAGTAGTTCATTAAACCAACAATCCCACACTGGCCGGGGGTATAAGGGTCAAGATTTAAGGGTTCAGAAGGAAACTGAAAGGTAGACCACAATGGCTGATCTATTAGTAGTATTATTAGTATTATTAGCAGTATTATTATCAGTATTATTAGTATTAATAGTATTATTAGTAGTATTAGTATGAGATGTCTGACCCCGGTTTGTGGACGACCTCTCTGAGGACTCTGACAGCGTCGTCGTTACTCATGTTCTCAAAGTTGATGTCGTTCACCTGAAAGACAGAAAATACTGCAGTTAGTACTACAACTACCAAATAGTGCAGTTAGTACTACTACTACCAAATACTACCAAATACTGCAGTTATATGATATATGTTATATATATATAGTATTAGTACTATATATACAGTATTAGTACTGTAGTATTAGTACTGTAGTACTGTAGTATTAGTACTGTAGTACCTGTAGTACTGTAGTATTAGTACTGTAGTACTGTAGTACTGTAGTATTAGTACTGTAGTACTGTAGTACTGTAGTATTAGTACTGTAAGTAAAGTAAAGCTAATAGAACTAGATGTTTCAATCCCTTTAGAAGGAAACTCTTGACAGTAGCAGTCGGTGTGGAGTGGTGATGTCATTGGGGTCATCAGGTGGG
>NW_023340257.1:26877858-26878031 GCF_004916995.1 Morone saxatilis
GTCTGCCTGCGGGTCCACCTGTCTATCTGTCCCGGTCCAGATGTGGGTCCAGATGCTGCAGGTCTCTGATGCTCTCAGTCTCCTCCGGAAGTCACAGAGATACACCACTTCCGTCTCAGCCCTTCAAAATAAAGGCCGACAGGACGCTGACAATTTATTATTATTATTATTAT
>NW_023340257.1:26878173-26881127 GCF_004916995.1 Morone saxatilis
CTATAAATACTACTACTACTACTACTACTACTACTAATAATAATAATAATAATAATAAAGAATGAAATAGCTTGTAAAGTTTACAATCATTATTTGTTTCAGTCTCTTAAAAAATAAAAGCTGGACGTTTCCTGTAATATTTGGGATTTATATTTCTGTGTATTTGTTGTATTTATACTGCAAAACTTTGTTGTACCACTGATAGTATATATTTATATATAAATATATATTTATTTACTCTGTCGAAATGGTTGACACAGAATACGTCATAACTGCATTCTTCCGCTTTTATTTTGAAGGTAAAGCCACAGATCTTCCTGTATTTTCGGAAACATAATTATTGTGAATATTTCTGACTTTACATTTCCGGTTTTCACTGAACTCTTTCAAAATAATAGTAGATCATTGATTTGATGTTTTTTCAGATTTGAATGTTGTGACTTTTAAAACATTACAATTAATTATCACTTTTTTATTTTATTTGACCATATTACCCTCTGGAGGTTCTGAAGAAACCTGGGACCCCTGAAAGATCCCCAAGACCCCATCAAGGTTCTACAAGGACCCCCCAAACTGACCCCAAACTGACCCCAAACAGACCCCGAACAACACAATGTGGAGTCTCAATCGTTTATTATTCATTTCTCATCAAACATTCATTATGTGAGGAGGCGTTCACTGACAACTGGGAACAGTGGGACGATTCAGCTTCAAATCATTATTAAAAAAACAAAAAAAAATAACTTAAATATTGATCAGTAGAATGTACTGATCAGGAATTATTGATTCCTCTCAGCATCAGTCTCTGTTGGTGTTTTCTGTCCCATAAATATATAATATAGAATCAGTGATCGTCAGTTAAAGGCAGTTTTTTATTGCAGCTGGTTGAAGGTAAAAACAGACAGAATCAACCTTAAAGGGATGGAGGTGAAGCAGAAAGCTCTCAGTTCCCAGCTACAGTGAACGCAGCATTAAGGCCACTCAGGTGGAAGGCTGCTGGTGTGAAAGCGTCGCCCCGAGTCGTCGTCTGCAGGTTTGTTAGAATCAGGAGGTAGAGTTCATTTCAGCTACGAGTTATTAAAGACGACGACAAACACCGTTCAAAATCACACAATGATTCTGATCCAGAGGCTTATTTCTGCCAGGAAGTGATCACAGTGACACAGGAAATAAAAACGAGACATGATTACGATAAAAATCTAAATGAGTTTCACACAACAGGAAGTAAAAGTGAAAGTCCGCCGGCTTTAAAGAACATTTCTGTCAGACAGAAACTCCCTGAATGTTTCCAATGGTCTTCAACATTCTCAGTCTGAGACTTTAGAGTAGCTTTACATGAAACCAGTCAGATCACTGAGGCAGTGTCTGTATTGAACGTTACATCTGTAGTAAAGGACTTATTGACCACCAGGAGCGCTGTTTCCTCTATCTCCCTGTCTGTTAGCAGCAGTTAGCGGTTAGCTAATAGATACAAGTATATGTCTGTCAGTAAACTCTGTAAATCCCTGAGAGTGGAGGCAGAGAAGCTGCAGACATCAGAGGAAAAAGCAGAAAACAAGCATTTTAAAAGCTGCTGGCTCGTCGTCTTGCAGACGGACCGACAGAGTGATCGCCACCATGATGTCGTTATTTCAGCATCATTTTGATCCGTTTGACTTTTTTCGAGGTGACGAGCTGACGTCGGCTGTTTGTCACATAAAGTAGAAAAGAGGTTGGAAACATTCAGGGTCTGAATTTAGAGCTTTTTACCTCGTTATGTGACACTCTTTTAACAGCCCACGTTGGAACATTGAATATCCAACAGATTCATTCATTAGTGATTAGCTGGAAACTCTTCTGATGACAGTTTTCTGATCAACAGTTCAGTTATTTTCTGAGACTTTTAATCAGCAATCAATGAAAATCAGAGTGTTCACTGAACGTTCAAATATTCAAAAACATCCTCACACAGTGACTTTAATAATCGAAATATTATTATTATTATTATTATTATTATTATTATACTAATTAGCTTGTAGTTTGAACTTTTCCTTTAGTGGCAGAAATGAGCCTCCAGGTTGTGATCAATCAAGACGATCAATAAATCAACTGTTAAATCTCAGAGAGGATGATAATAAAAAAAAAGAAAACGTCTTTTTTCAAGTTATCAGTTAAATTGCACCGAGGAGTAAAAATGTGTAAATCTTCAGGGGACTCCGCTGACGCCCAATCAGAGGAGCCGTCTCAGGGCTGCTGGCCGCAGTCTGAGGGGGTCTCACGTGGACGTCACATGATGAGCCACATGATGATGAGTCACATGATAATGAGTCATCATCCAGCAACAGCCCTGAGTGGTGACCTTTAACCCCTGTCAGAATCAACTTCCTGTCGCGACCTGGAGTGAATTTCCTGTCGTACGGAGGCGGAGTTTTCTTCATCACAGTGTTCAAACTTTCAGCGACTGCAGTTCTGAGTCGGCTGGAGCCGTCGCCATGGCAACAGCTTACATCATCACAACAACAGCATCCACGCGTCCACAGCGACCAATCACAGCCACCGCCACCTGACGATCACTTCACGCAGAGACGTTGACGTCCCGCAGAGCGATGGCAGCGGTTGTCCCAGCAGCTGCTGTGGCGGCGGAGGAGACAGGTGGCGTGGCAGCGGGCTGTGGGGAGGTGGAGGGGGAGGGGGGCAGGATGGACAGAGCAGAGCCGTTCTGATTGGTCGGGGCGGCGGCGGTCTGAAACAGGATCGACTGTAACGTCCGTCTGAGGTTGGGATGCAGGCGGCACTGAGTCTGGTTGAAGATCTCCACGGCGAAGCACTTCATCACCCCGGAAACCAGGTCGTCGTACAGCGGCATGGTGTACATCCTGGACGTCTACGGAGAGAGAGAGGGATGTTACACATGGCTGACAGGGACCGCAAGACACCTGATTACAGCCGTCACGGTAGAACTCGGTGCAGTGTTA
>NW_023340257.1:26881227-26884719 GCF_004916995.1 Morone saxatilis
TGTGGTCCAGAGCCAGTCCCCCCCCCTCACCCCTGGAGACCCTCCCTGGGTCAGAAACCTGCCAAAATCTGTGTTTTCCACTTGTGGTCTTCCTCTCTGTGACAGTGTTTGAGCAACTCAGTTGATGCGTCATACACAAACTTCTCATTGGGGCAGTCGTCCCTTCGTTAGGGGAAGAAGACTTGATGAACATGTAGGAACCCTTCAGTGTTAGCACAAAGCCCTTCATTCCCCTGCAGGAACCCAACAAACCCTGGTTCTGCTTTTGTTTGCACTGTCCTCTGACTGCTTTGAGAACGAGTACCAGGAACTCAGTCTGGGCTCCGCTCAGGAGGTGATGTTAAATCCAAGTTCAGGTGCTTTCAGGGGTCAGTGGCAGCGTGGTCGATGGTGATTGGACGACTACAATAAGCACAAGAACAGTAACCACCTTTACTGCATCTGTATAGAGGAGAGCAACCGGCACTTTAAAGACAGAACTTTAGCTGTGTAGAGGAAGTCATTCAGAGTCAGTCAGGGTTCTGTTCAGGTTCTGGTCAGAACCAGGTTGGCACGTTCCTGCAGTGGAAAGTTCTCCTCTTAACCATCAGCTGTAATCCAGCTGTTTACTGGTTGACTTTATCCTTTGATGACACTTGTTTTTTTATAAGAGATGAAGAGTGAGGATGATGATGTGTTTTTTAACGGACTGTGTGTTTCTGCTCTGAACATTAATAAAATAAACTGCAGCACCTCGACTCACTGTGTCTCTCTCACTGTACAAGATCCTTCTGGTTTTATACAGTCCGACCCACAAGGGTTGTTCAGATGTTCACAGACATAAAGGTCACATTGAATCAAAGACAGAATATATTCAGGCCAACAGGAAAAACACAGAACATAAATGTTACATTGGCCGTCATCGTCCTGTCGCGGTCGTCCTGTCGTGGTCGTCCTGTCGCGGTAATGCGAGCGTCTGTAGGACTGATGGTAACAGTAAAGTTAGTAAGTGGACCTTGAGTTGAGGTTATCTTCCTGTGTCTCACCCTTTCTGCCCCCTTCAGTTCATTTCTCATTTTCAGTTGCTGCTCCTTGTTTTTTCTCCTTTGTGTTGCCATGGTTACTGTTATTTTATCCATTCATTTATTTTCGCCATCTGTTGACCCACCTTTCCGTTGTGTTTTCTTTTTGTCCCCCCCGCTGTGTGTCTTCCTCTGTGGTGTCCGTCTCCTGAAGAGTCAGTTGTGTCTTCCTCTGCACATTCTGGAGGAGCGAGGGCTCCCTCAGGTGGCCGGGACCGTCAGCGCCCTGCTCGACCTGGCCCCGCCCAGACACCCCGTCACCCCAACGACGACGACGACCCCACCTGGACCCTCCGTAAACATCTAGACAAGACAACCACCCCCGCACATGCTCAGTGCGCCTCCTGTAACGCTCCTGCGGGTTGGTTTTAAGGCAGCAGGAGGAGGACGAGAGGAACCTACAAGCAGATTGGTTTAGATAAAAACCTCCAGAACAGCAGGTCTGGATCTGATGGAGACACAGCGACAGGTTTCTGACAACAGCTCGCGTCAACAGCTCAAACTTAAAGTGAAGCTCTGTTTAAGAGAGAAAATGTAACGCACTAAATATGTGACATTAAATATTCAATATCATATCTAAATAATCATTCAACTGGAACTGTAGAGAATAAAATGTTAGAACTGTTCAGTCTCCAGATGTTACACTGACTGATGCTAACCTGGACAGCTGATTGGCTGATTGGGACACTATTGGAGGTTTGAGGAGTCATTGGCAGAGGTCAGATGCAGCTGTGCAGCCAAACAGCTGCTGTAATAACTAATAATGCTAATAATGCTAACTGTCAGTGTGTACCCGGACTGTACAGTTCTCTCATTAAACATTACTGTGGCTGTTAAACTGTAATCTGATGAGTCTCATACAGTTTTACATCTTTGAGTTGAAGAATTATTGAGTAACGTAGCAGCATGAAGCTAACTTTATGGTCTAGTTTGTGAGTCTTCCTAAACTCTGGTGATGTAAGATATTAAGACACTTTGATATTTGAACTGTCGTCAGTTTTAACTCTGTTACAGTCCATTGTGGAGGTTGTTGCCTCAACAGCTTTCTGCAGTCTTCAACTGACATTATTTACCTTTTATTTATTTATAGATCCAATGGATAATGTTTATTTTATTCTATTTAGACACAGAACATGTAAATTCAACAATAAAATCTTTAAAGATTAAATTATGAGTAAAAAAACAAACACCGAAATACAATTAAAACAGATTGAAGTTGTATTAATAACCAAGCTAATGTAGCTTAATGCTAACAATAACTGTAGTTTAAAGATGACACTAATATAGCTCGCTGCTAACGGCAGACATTATTGATGGAGTTGATGCTAACGTAGCTTTCAGCTAACATTAGCAAACATTGCTGTAAACGTTCTCTAATATTAAACACTTAGTTTAAAACGACTAATAATTACAGTAGACACTGTGAAACCGTTAGCTCTACATGTTAGCTGACACTGCTAATTGCTAATGACAAGAAAATACTCAACGCTAATACGAGCTAACTTTATTAGGCTAACATAGCTAGCTGCAAACCTGAGCTAACATTAATACAGTCTGAAGCTAATGTTGCTAATGATACAATATATTTCGATAATAGTAGCTAATATTAAAGCACGCGGTTTGAAGCTGAAATAAAAACAAGTTAAATTAATAATGATCGCTAACTGCTAATACTAGCTAACATTATGAATCTCACTAATCTATTTCGCTAATAATGTCGTTGGTTTGCGATGATAGCTAGCTGTAATCTGTTGGTTTGGACTTTAAGCTAATGTAGCTTAGTGCTAACGTTAGCTAACATGTCGCTGTTGTCAGTTGAATCTTTAGTTTTTAGTCTCCGTCAGATCCAAACGTCAGAATTTACAGTTTATATTTAAATTAGTCTTTTTCATCTTTATTGTGTTCGGTGGACTTTAGCGACGGACGAGTTGAAGACAAACGTCGGCCGAACTCTGAACTCTGTCTGAGGATCTTTGTCTTCAGTTTCTGTTCTTTGTACACAGGATTGTTTTTATCTGCACCCTTTATATTATTCTCTTTATCATTATGACAGTCTGAGCTCTGATCACCTCCTGATTGATCCTCCACCTGTGATCAGGATCCAACTGCTGCATTGATTCACTTCAGTTCTGTTTATGGAATCAACCAGTCAACATAAACCAACTGTTGGAGAACGTTGACTAGTCTGGTTCTAACTTCAATCAGGGAACAGTGGTTCTCAACCTGGGGTTCACGACCCCTCTAATGATCCAATCTGAGGGCTCATTACAAAATTAATTACAACAGAAGAAAAAACACAACTGCACAAAATCTATTTTACTTAGTAATAAATCAGAACATCGACGCTCTCTGGTTCCCTACGCTGTAACACAGACGCTCTCTGGTTCCCTACGCTGTAACACAGACGCTCTCTGGTTCCCTACGCTGTAAC
>NW_023340257.1:26884819-26887103 GCF_004916995.1 Morone saxatilis
GGGGGGACTGGCTCTGGACCACAGTAAAAACAGTAAAAAACACTCAGGCAACCAAACATAAGGCACAGGGGGCGGAGATTCAACTGGCAGGAAACAAGATTTAGGGTAAACCTCCTACTTTGTGGGATTGTCAAGTTTTAACGCCACCCGAGGGATCTCGAGATCCTTTTTGGCTTAACAGAAACCCCCAGGGACGCAAGGGACATATGGCAAGTTCAGCAGAGGTGGACTAAAACCTTGTTTTGGATTGTTCTTGACTATGAAGTCCTGAGTCAAGACCAGCAAGTCCCAAATAAAATCCAACATGTCCCAAATAAAGACCAAGACAAGTCCATGTCCCAAATCAAGGCCAACAAGTTTTTAGTCAAAGCTAATAAGTCCCAAGTCAAGACTAACAAGTCCCAGGTCTTAAACTTTGTGCATCGAGTCAAGGTAATTATTTGTCTGCCTGCTGGTTTTCACTAACAAACACACCTTTACCTGCTGCTCCTGAAGAAGGTCTTGGGGTGACATTGAGTCACTATCAAAGTTAAGTTTGTCTTTTGGTCATGGCCCAAGTCCAAGTCTTATGAGTCGAGTCCAAACCTCTGAAGTTCAGACAGCAGGGACTCAGGACTTTAAAGGCTTGAGTGATTTGATTTGTTTGTCAGTACAAAACAATTACAAACATTGAAAGCTGAACATCTTTAGACTTAATAAAGTACATTGATAAGATTTGTTCTAATATGTGGAAACAACACTGGATTGTGATCCGATAAAATGTTACCCAATCCTATTGCCTAGCAGAGACCATAGAAGTCCATCATACAAAGCAGACCTAGTGAAACTACTACTGGGAGTGATAAGGAGGAAACGACGGGTCGAAATGAGTTTCCTTTGCAGGCTGGTTGTGCTCAGACACCCAGAAGGAGCTGGTGACTGTTTAGATTGCTTTAGGTACGTCCAGCTGAGAGTAGAAGGCAGGGCAGGACACACTGGAGGGATTACATATCCCATCTGGTCTAGGAACACATCTGGATCTGCCAGGAGGAGCTGAAGGACATCACTAGGGAGAAAGGCATCTATGCATCCTTTCAGGTTTTGTGTTTCTGGCTCCTGTGGTCATCAGCTTTGGATAGTGACTCAAAGAAAGAGATTCTGGATATCAGTGGTTGAAATGAGTTTCCCCGGCATGGTGTCTGAGCTCAGACATCCAGGAGGAACTCTGAGAAGAGCAGGTGCTCCTTTGTGTTAAGGGAGTTAGTTGAGGAGGTTTGGGCGCCTCCCTTTGTGCTGTTGGCTGGGTGGAGGTGAAAAAGTCTGCAGTGTCTGAAGTCCTCTCTCTAGCTCTGCTGTCTCCACATATATCTATCTCATATTGTTGGACAACACGTCTATGATCTGGTTCTGACTGAGTGTACCCTGACCCATCTGGACTGGGAAAACCTCTGGATCCTCCAGGAAGAGCTGGTGGATGTGGCTACGGAGGAGGACATGTTACTTCAGTTCTACAGGGACTTGGGAATGGATGGATGATATGCAGAGCGGCCAAGCTAGCCGTGTCCCAATGCCTCCAGTGTTTGCTCTAAACAAGTCTAAATAATACTCTTAATTAAACTATTACTTTAAATCTTGTGCAAGTTATTTTGCTGTACTGAGCTATTATTGGTGTATTGGTGAACTAGAATAATGTCTGTTGCTGTCTGTTGTTGGTGCTGTCTGTATCTGGTCAGGTTGGGTTCAGACGTGCGGCGCCAGGTGTACGTAGATGGCACATAGCACTGACATGACGGACAGGTAGAAGAGGGCAAAGCCTGCCAGCTGGACACGAGGGGAGGGGCTAATCTGGGGCGGAGCCAAGGAGAGCAACACGCCCACCGTCCCATAGACCCTGCCTCCGTTCCCCTGCAGGACGTCCCCCACCGAACAAAGACTGTCCTGAGTGTGTCAGGTGGATGGACGAGGGATAAAAGGAGTGAGATGGACAGAATCAAAGATGATTAATGAAAGGTGGGAAGGTGAAAGAGAAGAAAGGAAGCTGTTAGTTGAAGAGGAGCCGAGACCCATCAGAGAGTTCCTGTGGTGGATCACAGGTAATATGTGTGTTACCTGTGGAACTCCCATCCGACGACACGCCTCCAGGAAGTTCTCAACGTTTCGCCGACATTTGGCCATGGTGAGTTTAGGCTGCAGGACACAGAGGAGCAGCGTTAGAACAACAACAACAACAGCAACAGCAACAACAGCAACAACAGCAACAACAACAACAACAACAACAACAACAACAACAACAACAACAGCTTCA
>NW_023340257.1:26887203-26891317 GCF_004916995.1 Morone saxatilis
TAATACTACAATAAACAATAATACAATAGTAAACAATAATAATACTACAATAAACAATAATAATACAATAGTAAATAATAACACTACAGTAAACAATAATAATACAATAGTAAACAATAATATTACAGTAAACAGTAATAATACTACAATAAACAATAATAATACAATAGTAAATAATAATACTACAGTAAACAATAATACTACAGTAAACAATAATAATACAACAGTAAACAATAATACTACAGTAAACAGTAATAATACTACAATAAACAATAATAATACAACAGTAAACAATAATACTACAATAAACAATAATAATACAATAGTAAACAATAATAATACAATAGTAAACAATAATAACACTAAAATAAGTAAATAAATAGTATCTCACTTGTGAGTACTACAGAAATAGTGCAGTATTTTATTTTGTAGTAGTTTTTGAATATATCAGATATAAAAGCAGCACGACCCTTCAGATTAAAAGCATGCTCCAGAATAAAGGGCCCTTCAGAATAAAAGCCCGGGATGCTGCCGTTATAAAACAAACTGACCTCGCGCTCTGAGCATCAGACCGGAAACGGTCCAAATAAAAACAACAATCAGCTGATGGTCGGTGACCCGCTCACCTGTCTGTCTCTCTGCCTGCCTGTCTGTCTGCCTGTCTGTCTGTCTGTCCGCGCTGGGACAGGCTCTCGTCCTGCCTGTCCTCCTTCAGGTCCGCCGTCCTCCGTAAACAGCTCGTGCAGTCTCAGAGAGCAGCGCGGAGGATCATGGGAAACAGAGTCCTGCGTGACGACAGACCTCCCGCATCCCCGCTACTGACGTCAGTGCCGACGTCATGTGACGGTGTCTCTGATCCCCGAGTTCAAACTGACAGGCTGATCAGTGATTATTGATCCTCTTTATTCTTCTACCGTCAGTTAATAATGTTAATGTTTGATTCAATAAAATACTGAAGTACGATTGATCAGCACAGATCAATATCTGTTGGTGTCCAACTGAACTTTACATTTATAAATATATAAATATGTAACAGCACTGTAGTGAAAACATAATCAATATCTGCTGGTGTGAGTTTCAGTCACATATATAAATAAATATATAGCACTGTGACACATCGATCAATAAAAAACAAGATTAAAGCCTCAAACATTACTTCAAAATAAAAGTCAGAAGAACCGACTCGCTGCTTTACAGCAGAGGACCTGACTGCTGTGCAGAGGTCAGGTAAAGCCAGTGTACTCAGCTATAGATCAGACTGCGGAGTCACAGGTTCGAGTCCCACAGCTGGATGGAGCTTTAGAGAATGTCTCCCAAAATGCTTTGCTGCAAAGTTCCCTGTCACTGTTGAGTATTGATCACACTGACAGTATTGATTATCAATAAAGACACACAGACACAGTTTGGACCTGATCAGATTTATTGTTTATGTACAAACAAACAAACATCAGCTGCAGAAGATTCCTCTCACACCCGAGATGGATACAGCATCTGAAACAGACAGGAAGTCAGTGAGACGCCACCACATACAAGCATCCTGAAACAGACAGGAAGTCAGTGAGACCGCAAACAATAAAGCATCTGAACAGACCAGGAAGTCAGTGAGACCGCCAACAATAAAGCATCTGAAACAGACAGGAAGTCAAGTGAGGACCGCGCCACAATAAAGCATCTGAAACAGACCAGGAAGCTCAGGTGAGACCGCCACAATAAAGCATCTGAAACAGACAGGAAGTCAGTGAGACCGCCACAATAAAGCATCTGAAACAGACAGGAAGTCAGTGAGACCGCCACAATAAAGTCAGTTATTGGGAGTTTAACAGTTATCAATCAGCTGTTGGTGTTTACAATAATTGATCTGAACTGACTGATTTACTCTCAATATTTACACTATTGATTATTCAGTCAGTAAGAGACTGATAAGTGTTCACTGATCAATAACTGATCAATAAGATGAGTCCTGGACTACGAAGCAGGTTAAAATACCCAGAATTCTCTCTGACACTGTTATTGATCCTGATGGGAAGCTTGATCAGTATTATTGGTGACAGTCTACCCGACTGTCTGACAGTGCAGCATTATTGATTATTGATCAGTAGTTCGGGCTGTTGAATATCTGTGAAGTGATCAGTTATTGACATCATTAACATTAGTCCTTCCTGTAGCTGGTTCTGGTCCTGGTTCTGGTTCTGGACTCACCACGCGGACTCTGTGTCCGATGGCCTTTGCCGGCAGGTTGCTGCTGAACTTTGCTCGGACCATCCCGCTGCTGCCGTGAGCTCGGGTCACCTTCCCCCAGATCACCCGGGTCTTATTGGGCTTCCCTCCGGGCGTCACGGTGTTCCTGAAACAGAGACACTGCATTTACACCGCGGGCGGGGCGGCTGGGACGGGTGGAGAAGCACCTGCATTTACACCGCGGGGCGGCTGGGACGGGTGGAGACACTGCAATCTTACACCCGCGGGGCGGCTGGGAACCGGGTGGAGACACTGCAACTTTAGCAGCCGCGGGGCGGCCTGGAGCGGGTGGAAGACCACGCATCTTAACACGCGCGGGGCGGCTGGGACCGGGCTGGACGACCACTGGCATTAACCACCGCGGGGCGGCTGGACGGGTGGAGACCAACCTGCCATTACAGCGGAGGGGCGGCTGGGACGGGTGGAGACCCTAAACAGCGGTTTACGCTCTTTTAATTCCCTTCAACCTCCGTGTAACACACATTTAACAGTTAGACAGAGTTCCTTTAAAAACACTTTGTTCGCTATTCTGAGTTCCGATATTATTGGAAATGTCCCTCGCGATACCGATACCTCGCCGGCCATCGGTATCGGCGATTATCGGAGTCCAGCACCGATCCGATAGCCACGTCATTTATTAAAAATGCAGTAATCTATTTACTGGTTAGCATCCCGTCAAGGCTCTTTAAAACCAACCTGCAGCTGCCTGTTTTTTAAGAGACGAGGAAGGAAATCGATCACTGTTGAAACAGACACCAACAGACTTCACGTGTGTCCAGAGCCGGCTGACGGCGAGGCTTGGAGCTAAGATAAGCCCAGCAACTGTGGTAATATTTCAACAGTGGAATCTCCACCAGTAAGACTGCGAGCTGTAAACGTGTGCAGAGATACAATCTCAGAGCAGGTGGCAACCGAGATCCATTTTAAACCACAAAGTTAGTTTAATGAAACACTGAAGAAACCGTCAGCCTAAAGAACAACGACCGCGGAAAAAGACCGGAGACGCAGCAGCAAACTCCTGGAAGCCTTTTTATACGTTTTTAATTTAAAAATAAATGTCTTTGAATTTGCTGTACTTAACTCATGTTCTTCCAGTCATCAACAGGCGCGAGTAACGATATTATACCACCAACACCGGAATCCAGAATCAGGAAGGAAAATGGTATCGGACATCTCCTAGTTCCTAAAGCAGAACGTTCACTTTGAATGAGTGCCAGATGAAAATATACATATCAACGACATTTTAACGCCTTTAAAAAGGCCGATCTGTTTTACCCCCTGTTGGGGAAACTCCATTGCAGATGATCAGCGACTAACACACCAGATCACCTGTCTCCAGAGTCCCTGGAGGAGGCAGGAGGAGGAAGGAGGAGGAGGCAGAGGCGGGAGGGGAGGAGGAGGAGGAGGAGGAAAAGCAAGGGGAAGAAGAACGAAAAGGAGGAGGCGGAAGGGGGACAGAGGAGCCGTAAGAAGAGAGAAGAAGAAGACAGAAGAAGAAGAAGAGAAGAAACGGAGGTGAGGGGAGGAGGAAGAGGGAGAAGGGGAGGCAGGAAGGAAGAAGGGAGAGAGGAAGCGAGGAGGGGAGGAGAAGAAGGAGGAGCAAGCGGAGGAGGAGGAAGAGGAGGGGAGGAGGAGGCAAGAGGAGGAAAAGAGGAGGAAGAGGAAGAGGAGGAGGAAGAGGAGGAGGAGAGGAAGAGGAGGAGGAGAGGAGGAAGGAGGAGGAGGAGAGAAGAAAGAAGTGGGAAGACAGGGGAAGAAAGAAGGGAAGAAGGGGAAGAAGAGGAGGGACAGGGGAGGAGGAGGAGGAGGAGGAAGGCAGGAGGAGGAGGAGGAGGAGGAGGCGAGGAGAAGAAGGGGAAAGAAGGGGAAGAGACGC
>NW_023340257.1:26891342-26898011 GCF_004916995.1 Morone saxatilis
CATTTATAAGCTAACGTTAGCTAGTGTTGTGTTCCTGAAGTGTGTGGTGACTTTCAGGTGCAGAGACAGAGTGGGTCTGCAGGAGGAGGTGACCGGCTCCCTGCTGGGAGGAGGAGGAGATGTAGCCTTGAGTCAAGAGGAGGAAGAGGGGCAGGAGGAAACCTGTCCTCCCCTCCTGTCTGTCCCTCCGGTCTCCCAGCGACTTCAGAGCACCCTGCACTGCATCAGCCTGAGTGTGGAGCAGGTACTGGACCTACCTGGGTCCAAGAACCAGGTCCAAATACACCTGTGTGAGAGTGAACATCATGTATCACTAATGCCTGTCTGTCTGTCTGTCTGTCTGTCTGCCTGTCTGCCTGTCTGCCTGTCTGCCTGCCTGTCTGTCTGTCTGTCTGCCTGCCTGTCTGCCTGTCTGTTTACCTGTCTGTCTGTCTACCTGTCTGTCTGCCTGTCTACCTGTCTGTCTACCTGTCTGTCTGCCTGTCTGTCTGTCTGTCTGTCTGTACAGGGGAAGCTGCTCGGTGTCTGTGGAAGCGTCGGCAGTGGGAAAACCTCCCTGATCTCCGCCATCTTAGGACAGGTGACGTTACTTCCTGTATAATCAGTATCCTCCTACAGCTGCTGCTGGAATGACTGGTATTGATTATTGATCGGTGTATTGGCAGATGACTCTGTTGGAGGGCAGCGTCGCCGTCAGAGGAAGGTTGGCCTACGTGGCTCAGCAGGCCTGGATCCTGAACGCAACCCTGAGAGACAACATCTTGTTTGGGCAGGAGTACCAGGAGGACAGGTGAGAAAGGACGTCTGGAGGAACTATCGGCCCGGTCTATGAGGACGGACTGACTGACTTCTGGTTGTCTGTTTGAAGGTATCAGTCCGTGCTGAGTGCCTGCTGTCTCAGACCAGACCTCGCCCTGCTGCCCAACGCTGACCTTACAGAGGTGACATCACTTCCTGTTTTTACTTTAGACTCTTTGGTAAAAGGGAAGTGTGACGGTGAGAGACACTGTCTGTGGAATGGGGGTGATACCGGAGGTTGTGCTCCAACTGTTAGGGTCCCCCCCGGGAAGGATTGGACCTGGGTCAGAAATCTAGTTGCCCCAAGTCAACTTTTACTTGCCCCGATACAAATTGTTCTATTTATTAACAACAGAGACCCTCACAGCTGCCATGCAAGCGAGATGCTGTCAGCTTTCTCACTGCAACATGTGCATGTGCATGAGAAGGGGACTGGCCCTTCTTCTTGTTCTACACACGTCTGAGAACCCAGGGTATCGGGTTGGACATTACCCTCCGATGAATTGTTAAACCCACTTTAATACTGTTTAATTCTAGTTCTGACCAACCTCTGACAGATTAATGTATAAACAGCTTTTTAAAGACGTTCATATTTCCATCAGATCGGCGAGCGTGGTGCCAACCTGAGTGGCGGGCAGCGCCAGCGAATCAGCTTGGCCCGCGCCCTCTACAGCGACCGCGACGTTTACATCCTGGACGACCCGCTCAGCGCCCTCGATGCCCACGTGGCCAACCACGTCTTCCGCAACGCCATCAGGAAGCAGCTTTCCCACAAGACTGTCATCTTCGTCACCCACCAGCTGCAGGTAAAGCCTATCTGGACAGGTGAAGGTACGCTTCACTGCAAACGGCGGCTGCGGAGATAACCTCAATGTGTTTGTGCGTGTAGTACCTGGTGGACTGTGATGATGTCATTCTGATGAGGGAGGGCAGTATAGTGGAGCAGGGTAACCATGACAACCTGATGAAACTGAACAGAGACTACGCCGCCATGTTCAACCACTTCCAGCTGGGAGACACTCCTTACATAGAGGTACCTGTTTGTCTGTCTGTCTGTCTGTCTGTCTCCCTGTTTGTGTGTTTGTCTGTCTTTTCTTTCTTGTCTTAATAACTGTCTGTCTGTCTGTCTGCTTCAGGCTCCCAGTAAAAACAACGGTGGTTCTCAGAGGAAACCAGCAGATATTAAACCAGGATCAGTGAAGAAGAACGCACCAGTCGTCAAAGATAACGGTAACACCAAACACCTTATATTATATTATATTATATTATTATATTTTATTTTATTTTATATTATTATAATTTTTTTATATTATATTAAATTATTATATATTATATTATTATATATTATAATATTTTAATTTAATTAGTAATAAAAATTACAGTTTTTAAATTAGAATATTTAGATTTGAGGAAACAGTATTTTGTTAATTTTGATGAAAGTGTATTATTTGTATTATATTAATGTTTTTTTATCAAAAAGTTATTAATTACTTATTATTGGTTGCAGAGCATTGTTCATCTTTATTCTTACTAATATTAATCTCTGAATATGAAAATTATTTTTCTGTAACATTTTTATAGAATAAGGGAGAGTCGTCAGCAAATTGGTGAATAAGAATTTCTGTAATGGAAATTCCTTTAATTTGTCTATTTTTAATAATTGCATTAATTAGTTTGATTGATTGTTTTGCACAAATAAGAAATAAATATGGAGAAGCAGGTCGGCCGTGTTTGCACACATCACCTTTATGGTCCTGCTCTACTGTTTTTTACCGTATTTGGTCATGTGACATTAAAGGGGAGGAGCAGCCCAGTGGGGGCGTGGCCTGGCCCGTGTTTCGCCTCTACATGGCGGCGTATGGTGGCTCCGCCTCTTGTCTGGTGATCCTGGCTCTGTTCGTCCTCAATGTGGGGAGCTCCGCCTTCTGCCAGTGGTGGCTCAGCTACTGGATCAACCAGGGCAGCGGGGTCAGATACCTCCTCCTCATCATCTCCTCATCACCTCCTCCTCATCATCTCATCCTCCTCATCACCTCATCACCTCCTCATTACCTCCTCCTCATCACCTCCTCATTACCTCCTCCTCATCATCTCCTCATCATCTCCTCATCACCTCCTCCTCATCACCTCCTCCTCATCACCCTCATCACCTCCTCATTACCTCCTTCCTCATCTCCTCATCACCCTTCCTCCTTAATCACCTCCTCCTCCTCATCAACTCCTCATCACCTCCTCCTCTAGTAACTCTTTTTCTTCCTCCTTCTCCTCCTTATCACCTCCTTCTCCTCATCACCTCATCACCTCCTCCTTTACACCTCCTCCTCTAGTAAATCTTTTTCTTCCTCCTCCTCCCTTCCTCCTCCTCCAGAACACCACAGTAACTCGGAGCAACAGCTCGGCAGTGAGCATCAGTATTAAGGACAATCCCATGATGCAACACTACGCCACTGTCTACGCCTCCTCCATGGGAGTCATGCTGCTCTTCAAACTCATCAGAGGAATTGCCTTCGTCAAGGTCAGCATGTCACACAGGATCCTAACGACTTCCTGACCTGTAAGACCACGAAAACAGAAAAATATTATTTAGTCCACGTTAGTCTTTACATGAGCATGTCTCTAGAATCTGTTGTTATTTGTAATCAGTGACCAGTCTGAGAGGACAATGGAGGAAAGGGTGATTGATACTGATATCGGACACACATTAGGTCGTCCAATGAGCTTCAGAGTGGTGTTGGATCTTGGTTGTGTCTTGCAGGGAACTCTGCGTGCCTCTTCTAAGCTGCACGACCTGCTCTTCCACAAGATCCTCCGCTGCCCCATGAAGTTCTTCGACACGACGCCCACAGCGCGAATCCTCAACCGCTTCTCCAAGGACATGGATGAAGGTAAAGGACGGGACCACACCACAGTCTGAGATCGGTATCTGGCCGAGTCGTGGAGCCATTAGCAATAACGTGTTACTGTTCTCCCTCCAGTCGACACTCGTCTGCCCTTCCAGGCTGAGATGTTCATCCAGAACGTGATCCTGGTCTTCTTCTGCCTGGGCATCATCAGCTGTGTTTTCCCTTGGTTCCTGGTAGCGGTGGGTCCCCTGGTGTTGCTGTTCGCAGCGCTCCACAGCGTCTCCAGGGTCTTCATCCGGGAGCTGAAGCGCCTGGACAACGTGACGATGTCGCCCTTCATGTCCCACATCACCTCCAGCATCCAGGGCCTGACCACCCTGCAGGCCTACGACAGGGGCCGCGACTTCCTCACCAGGTCAGGGTTGGAACCATAAAACCCAGGGTATGATCCAGGATTAGACCTCATGCCGAGTCTGAAAATGTCATTGTTTTCAGGTACCAGGTTCTGCTGGACCAGAACCAGGCTCCGTTCTACCTGTTCAGCTGTGCGATGCGCTGGCTGGCGGTGCGTCTGGACGTCATCAGCGTGGCTCTGATCAGCATCACCGCCCTGATGATGGTCCTGATGCACGGGAAGATATCTCCAGCCTACGCCGGCCTCGCCATCTCCTACGCTGTCCAGGTAACCCAAAGGCCTCTTCCTGTTGGCGTTGTCAGCAGAGCTTTAGACCCAAACATTAACTGTCTGTCCCTCTTTCAGTTGACAGGGTTGTTCCAGTTCACAGTGCGTTTGGCCTCTGAGACTGAAGCTCGCTTCACTTCTGTGGAGAGAATCCATCACTATATCCAGGTACTGGGAACAGGTTCTGTTCCTGCTGGTTGCACTAGTTAACATTCACCTGTACAGCTTTTCTAGCAACCACATCCACACCAAGTGTTTAAATTGTCAATCAGACAGAAAATGTATTGTGTAGAGGCTCTTGTAGGCGTAATCTACCAACAGGGGACCGGCTACATCGTTCAAGCACCTACTTTTGATCATTTCGACCCAAAATAAATTGGTTCGGACCTGAAAGTGGGTACCGCTGGCAAAATATCAGGTTGGTCTTTGGGAACCAACATATTCTACAGGTCATTGTGCAACACCCTCTGTTGTTGACGCATCCTTGATTACGATAGTTTTGCTCAATACTGGTGGAAACAAGGGCCAGTTTACTAGATAGCACAAAGGTTCCAAGAATCTTGAAGGGAACCGGTGCAAGAACCAGAACTAATTTGGGTGGAAAAGAGGCCACAGAGGAGCTGAGGACCACATTCAGCATCAACAAGCTGACTGGTTAATCCAACTTCCTGTCAGAATTTAGTGCATGTTGGGTCAGTTCATCATAATGTAATCACTATTCTCTCTGTGTCTCAGTCCCTGTCCCAGGAGGCCCCGGCCAGGGTCAAAGGTTGTGCTCCTCCAGCTGATTGGCCCCAGGAGGGGGAGCTGGTGCTCAGGGAGGTGGAGATGAGGTACCAGGAGAACCTCCCTCTGGTTCTCAACAAGATCTCCTGCACAATCCGGCCCAAAGAGAAAATCGGCATTGTCGGCAGGACCGGATCAGGTAGGACAGGGTTCGGGGTTCTGTACAGGTCATGGGTTTGACTGATCTGAGTCATCTTGTGTGTCTGTGTGCAGGGAAGTCGTCTCTGGGCGTGGTTTTGTTCAGGCTGGTGGAGCGCTGTGGAGGATCCATCCTGATCGACGGCATCGACATCAGTGACATCGGACTGGCCGACCTCCGCAGCAAGCTGTCCATCATCCCCCAGGACCCGGTCCTGTTCAGTGGGACAGTCCGGTAGGAGAGTACATCTGATATTTGCAGCTCCTCAGAAGCAGGAAACTCAATGAGTGTCTTCTGTGACATAATGTGAGATTAGTTCAGATCAGATGAGTTTGTTTGTGTTTCCAGGTCCAATCTGGACCCCTTTAACCAGAACAGTGAGGAGCAGATCTGGAAGGCTCTGCAGAGGAGTCACATGAAGGAGTGTGTGAGTACAAACCGTCTGCAGCAAATTCATGTATGAAACATAACACATGACAAACACTGTCCACCTGTCCACTGTCCACCTGTCCACTGTCCACCTGTCTACCTGTCCACTGTCCACCTGTCCACTGTCCACCTGTCTACCTGTCCACCTGTCCATCTGTCTACCTGTCCACCTGTCCACCTGTCCACCTGTTTACCTGTTTACTGTCTACCTGTCCACCAGGTGTCCCAGCTGCCCCTGAAGTTGGACTCGGAGGTGGTGGAGAACGGAGAGAACTTCTCTGTGGGAGAGAGACAGCTGCTGTGTGTTGCCAGAGCTCTGCTGAGGCAGTGCAAGGTGAGACACAGACAATAAACCCCTCCTCTTCCTCCCGGGTTCTGTCCCCTGATTGGTCAGTTCTGTCCCCTCAGGTCCTGATCCTGGACGAGGCGACAGCAGCCATGGACGCAGAGACGGACGCTCTGATTCAGGAGACCATCAGGAGTTCGTTTCAGGACTGCACCACCCTGACCATCGCCCACCGCCTGCACACCGTCCTCGCCTCAGACCGCATCATGGTGCTGAACCAGGGACAGGTACTGATCGGGGTCCGGGTCTGGACCATGAGCCTGAACCATCCGGGTGTCTTAGTTATTTAATTTTCATTTTAAAACATAAACTCCTCAACTGAAATAGACGTTTTTATTTTTTATTTTTATTTTAAAAACTCAAATATCAAAATGTATTTATTTGTGACTTAATAATAATCTGTTGTTGAGGTAATTTACTTTACTTTTAATAATTGCAACTGGGTTAGCATTTAGCAGTTAGCAAGAGTTTTACTTATTTTAAATTATTTAATTATTCTTTATTGCATCGTTTTTCTTTTTCATCTTCCCTGTAAAATACAAATACAAAAAAAAGGAACTGACTCCATAAAACTTTTAAGATTCGAAACAAACTAAAAATAATTAATTTAATATAATATAAAATATAATTTTCTTCTTTAGAAAAA
>NW_023340257.1:26898054-26900565 GCF_004916995.1 Morone saxatilis
CTTAAAGATTCTAAAGAAGAAAAGCAAATTATCGATTATAGTAAACGATTATTGAGCAAAACATATTTATATTATTTATATATTATATTATTTAGTTTATTTCAAAACTTAAAAGTTTAAATTTGACTTAAAACCTAAACATTTAGTGAGGACAGTGCACACACATTTATACATACATATACACTTTATTTCTTTTATACAAGTTAAACTTTTACACTGCTGGGACTGGGGATAAGGAGGGTTTACTGCAGGTAATAATATATATGTGTGTTTGTATATAAATGTTTATATCTATATCTATATATATATATAATTGATTCTATCTTTCAGATACATCTTGTTGAATTTGTGACTCTGACTATAAAGTTAATTTAGTTCAGATGTTTCAGGTCACCAGGCGACACTTTGACTTTAAGCTCATTTCAGACTGAACGAGGTCCTTCGTGCAGAAATTAAATTAAAGGGTCAGTCAGGAACTTTCACAGCTTGTTTCAACCAATAGGAGGCCAACAGGAAGTGACCTCCGCCTACTAAAATAATCAATAAAGAGATCAAACTCAGAAAGTGAAGCTTCCTCTCGTCTGATTGGTTCAGGTGGCGGAGTTCGGCAAACCGTCCGAGCTGCTGGCCAATGAGAACTCTCGGCTGTGCTCCATGCTGGCCGCCGTGGAGAACAAGATCTCAGTGCGAGGATGAGGAGGAGAAGGAGAGGGAGGATGAAAACGAGGAGGAGGAAGAGGATGAAGAGATCAGCTGCACTGACGGTGCTGTAACTGTATATTCTCTGTTATTGATCATCGATCATCTGTTTGATGTGAACGCCTGCTGATGAGCTGGCAGCGTGTGATTGGACGCCTGCAGCAGCTCGACTGAGTCCTTTGAGTTATTGATAATCGATCATCAGACACATATTTATAATGTGATCAGTAAACGTTAGAACGTTGTTCTCTCGTGGTTTGATAACGACTCGCTGCCTTTTATTGTATTTCTGCCTTTAATGAACGAGCACACGGGGAGATTAAATATGGAGCCAAGGATGCAGAGACACTGTTGTACCCACCAGGACCTGACCTCTGACCTCTGACCTCTTTATTAACAGTATATTAATGTAAACACTGCAAATAACAGCACAAGAGTATAAAATACAAAACCACAAATAAAACATTTGAACTGTAAAAGGTGAATAAACAGATTGAAGTAATCAATAACATCGACTGTAATATTGACTGGTTTCCAGCTGCTCTTGTTTTTGGTTATTTTCTTTTATTTGTTATTTTTCATATTGGGTTATGTAAGCTCTACATGACCTCCGCCCTCTGACCTCTGACCTCCAAAGCCTCCTGGACTGGAAGACCAACGCTCTAAAACAAAATAACAGAATGTAAATAAAATCTCCTCAGAGGTATTTGGTGATAATATGAACGTCAGTGTGTCTGTTTGATTGATCCAACCTGATCAATCAATAATATGTTTACCTGTAAACAGGTTGTTTACCTGTAAACAGCTGATCCAGCACCAGTTCATGTGCATAAAGGATGTAAATAAAGTGAAAGCAATACAAGAGTTATTGAGGTGCACTGATTGGCAGTAACTGATTGATTGATTGATTGATTGATTGATTGATTGATTGATTGATTGATTGATTAGTGGAACCTCAGGTGAGTCCTGCAGGTATGTAAATCTTTCTTCTTCTTCTTTTTGTTTGTTTTTGTGATGTTCAGACTGTTTCCTGTTTGTGTCGGTGGACGGACGGACTTCCTGTTTGTCCTCAGAGGAAGTTGTCATCTTAAACCTTCAAAATAAAAACCTGGTAGTTAAAGAGAAAGGTTTTCTTGTAAAGAGGAAGTGAAAGTGTCTCTGCTGTGTTTTTCTAACAGCCTTAAAGCATGACGTCATTACTGCCTTTCCATTGTCAATAAAGTTATTTTAAGATGAAATGTGTTCGTTCCTGATGTCACTGCTCGCTGTCCAAGTATGTATGTGTATTAATAACAATAACAACAATAATAACAACAGAGATCTCTGCAGTGTGAACGTTAATATTTAAATATTGTGACTGAGGTCCTTTATTGATCTGTAATTAATTAAAGCTAATGAAAGAATCAATCAGCTTGTTTCTGACCTCAGATTTATTTTTATTTATTTTTATTTACTTTTATATTTTCTATTTGAATCTGGACTCACTGGGTCTTATTTTATGTTCTTTATTAAGTTACTACTTTATAAAAAAGAAAGATTATGACATCACTATTATTAACAATATTAGCAATAAAACAATATAGTAAAGTTTATCACTAACGTTCATAGAACATAAAATCTATTGTTATTAAAACTGAATGATTATTGATTGGTTGTTGTTACCTCCCGAAAGAAATACAAACATATTATTATTGAGTTTAATTAAATTATTATTATTATATAATATTATTATTGAGTTTAATTATTACATTATTATTATTATATAATATTATTATTGAGTTTAATTAAATTATTATTATTATATAATATTAT
>NW_023340257.1:26900665-26902897 GCF_004916995.1 Morone saxatilis
TATACCTGCTCAAACAACATTCAAAAGTCATTGCTTGTAAAAAGTGACCTCTGACCTTATGGTACTTCTTGAACACAGCCATGATGTCATCGTTGAAGCTGGGCTGAAGCACCGCCCTCAGCAGGTCCATAGACACCTGAGGATCAGTGTAACTGCACACACACAGACACACACAGACACACAGACACACAGACATACACACACACACATACATACACACACACACATACACACAGACACACACACACAGACACATACACACAGACACACACACAGTATCAGAACCAATAGAATTGATCAATCAATCAGATCAATAATCTGAATATCGGCTCTGATAGTAGGACTGATAGAGTCCAGTATTCTGGTCCTTACTGCCGGTCCGTCTGTGGTGGTGTAGCGGATCGTGATCTGGATCAGTCGACCCGGTTTCAGCGCCGCCGTCGGCAGACTGATGTTCAGTGACGAGCCGTAGTCGGTGAACGGGTCCACCCGGTACGTGAGGGAGACCGGCTCCTCCTGTCCGGACCCGGGGACCTTACAGTCTATGGAGTGGATGAGCAGGGACGGGTGGGAGTCCAGCACCAGGGTCTGGACCCCCGGCTGGGCCGGGACCAAGTCCAGAACCAACCAGCCGCTCATCTCCTTCACGGCGAAGTTGAGCCGCAGGTCCAGATGGAAGTGTCGCAGCTGGAAGCAGCGGAAGTTAGACGCTGAGGCCACGTCCACCAGGGGGCACAGCGGGGACCCGGGACCCGGGCCCGCCGAGGGCCGGCCGGAGTCCCCGACGCAGCGGGACCCAGAGACCGGCAGGGATTTACGGCAGCAGCACAGCGAGGTGGGAGTCTGGTGGAGCTCTGCCATCATGGACCAAACCCCACCTAGACCTGGACTAACTGCATCCAGTACCACAGACTGCAGAACCGGCACCAACCGTCTCTACTGGGACAGACAAGACCAGGACCACTGACTACATTTAAAACCAGTTTTAAAGCCTCTATGTAACCCACAGCAGACTGATCTAAAACCAGGGACTTCCTGCTCCCGGGCCCCTCCAGAACTGGGACAGACTACAACCTGGTTTAACACAGGACTAGTTCACCAGTAAAGGACTTCATTTAAACCAGTTTCAGTCTGGTGGAGTTCTCTATGTGGACCCGGTTGAACCCCTTTAACAGAAGTCCAAACCAAATCCAGACACAGATAAGGACACTTAACCCGGGTCTTACTTCTAGACCCCAGTAAACCTAGTACACGACCCAGGACCAGTTCAGGTTTCAGACCAGAACTAAACTTAAACCCAGTTTAAAAGCAGAAACAGACTCTCTGTAAACCAGACTACATTTAAAAACCTACTGAAACAAACTGAACTCAAACCTGCTAGAAACACACAAAAAGGTCACTTGAGATCCAGAACTGAGCTTTAATCCAGGACTACCTGCCTCTAGACCCCATTAGACCCAGTTAGACCCAGTTAGACCCAGTACACACAACAACCCGGTCTACTTTTAGCAACCAATCCTACATTGACACCTCGTTTTAAACCACAGTTCAACCCTCTCTGTAAACCAAACTACATTCAAAAACTTACTAATTTAAAGTCAAACTGAGCTGAACCTGCTCCGGACACAGAACCGGTTCAGAACCTTTATGGTCCACTGTGAGCCGATGCTAGCTCCTGTTAATTAGCCCCTTTAGCTCTGAGTGAGTGAACGGAACCAGCTTTAACTCAACTTCTGGGTCCGACCCGGTTAGCACACAGGCTAATTAGCATTAGCGCCGCAGAGCTCTTTATTGTTTTTATGTGAAATCCATCCGGACAACCAGCGGCTGCTCCGGCAGACTGACCCCGGCTGCGAGCGCTGAGGGCCGGACACCGACGGCAGCTCGTCCCGCTGCTCGCTGCGGAGCAGAGAGGAGGAGCAGAGAGAGGAGCAGAGAGAGGAGCACACAGGAGGAGCCTCCTCTCCGGACTAAACAGGAAGTAACTACAGCGGGAAAAAGTTTGTGCAGGCCGGAAGAGGCGCTGTGGAGCCAATTACAGCCCGGGAGGTCAAAGGTCATCCTCCATTTAACCCAGTTCATTCATATAGAAAGATAATATCTGATCAATAATCTATAAACACATTTACAGAGGAATTACAATTC
The DNA here is from genome assembly GCF_004916995.1 of Morone saxatilis. Lineage (NCBI taxonomy): Eukaryota > Metazoa > Chordata > Actinopteri > Moronidae > Morone > Morone saxatilis. The sequence continues at coordinate 26,902,811 of NW_023340257.1, forward strand.
ATTATTGTTTTAGGGGGTCAAAGGTCATCATCCATTTATTCTAATTCACATATTCAATCATTAATATAATTAATTAAATATATGATG
>NW_023340257.1:26902997-26903298 GCF_004916995.1 Morone saxatilis
AACCCTGTACTTTATGGACTGCAATTGTCTAAAATACGTGGCTTTTGTAAGAGTATTTTCTTTGGTAAAATCTAAATTTCTTTTAAAAATCATGTAATGTATATTTTCTTGCCTCAATGATATGAAATAAATATAAACACTAGTAACAACTCAAAAGGAAACAAATGCATTTCTACATCAATGTGGTTTGTATCTTTAAGTCAACACAAGGAGATTACTGAAATCTTTCAATTTTACGCCCTTAGCAGTAGAAGATCCTAGAACTGATTTTTTTTTATATTATAATGAAGTACTTTAGTGC
>NW_023340257.1:26903326-26905587 GCF_004916995.1 Morone saxatilis
CAAAAACTAGTTGGTTAAGTTTAGACAAAGATCGTAGTTTTGGGTTAAAATAACTACGTAACATAATGCAAGTAATGGAATGAAAGTAACGTCAATAATTTAACTTAAAATTAGCCAGGCGGACACATCCAGAAATGATGAGTACCTCAAAAAACTGTTACAAAATAGGAGCGCTATTACATTTTACTCAGTGTACATTGTAACTCACTGATCATTTACCAGACTTATATTTTTTATTGGACAAAAAATTACTGGTATCCTACCCTAGGTTACATTTGACATTTAAATACATTCATAATAATAATTATCACAGATCTAGGCTGAACCCAAATGCAGACTTCCAACAAGCAAGTAAGGTTTAAAGTTTTTATTATTAAACTGGCAGGTACGGTGCTGAGGTGTGGGGATATCTTAGGGTGATGAAGCAGAGGAAATTCAAAATGGCAAGCTAGCTGGCAGGCTTAGTTCCATAGAAAGACAGGCAGGCAGCGATTCCTTGGAGACAAAGAAAAACTGATGTCAGGCAAAAAAAACAGCAAGCGATTACAACTAGTAACTGGTAATAAATTGTAAGATATACAGATAACTGAGCTGGAAGTGAGGTACAAGGGCTGTCCCTGACTAAAGATTTATCTAGTTGACTAGTAGTCATTGGATAAAAGCAATAGTTGATTGATCAAATGTTTAAGATATTAATTTAATGATCTAAATATATATATTTGAAAAGCTGCCTGTTGAATGCTAACAGACCAGTGGTACTGATTTGTTTTTGAATGCCTGTCAGAACAACAGGGGACTGAAATTTTAGTTCATTTATTTCGAGACAACAGTGTAACTCAGTCCACAGTCTGGTTGTTCAACACGGAATAACTTCCAACCTAATTAAAACAAATCCTGGCAGACTTATCGATACAATGGATGATGGATAACGTTAACAGTTACTTACAACTTAACTCACTACAAACACGCCATTCCTCCTCTCCCTCCTCCACCTGAACACGCCGTGTCTAGTCCTCCGATGGTGTTGGGGTCTATGTTCAGTCCCGGCGCCACTGAGCGGCTGCTGAGCTCGACTCTGTGGCCCCACTCTGACTAAGCTTTTCATTCTGCCTTGCTTGTGTACCAAAGCTTGTGGTGTAAATAAAACCTCCCAGATACTTCAAGTCAGAGTGCAGTCAGCTAATAGGACCCCTATACTAGTTGTAGCAGCTCGTACAGTTAGTACATGCAACAGTGTTGTGTTACAAGAGTAAAGGTCCGGGATGTAATCGTCCAGGTGATAAGGCACAGCTCCGGTTTGATGCTCTTTTTGTTTTTCTGCAAATATCTGACCAAAGAAAAAGGTCAAAGTCAACTAAGACTCCTCTTGTCAATTAACAAAATAATCTAATATTAGGGGACAGCCTTACAAGGTACATGTTGCTATACTGGCCAAAAGATTTCAACAAGCCAGAACTGACTTTGTGTGCCAGGTCTTGTGGCACTGAGGTATGCTGGCTTGGACCTACAGAACCAGTGTCATTTTCCTCAGACTTGAAGAGTAGAGGTTGGTAACCACAGAAACACTAGAAGGTTGACATACCTGTAGCAGAGGTTGGTGGAGAGTTGTGGGCATAATTCACTCTGGGGAATTAAGGTGGCCCAGGTGAAAGAGTTGGGATTGAGATTGAGCTTGGTGAACACAGTTTCTACCTGAAGAGTATTGAAGGCAGACTTGATGAGGGGCAAGGGGTATTTGTTTTTCCCCGTTGTGTTGTTTTGTCCTCTGAAGTTGATGTACGGATGGAGGAAGCAGCAAGGAAGTACTTGATGTATGTCTCCATATCTTCCTGCTCCAGCCTGGAGAGGTTATAGAGGTAATTGCAAGGGAGAGGTGTACAAGGAAGCAGGTCAATAGCACAATCTTTCACCCGTCATTGGGTAATAAAAATTGTAGTCCCCCTGGACTTATTCTGTCTAGTTAGGAGATTGTTTGGCATGATTTCTTGGCTGTTGCAGAGGTGAATATCTTCAATTTCCACCCGAAATGGGAAAAACTGGTAATATTTTGGGTAACACGTCTTAAAGCTTTACATCCTTTGGAACAGGGCGCTTTTCCTCCAAGCTGTCCCTCTCAGGAACCACACATGCCTCCCTGACAGGTAGGGGAGCAGTCTGGGAAGGCAGAATGGTTCACAGTGCGTGGAAACACCCATAGGGTGGTGAGCACACCAACATCTTGGAATTGAGATGTTGGAATTTCATATTTCACACTTTCTGCC
>NW_023340257.1:26905612-26906016 GCF_004916995.1 Morone saxatilis
TTCATTTTGTTTCCTGCAGATTTACTGTTTGTACTCGTATGCAAATGTAGAATTTACTAACTTAGCTGTCATGTCTTATGACAGATATCTTGCTATCTGTTATCCTTTACAATATAACACACGTATGACATCTAATAAGGTTGCCATTCTTATTGCTCTATCATGGTTATTTCCTTTTTCTTGCAATTGTTGTCATGATATCTCTGAGTGCCTCTTTACAGCTGTGTGGGAACATCATGAACAAAGTTTACTGTAGCAACCATTCTATTGTCCAACTGGCCTGCTCTGACACAACAGTCATTAACATCTATGGAATTGTTTACACGTTTACCATATTACTTGGCGTTGTAATTTTAATTCTTTACCCTTATGTAAAGATTCTTAAAGTTTGTTTTTCTGGTTCC
>NW_023340257.1:26906043-26906282 GCF_004916995.1 Morone saxatilis
ACAGACCAGACAGAAAGCTGTCAGTACCTGCACACCTCACCTTGCTTCCCTCCTGAACTTTTCTTTTGGTTGTTTCTTTGAAGTTGTGCAGGCCAGATTTAATATGAACAGTGTACCAAACATGTTGCGCATTTTTTTGTCATCATACTTTGTCACCTGTCAACCACTCTTTAACCCTGTACTGTATGGACTGCAAATGTCTAAAATACGTGGCTTATGTAAATGGACCTGTACTTGTA
>NW_023340257.1:26906382-26908543 GCF_004916995.1 Morone saxatilis
TACAATATAACACACGTATGACACCCAGAAAGGTTGCAATCCTTACTGCATTTGTATGGTTATACAGTGTACTCGCAATTTTTGTCATGTTGTCTTTGAGTGCTCCTTTACAACTGTGTGGCAACACGATTCAAAAAGTGTACTGTGACAACTACTCCGAGGACGAATAACCAAGTGTGTATAAAAACTACGGCATAGAACGTCTGACAGCTATGAATTTTTATCTCTAAGTATCAGTGGCCCCACGAAAACATACTAACGAATTTATGTTGATCTCCCATACATAACCTTTTATACAGGCGCAATCGTTCCCTCCTAAATGCAACCGTTAATTTCATTTTAGTCCGCATTTCTAGCACTGTAGCCGTACAGATCAATAGTGTGTATGAATGCTCGACGCTCTCTTCACAGGGCATACGACAAGCGGAGGTAGAGGGACAGACCATACAGAAGTATTTAATATCCTAACATTCTCTTAACTAGAATTTAGACGGGCTCCTAAGAGCAGCCTCTCTGAGGAATACTTATGACGCAAGAAATCAGACTTGGAAAATAGTAACATAACCGAGTGATGTATATTCTTGCCTTCTTCAAGCAAGTCCATACAAATGTTATTGACGTTGTGTCAAGCATGCACGTTTTACACATTGGAGTTGGTTACACAGTCGAGCTTATATATTGTCTCAGAGAGTCGTGCGCTGGCACACCAGTCATGCTATGGTACCACTCACCTGAACACACAGTGAGCGGACCATAGGAATGCAGCGATACAACACTGATATTACCAGGGACTGACCATTACCACCAAACTAAGGATCTCGCGCACCGTCTATAAGCTAGCACTATGCGGTTTCTAAGAGACCCATAGACTTGACGACGAGGAGGTGACAGATAGGCGACGATCGCCGATGAGAGAGAGAGCATCAAACCATACACCACGTCGGGATGAGACAACCAGATACAAGGGCAGTGAGAGTAGGAATGAGCGGACTACTTAGCAATGGGCACTCTCAACACAAATACCGAAGGCAGAAACAATGTAGAAATGTGCAGAGACTCGAACCAAAGCCAAAAGCGACACTGCTAACACCATAAACGAATCCTTCATCCCACCCTTACAACCAGTTGCTGCACAGAAACCTTGCTTATGTTGTTACCATCATAGTACGTGGTTGAAGTCTATAGCCTCGCTCACTCTCACAGTGACTAGTCAACCTCACAATGAGCAAAAGATTCGGTCACACCCTTAACAATGCAAAGTGAAATGAGGGTCACGTCTGAACACCACCAGTGGAGGCATTCATAAGGACGGGAGCCTCTGGTGGAAATATACAATGGGTCACCAGTACAAACCCCTCAGGTGAGCCCATAGTAGGCAACACCAAGGACACGAGAGACACCTTGGAAGCGTACCCTGAGTCAGGAGACATTCCAGAACGACACACACACCCTAGATCAAACATATATTCGATACCATTGGATCAATATTTTTCAGCTAACTGAACAGTCTATTCATAAGAATTAGTATTAGGTAGTGGTCTGTTTTGCACTACTGCATGAAATCGCCTAAACATAACCACAGCATCATAGAAACAACTTCAACTGAGCCTTCCCTAACTGAATCGTCAGAGCATACTGATTTTCTTCAGCCAAGCATCGTGTGGACCTGGCAAAAATCCAAAACAAACGAAATGAATAAATAAATGTAGTGACACCTACACCATTCCCAGGTCACCTGCCTCCTCAGCTGTCGCTGCAGCAACAGGTGACACATACACCGGGCTAGCTTTGATTCCAATATGGAGGGAAACAACGCCGTATTATTTCGTGGGGCCACTGATACTTACGAGATAGAACCCTTTCTCCTCTCTCTCTCTCCTCCTTCTCTCTCTCTCCCTCACACCACACCACCACATATAATACACCACACACCACCCACACGCGACCGCATCTCTCTCGCCTCTTTCTATCTCTTCTTGATATATCTGGACATTACTGGGTGTCAGCTTCAGAAAACATGGGAGAGGGAAGAGAAGCGGCGGACACAAGATCCAAACATGAATCATTCAGAAATAGAAGGAAATATTCAGTTGTGCGCTCCACATTAATTGAAAGATAAATTGTTTAATTAAGCAGACCATCAGTTAACCATAGCTCCTAT
>NW_023340257.1:26908568-26918818 GCF_004916995.1 Morone saxatilis
ACACTTGAAAAGGTTAAAAGAAGCAGAAGCCAGAGTTTCAGCTCGTAGAGGCGATTCAGTCTGACTTGAAGCAGGTGAATGGTTCCGACAATGTCTTTACCTGAGCATTATTACAGAACAATTTGGGGAATGGTAAATTGTTTCATATTCAAAGTCATTTTCTTGATTTTGGAATTTTTCCTGTTGTTTAAATTTCTGTGTGTTGATGCTCACCTGCACACCGTTCATCTTTAAAGTGTTGTGATTGTTTTATGAGACAGGGAGGATGATGATGGATAAAACGCCTACACAGGTTCATTATTTCACACTAAGTGCCCTACTTTGACACTTGGGGTTTCAAAAATTTATATTTTGTGATATTATGTCCTTTGTATAATAATTGTTGTGCCAATCTTTTTGCTCATTGTGATCTATCTGTAGGAACAGAAGCTTACATGAACCTATGTACAATATTCTGTGCAGCCTGTTTGTAAATGAAACTGTATTGGTAGTACAGGGTTGTTCTCCAATGGTTCTGTTAATTCTCTCTGACATTCACACTGTTTCTACTTCATTTTGTTTCCTGCAGATTTTCTCTGTGTACCTTATGTGTGTTGTAGAACTTTTAAACTTAGCACATCATGGGTCTTATGAAGATATCTTGCTTATCTGTTATCCTCTACAAATATAACACACATATGCACATCTTACCAAAGGTTGCCATTCCTTATTTGTGTACAGGTTATTCCCCTTTCTTACTATTGTGTTTTGGTATCTTTGGATGCCACCTTTACAGCTGTGTGGGACATCATTGACAAATTTACTGTGGAAACTACCTCTGTTGTTAAACTGCCTGTCTGACACAGACTTCATAACATTATGGCTCATTTACACTGGTTATCTCAATCATTGTTCCTCTAATTTTCAATAATTTTCACTTACATGAAGATTCAAGTTTGTTTTTCTGGTTCCAAACAGACCAGACAAAAAGCTGTCAGTACCTGCACACCTCACCTTGCTTCCCTGCTGAACTTTTCTTTTGGCTGTTTCTTTGAAATTGTGCAGAGCAGATTTGATATGAGCAGTGTACCCAATATGTTGGGTATTTTTTTATCATTATATTGGCTTACATGCCTGCCACTCTTCAACCCTGTAATGTACGGACTGAATATGTCCAAAATCCGCATCATATGCAAAAGTCTTACTTTTAGTAAAAGAATCTAGAGTACTTACTATTGTCTGTCATCTAACAGATGTATTCATGTTATTTTAATATACGTGGGAGGGGTAAGACTAGGTTATGGTTTCAGCCTAACCCTTTTCAGTCACTGCTACAATCTCTTTTGATTGTGAATCATTATTTTCTCATATGTAAGAACTCTGCACATTTCTGTATACAGTTTTGTTTTTGCTATTTATTTTATTTTATTTCTTTAGATTGAACAACCAATAAAAGTCTTTAAGCTTCCTCTAAAAAATATGTTTAAAAAACATCAGCAGTTTCCCAGTACAGACTCCACAACACCACAGCACCCAGTACCTCTAAACCCCTCCGACTAAGACTGGATTAACTTCAACCTATGACGCACAAACTATTTATCTTTAACTTGCACAAGTACAGTTTAGTTTTTTAGTCAAAAGCTGCTTAAAATATTTTGCACACCATCTTACTGCATATTGCATATAGGGTATATATTTTCCATTTATAGTCTTATATTTTCTATTCTATTTTGTAATATTCTCATTTTGTGATCCTTATTGTACTTATACACTCTGTACTGTTTGCACTACATTCCTCTATGCTGCTATGTCTAATTTGAATTTTTCTGACGGGGGATCAATGACCTCTTATCTTACTCCTGCAGTCAACTCAATACTACACTGAAACCTTTTCTATTATTTTATTATTAGTAGTAAACTGCTCTCCTATGTAGTTTTTCCTTTTCTTTCAAACAGGTACATGCTGTGCTGACAGTTGTGCACTTAGTGAAGGATACTCCACAACGGCAGCCAATCTAATCACACAACAAGACTACTTTCTTTATATTGTTAAATTTGTTGTCCTTATCGGTATCCTTAGGGATACCGATGTCCTTATAGGTATCCTTAGGGTTACCTTAAAATGTTCATTTAAACATTTAAGGATTTCTTCTTATCTTGCTCTTATAAGGATTCACATAAAATGTGTTAAACTGTTGCACAAATGATATTAACAATTCACACTTATCAGTGTGTGAATGTGTGTAAATGGGTGAATGTGACATGCAGTGTAAAGCACTTTGATTGAAGACTAGTAAGGCACATAGGTGCCTTTAATATAGCACTAATTCCAACAACAACAGAGTTGTCTCTCTGGTTAGAGCTAATACTGATTTCAGTCATTGATTTTTTAATTTTTAAAAAAATGTCATTAATGGAAGCAAGAAGTAAGAAATGGTGAATAAAAAAGTATTTCTGTTAAGGAGTTGTTACTTGTCACTTATATAGCGCCTTTACACATTGTCACATTGACCCATTCATACACTGATGGCAGAGGCTGCCATGCAAGGTCCCAACTGCTCGACAGACACTAATCTCATTCAAACAAATTCATAAAGTGGAACAGCCGGCCCTATGCCACAACAATGACTGTGTAAGTTTTTAACAAACAACAAACTGTACAATAAACATTTTAGGCATGTCAGATTGTGCATGATGTATGTGTGATGTACGTGTGGTGAATCATATCATCAGCTGGCTCTTATGTTTTAAAATTGCAGAAAAACAATCAACACGTTTTGGCCATAGTGCTGGCGTGTGTGTGCTGCAACGTCATTTGATTTCATCATCTCTGGTTGCCTTCAGTCTCCAAAGATGTAAATCTGTCAGTGAGATCTACAACCACTGTTCCATGTTGACAACTAAAGGTTTTACCACATTTCTCTCACAATGGTCAATTTTAATCTCTGTTTTTCTGCGACTGTCCAACTAATGAAAACTGGGTCAACTAAGACGCTTCTCACTGGTAAATGGTAAATGGACCGGTACTTGTATAGCGCCTTTCTAGTCTTTCGACCACTCAAAGCACTTTTACACTGCAGACACATTCACCCTTTCACACACATTCACTCAGTGATGGCAAACCAGGAGCCGGGGATCGAACCTACAACCTTCCGAAACATAATGTTTCCATGTAATATTCATTTCAGTAATGTAACATTGATATTTGGGTTCAGTTCACTGTAATTGAAAAATCATTATTTTTAACTATTGCAGGTGTCAATCTGGATGATGCGAGGAAGATTTACAACTACCGCCACTCAAGGGCCCGCAGGGTCTTTGAGAACAGTTTTGGAATCTTGGCTGCACGCTGGAGGATTTTCCAGAAACCCATAGAGTTCACCCCCAACTCTGCCTCTGAGCCACAGTTTAGTCGACTATTAGGTGGGCCAGCCCTAATGGAGGTAAATTGTATTCCTTTAATATAAGTAATTCATTAGGCACAATATGAATGAAAATGAAGAACTAATTCAAAATCAAGTCTTCAGCCTACACTGTTACTGTACATGTAACTGCCCAGCTCTGGATATTGTGACGTCAGGGGCCGGAGGAAAAAGACAGCTGGATATCAGAGCTTTATAAAAGCAAACACTTCTCATTAAGCTCATTCAGATGAGGAGGAGGGGGAAGAAAAAGCTTCCTGAACTGTGAGAGTTAGAGCAGGTTGGGAACAGGTGAAAGAAAGGTGTCTGCATTAGGATTGCTGTTTAATGTATGTGCCTTTTTTAAAGTGTCACTATGAACAGCTCTGTGTCCACAGTCCCCATCACTTTTACAATCTACAGCACTCTTGGTCTGTATAACTTTGCTCTTGTCATTTGCATCTCTGTCCTTTACATTTCAGGTTTGTGTATTAACCTTTTCCTCGTTCTGGTTATTTGTGTTGAGTCTCGCCTTCACAGACCGATGTACGTTCTGTTGGTCAATCTGGCTCTCAGCGGAGTCATGGGAAGTTCATCTGTGTGTCCGAACATTATCAAACACCTCATAATGAACAGGCAGGAGACTTCTCTTGAAGGGTGTTTAACACAAGTGTTTTTCACCAACGTGTACAGCGGCTGTATATTTTGTATCTTAGCGTTGATGGCCTACGATCGATACGTTTCCATCTGTAAACCTCTGCTGTACCACACTATCATGACGCCGGCTAAAGTAAAACTGATGCTGACGATGGTTTATTTCATCCTGAGCTCTTCGTCAGCCATCCAGGTTTATCTGACGTCCAGACTCAAACTGTGCAGACACACAGTTGATAAACTTATGTGTGACAGTTTGGTCATTGCAAACCTCTCCTGTAAAAAGACAACTCTGATCAGTCTGTACGGTCTGTGCTGCGCCATCTGTGTCATTGTTTTCCCTTGTTTGCTAGTCATTCTGTCATATGTTCACATTTTTACGGTGATCCTAAAAACCTCAAAGGAGTCTCAGAGTAAAGCATTGCAGACATGCACCCCTCACTTAATGACCTTCATTAATTTCTCTGTGGCGTCCTTTTTTGGTGTTATTTACAATCGTTTGAGTCAAGAAGTTCCAAAAGCTGTGAATATTTTAACATGTATGAATTTTTTTGTCCTCCCTCCTCTGTTGCATCCCATAATTTATGGTATTAAAATGCAAGAGATTCGGCAAAGTATAAACAAAGTTTTTAAACATAGAATTTTACAACTGTGAGTTTAGATGCAGATATTTTAAAAAGACCACATAGCAGCGTGTTGATCTGTGGGTTGTGTCTCTGTTTCAATGTTCTCTGCCAATAAAATACACTAACTGATGATTGTTATTGTCAATACTGTGAATTTTATTCTGCAATACTGCAACAGGACATAGGTTCAAGTAACTATGGTGAATATGAATAATGTGATTTGGAAAGAAAGCTGAGCTAAAAATTTAAGAGAAACTGTAAAACTAAAAGAGAGAAAAGAGATTACTGAGTTTACTGAATTTACTCAGGGATGAAAATGAGGAAAATAAATAAAACAGTCAGAAAATACTGAAAACAACCTGCAATGGAACTTAAACTGGAAAATGACCAACTTTAAAGGAGAAAAAACAATGAACCAAACCAACAATGCAAAGGGAAAAACATATTTTTTCCTGTTTCTTGTACCCACCTTTCAAGTAATTTCCCCACGGGGATTATTAAAGTATTTCTGATTCTGATTCTGATATGGAGAGGAAAGCAACCGCTCTGCTGCAGATTCTCCCAGAAGAAAAAGTGTCCTCGCATTAAAAGGTCTAAAGATCATCAGCTGTAGACTAACACGCTATTTTAGGGCTTCCAGTCAATGATAAATGAATGGATATTATGGATGTTGCATCATTATGGGTAGAAGAAGAGAAACGTTTTGATTCACACATGACTCATTAGTAACTATTAGTCTATTTATCTTAAGTCAGTCAACTAATCAGTGAAGGACCACAAGATGATTTAAAGAATCTCTACAATAACAGCAGAGAACAGCTGAACTGAACAATGAACCCGAACAGTGAACACAATAATGGCAGGAAGTTTGATTATTTCCTGTGAATATCTTTTTTTTTTTAAGTATATTTTTTTCAGCTTTTATGCCTTTATTTGATAGGACCGCTGGAGACAGACAGGAAAGGGGGGCAGAGAGAGGGGATGACCTCCTTGGCCTTGGTACATGGGTCGCCAGCTCTACCCACTGAGCTAACCGGGCGCCATTTCCTGTGAATATTGATCAGAAATTTATTTTACTGATAATTTTAGGGAACTTTTTATACAATTCACTGTATTATGTATTATACATACTTAGGCCTGTTCTGTTAGTTCTTTGGTTGTTTTATTAGAGATTGAAGGCTCCTTTAAAATATAGCTTTTTTTAGTTTATATGTTTAATAGTCTACATTTTAAAAATAACAGGTTAATCTATTGAAAATATTTATAAGGAAAAGGCAACATATACCTGAATATATATATATGTGTGTGTGTGTGTGTGTGTGTATATGTATGTTTATTAGGCAGAACACGGTTTTTATCAGGCAGCTCATCCTGCTGCATGTTGATTATCATTAACAATGACAGGAACTGGGGTAACAACAACAACAAACAAAGAAGTTAGTGAAGTAAGGTGTGAGGGAGATGCGATGAGATTTCAGGTTTGTACATATTGGTATGTGAGCAGATGTTAATGATGTAACATATGAAAACAATGATGAACACTAACAAAAAACAAACAAAAAATGTCTTACTGTTCTTATACTGTTTTTTCTCTTTTTTTCTCTATCCACTTTGCTGCTGTAACATTGGAATTTCTCCCATTGTTGACTATTAAAAAGAAAATTTATCTATCTTATTTTTTATTAAGTAATTTAACAACTTAAAATCAAAAGGCCATTGAGCTGCACCTAGAAGGTGCACCCAGTATGGAACCACTGAGTTAATCCAACAAACTGTCAGATTACTGAGCTTCCTGTGAGTGAAACAAGGTCATTGGGCCAAAGTCAAATCTAACTTTACATGTAGTGGACACAGTGTGCAAGACCCCAGAGAAATGCAACTGCACAGGAGCATCAACAGCTGCTCTGTTTTCAGCAGTAACCATGGCGACAGAAAGTGACCTCCCATGATTCCCTGTGTGCTAATTGGCCTGTTAGTGAAGCTGGTTAGAGCCTCCAGAGTGTCCAAGTGTCCACACAGACGCCTCTTTGTGTTGTGTTACAGATGGAAATAGCTGCTGTTGATGAAGAGAGGAGCTCCACTGGGCCTCATTACTGAGAGCGGATACAGTCAACATGATGAAATCAGTCCCCACTGCCCACTCGCTGTCCACCAAACATCCATCAATACATGTTTGTGACATAACCTGCAGAGGAAAAAATGACCTTTTTCACCCTACATTATCAAGCTAACATTAGCAGGCACCATCAACTAGCTAAATACAAACTGGAATTTAAATTGCAATAACAAAATAATTTATACTTTTTCAAACAGAAAATAACATCAGAACTATACTATTACAACATCTGTACAACATCAGGAAGGCCGAGTTGGAGACCCCACTGGTGCAACATTTTGAATTTCCCTCGGGATAAATAAAGTGTGTATCTATCTATCTATCTTTTCAAATGCACTCCATCATTAATTTAATAATATTCGGCATCGAAAGCAATCCCAACTGGAGCCCGGGACAGAGGAGTAGAGCAGAGGGAACCTGGACCAATAAACTCAGTACCAGAACCCCTTATGGACTGAATGAACGGCTTTCCTCACAAAATAATCCACAACTTTTTCCTACTACAATATATTATGTGTTTATTAAATATAAATTACAACTCAACACGGTAACATTCTTATGTTATTTGTATTCATTATCTCTATATTCTGGTCCACATAAATTGTACAACAAGATTTCTTCATGTTAAAAGCTTTATTTACATTTTTCCATAAGATAAATCATATCCGATATCACTTCCATCAGTGGATGTCCTGGTCTGCACCTGTGTATAGACATAACACAAACATGGATCAACAAATATCCTCCAACACATACTTGTGTTTGTTTGTTTGTTTGTTATTGTCTGCTATTATTTCTGACCTGTAAAAAAATCCAACTGGAATTTCATTTGCAATAACAAAACTCCTTACTTTTTATTTCCAGAGAGGTGGGGGGGGGAATACAACGGACCGCACGCTCCCAGGCCAGTGCACCCGACTCTAACCTCCGACTTTCAATACACACTAATACAAACCTAACCTGTCGTACTGAATGTCATAGGTTACTTAATGAATCTGTACGTCACTAATTAAACAAACCAAATCTACTTGTACTGAATGTTTTCATACCTGAGAACATTTTACCGGCTGTAATGAAGTCTGGAGGGTCTGCAGCCACTGCACGCTGTCCACAACCACCAGTGGGTAAATACTGCTGCACATCCTTATCTGTGGTACCGTAGTTTGGACAAACACAGCAGAAATAACAACGCCACCTGGAGGGTCGATGTGAAACCAGGAAACTCGACTGCGCACAGGAAAGGACGATCAATCAGAGATATTTATAAAACCCTACAAATTCTTCCACACAACTCAATGAGGCAGAATTATTTCACTGATTTCTGTATAAATATTTAACAAAGACACCCAGAACACATTCAGTCATTAAAATGATATTCAAACTGTATTTTGGTAAACAAATGAGAAAGACAAGAGAAGATATAAAGAATACAGTAAAATAATAATATATATATACATTATATAGAATAAAGTAGGAGCTGAATGAACAGATTGATAAGATCTAAAGTCAGAGTGCAGTTACTGCCCCTGCCTCCAGAGGGCAGCAGAGGTCTCATGAACGGTCAGACTCTCCTGGTTGGACTGTGTGTCAGAAACAAACTGTTACCATCACAACTAGTTTAATTTCTGGTTTTAATTCTTCATTTCAGTTTTTATTGTTTACAAAATGTTTAGTGTTGTTTTATTATAATATATATTTATAAGAACAGATATTTCCTGATTTATTTTATTTTAGTTTAGTTTTCTAAGTGCACAATATTGTTTAAATTCTTAACTTAAACTGTGTGACCAAACGTTAAACCCCATTATGAGCACCGGGGGGGCAGAGGACAGGATACACTGCAAATATGATAAAGTTATTTTTATAAAATTACTGCAGCTTTAAGTCTAGATTTTACTTTTATTGTTGTTGTTATAAACTGTTTTATTTTTCTCTGAAAGAAAATATTCAATTCAATTCAATCATTTTATTGTATAGCGCCAACCGATCAAGCAAGGAAGTTATCTCAGACAGCTTTCAAATAGAGCAGGTCTAGACCGAACCCTTATAACATTTACACCATGAGACCCAGAGCCGAATACCACCGATGGAGAGAGAGAGAGAAGAGAGAGAGGAGACAGGGAGAGAGAGAGGGAACCACATGTAGAAGGGAAGTTCAAAAGATTGTACAGCAGACAACGTTAAAACGTAGCAACATACTACCGCATAACCTGAGTAATGACTCCGATCTCTGACACCGATCATAGAGTAAAAGCACAACATAATAAAGTTGCAGGCTAGGCACTGCATTTGGTGAAGGCGGGATTCGGACAGCACGCAACGATGTGTGAAGCACGCGTAGTTCAGCAGCGACAAACACACAGCCAGAAGAGCACGCATACCGCGGAGAGGAAACACGCACTGCAGCATGCACCATGTTAGTGACACACATCAGTCAAGACAGCAGCACACAATTGCCGCAATGTACTGTAACGGTTGATCAGCCGATTACTTTGATAACAACCCTCGCCTTGTGGCCTATTAAGTCTAGTTAATACCCAATCTATCTCATTCGCCATGACTTTATAACCAGTAATGTACCAGCTGATCGGTAGCCACGAATTACTTCCTGTTCTGCATCCCTATCACTGGCTTCCGGTAAAATTCAGTATCAATTACAGATCTTACTGATTATACACTTATCTGAAGGCACTTCGCATGAACCTTGATACCCCAGTTACATTTCGAACCTCCTTTCCACCACTCCACTCCCTCGGGCCACGTCTCGTCCTCAAATCTCGGCCTTTACTACTCCATTCCACGCATCTAACCTGTAAATCTAAAGTGACGTTGCCTTCGCTGTTCTTATGCCCCAAAATCATTGTGGAATAGGTCGTTTCCCCGATATCACTCAGGATTCACTGAATCTGTGGACTGTTTATAAGCGGCACTGCTCAAACCCCTCATCATTACCGGCAATGCGCTTTTGCGTACGATTATCCATTGTTTCCCTCATCTGTCGGTGTCTCTTTTAATCATCATCCTCCCCTTAGTTTTATTCTTCCCTCTGTACCCTCTGTCTTCCATGCTACTTGTTGTTTTTGTGGTTTGTTACTGTTATTTATTGTAAGCACTTTTGGATCTCTGTGTCAAACAAGGTGCTGTATAAAATAAAGTTCTTTACCTACTTTACCTGTACCTTTATTGCGCTGTTTAATGGGTTACCTCGCTTTTCGTTGCTGTTTTGTCCCCACCAATATCCCTGGAGTGCCCTCTTTAACCAGTGGTGTGGGAACATTACTTAGTAAAGTATACTGTGCAAACTACTTCTCGTCATAAAACTGGCTTGGGGTTTTGCCCACCCCAGAATAAATAATGTCTGATGAACTCACTGCTGCTTCTCTCACAGTCTGTGTTCCCAGTAGTCTGGTTATTTTTTACCACGTACATGAAAGACCCTTAAAGTTTGTTTTTCTTGGTTTCACAACAGTGACC
>NW_023340257.1:26918843-26921093 GCF_004916995.1 Morone saxatilis
AAAGCTGTCAGTACCTGCACACCTCACCTTGCTTCCCTGTTGAACCTTTCTTTTGGGGTTTCCTTTGAAGTCCTAAAAAAATAAAACCCTTAAAAAGACATTACTACTTCTCCCTCATTACAAATTTCATAATCTATTATTATGCAATATTAATATTAGTTAATATCTGATGTTTCTCAGTGTATGTGCACTGGTGGCTTCAAGTTTCTACTTCTTGAAGGAAGATTAAAAGAAAAAACAATATGGCAATGGCCAAAATGCCACACTCAAGGCTGCAAAACTGTAGTCCACAAATCAATGGTTAACATGAAGGTGGCTATGTCCACTTCTGTTCTTGTCTATGGTCTTCATGCCATTGATTTGGCCTTCATGCATCATTAAATCTTTGTGAATCAATGTATAGTTATTTTATTAACTCAAGATAAAACACTTAGGTCCAAACTGTGTACAAAAAAGATCTACATAAAAAATATTAAAAGATAATACAATGAACAAAAAATCCCATGTCTACAGACACTTGCTGATGTTCCAATAGTGCAAAGTAAGTGTGTAACATAACCTGAATTCTTTAATCAGTGTCTACAAAGTATGAGTTCAGTTCAGTAGAGTCATGTCCATGGATATCCTGTGTGCAAGAGCACACAAGTAGTGTTCTTAATTTTGTAGCCAGTCTTACAGAAACATCTTTTTTCCTATAGAGTAAGGCTCCAACTTCCCATTTCCACTTGCAATCTGTGAGAGGACAACTGGAACCATGTAAAAGTAATTCTCAAATGGTACAGAGGGTGGACAGATATAACAGTTGATGGCATGGTAGGTTTTGTATCTTTTTCCATCTTTAAAACCTAATTTCTCAATGATCTCCCTATGGTCACACTCTATGTGATCTTGTTTCTCCATGGTCACATATGAATATGAATTCATGACTTGTTTGCTTTTTTTGTTATTTCAAGATCATACCATAATGAGTCATTAAGCATGCCATGACCTTCATCTTGGTCAAAACCCTGGCTTTTAAGTTGTAGTGGATAAGTATATAGATTTCACTCGAGTTTCAACAGACTTTAAGAGCACTTTTAACCAAGCCTCACATCCATACAAAATGGCTGATGAAAAAGCAGTCATGAAAAGAGATGCCACAACAACTTAATTATACCAGAGCTCTGCTTACACATCCCTGGGTTGGGAACCGCTGGTCTAAAGGGTTAAGTATGAAGACTGGACAACTCAGACTCAATCTTTAACATCTGTCTGTCTAAAGTTACATCCTGCTGAGATGTTTGCTGTTTGTTTTCACTCAATTGTTGTTTAGTCTGGAGCATATAGGTGTATTTTTAATTTCTCTCTATAAGCTTTTTAATAACGAAGAGGGAATTAGGGAGCAACGCACTAATGACCAGTTACAGAATGACCAACTGAATGTGATTATGTTTACAAGCCACCTTCTTTAGCTTCTATATTTCCCTTTGACCACAGGACACAATTAGAAACCTTTGACCAGCATTTCACTTCCTGATCTCGTCAACCTCAGAATCTCAGGGCTTAAAATTACAAAATTTGAAATTATAATGCACCAACCCATCTGACTGTGAGATCTGTGAGACCATCTTCTTTGTTTGTTCCCACTGTTGCAGTTCAAAGGCACTGAAGAAAGGAAACTTAATTGGCATAATTGAATTGTTTATTGAGTAAAAGTGTATTTTTTCAGACAAAGCAAATAAAGAATCATTCAGACAACTGTGATTGACAATTATGCTATCTGCTTATTAAGAATGGCCTTTCTTTTCTACTATTCTCTTAAATATATATTTCTATATATAGGACACAATGTAATGCAAGCTGCTTACAAAATAAATCATGATTATTGCTACTGTTGATGTTATGTACATTTTAAGTGTCCCCTGTATTTACAGAAGCAAAATGATTTCAGCAAATAATTTTACATTATTTTCCAATCTACGACAAAATGCACAGTTTGTGTTAATAAAGCACATCTAATTTAAATCAAATCAGAAAATTTCAGGGACCTTTAGTCTACATTAAGCAAAACTTAGTTTTTTACATATGTTACGGATATTTGACATATTCAGACCATATAGTAAGGGGTTGAAGAGCGGCTGGCATGTAAGCCAGTATAGGGATAAAAATATTCGCAACATATTAGGCACATTGTTCATATTAAATCTGTTCTGCATTATTTCAAAGCAAGCACCAAACGAAAAGTTCAGGAGAGAAGCAAGGTGAGGTGTG
>NW_023340257.1:26921123-26921509 GCF_004916995.1 Morone saxatilis
TTTAAGAATCTTCACATAAGTGTAAAAGATCAGAGATACAGGACATAAGATTGTGAGAGAAGTGGCAATGAGTCCATAAATGTTGTTGACTCTTGTGTCATAACAGGCCAGTTTAACAATGGAGTAGTTGTCACAGTACACTTTGTTGATGATGTTCCCACACAGCTGTAAAGGGGCACTCAATGATATTGGAAGAAAACATAAAACAGAGGCATATGTCCATGCTACAGCAATAAGTATTGTAATCTTGTTACGTGTCATACGTGTGTTATATTGTAGAGGATAACAGATAGCGAGATATCTGTCATAAGACATGACGGCTAAGTTGAGAAATTCCACACTTGCATAAGAATACAAACAGAAAATCTGCAGGAAACAAAAGGGAA
>NW_023340257.1:26921609-26927919 GCF_004916995.1 Morone saxatilis
TTTACTGTTTATCTGGAACACCAGATCCTGTGTGAGCAGGAGAGCAGCCAATGAGAGCAGCTCAACTCACAGTCGGTCGCCAAAACACCGAACCCAAGGCTTCAGAACGGTTCTCCACAAACCAATGGGTGACGTCATGATAGGTTCACACTTGTTCTGACCTGTATCTATTGCACTGATCTCTGACCTGTATCTGTCCCCTCCTCTGTAACTTCAATAAAATCTTTATTTTCTTTGAAAGACAGGGTGAGATTATCTGCGCAGGGTGCATGGCCCTTTAACACAGAAATGGGTCATAAAGTGTCTATACACCGATCAGCCATAACATTATGACCACCTGGACACCCTACAGAGAGACAGAGCTAATAGGTACCTGACTTCCCATCTCCCTGAATTAGACATTGAAGAGTTATGCAGCTTATCTTCCAGCAGATATTTGGCCACATAGTCACAACAACTTTAGACAGGAAACACTTTTTTGTGATGTTTTGATGTTTTTTCACATTACCAGTGTTTCAATGTGTAACCCACCATCCCTCTGTTTTACAAAGTGACTGAAAGAATATAGAAATATATATTTTTATACATAAAAAAAGAAATCCTCCCCAGAAATGCTTCATCAAACGTTCTTGTAGACTTTTTTTAGGTGTTTACATCATTCAGTATCTGACCATCCTAAGGTGTGTTGTCACAAAGCAATCTGAGGGGAGGTCATTATCATCCTCAGGCCTCAGTGGACCAGTGAAACCAGTGCTGAGGTCTACTCTGGCTGATTGGTCTCACTGGTTAACAGCTCTGACTGTAATTTGTTTCAGAGGGAATAAGTGGAAACTGTGGCTAATGTGAAGATGACTCAGGGACAAACATGTTGACAGGCTGGAATGACCTTTGACCTGAGGGACTTGTTACAGTGATGTAACTTTCCCCAACACCAGCAGCCTCTGTGGGGTTACATTAACTGAGAATAAACAGTTTGTGGCAAAGTTTTCATTCTTCTAATCAAACTTTTGATGTTTTATTAGGAGTTTGAGAACTTGATTGTAAGTTATATACCTGACAAGTTAATACAGACTTTTGGTTTCATTCAGGACTCAAAACGAGATCTCGTAGGTTCCTGTGTTTGTTTGACCCATCCATCCACCCTGAACTCCTCCCTATGTGGACTTTAGGCGACACAGTATCTTTTAGAGGATCTACAGGTCTATTACAAGCTTCATCAATCCAACAGTCGGCTTTGTAACACTTACTCTAAAGTCAAATTTAAACCTTCACAAATGGCCAGTAAAATGTTTTCCAGGATTTATTTAGTTGAGATAATATTTATGTCTCAAATCCATCAAGCATGTTTCACTGCGCAAACGAAACCCTACCCCTTAATGGACCGCTGGGCTCTCCACAAGGACTCCATTATAAACTTCTCAGGAATCTGAACATCCATAATATATAATTATTACAAGATGAAATCAAAATAAATAAAAACAAAACAAATAGTTATGTTAAAGATGGATAAGTGGGATCTGCAATGTAACACGAAAACAGAGCCTGAAGACAAAACTACATCAATCATGAGCCAAGATAAACAGAAAGTACTAGATCACTGTCACACAAATATCTAAAATAATGGACAAGAGACCTGGCTATGCACATGTATCCTGAGAACTGTTTATGTTTAATAATCAAATCCTGGAAAATTTGGTGAGACTGCTGTGGTCAACTCTGGCCTGTATGGAGTTTTAATTGTCCTTGACCTTGGCTCAGCCTTTGACATAGTGGATCACAGTGTCTTAATCAGTCTGAAGAACTTTGATGGCATCAGTCACACTGAGTTGAATAATCTATCTGTCAAACAGCTCCTTCTCTGTAATACTTGGATCTGCCTGATCTAATCCTCTTGTGGTCCCCCAAGGATCTATCTATTTTGGGTCTTGTTACCGTTTACATGCTACCCCTGGGGAACATCATGCTTAGACATGACATTGATTTCCACTGCAATGTGTATGACATCCAATTGTATGTCCTGATAAAGCTTCATGTCCTTCCTTTCTAAAATAAATAATGTCCTACAATTAAATGAACAAATAATTACCCCCTCTGTCCCCAGCTCTATCAGCATTAATGATCTCTCCTCCACTCTGGGTTCATTATTTAATAATGATCAGAAGAGGCCCGCAACCTTAGTGTTATCTTTGATTAGTTGTATTTAGTTTCTCAGGTGACCAAAGAGGTGCAGTCCTGTTTTGCAACTGAGACAGCTGATCAAGATTGGGTCATTCCTTTTCTTCTGCATACGTAATTTATACGTTATACGATATATATAATCAAATATCATCTATGCTTTTATCTCTTCCAGCAGTCGCTTTTATTCTGAAATCAGCAGTAACATCGAAAGACTGCAGTTGATACAAAACACTGCTGCCAGGCTTTTAAATCTTACTAAGAGGAGTGACCACATTACACCACATTTACTGCTTGTTTTTAAGGCCTTGAATATTCTAGGTCCCAGAACCTTATTGCTGCCTAAGATCCTCTCGCAGGGCTCCACTAATGGTTTCTCAACCGAAGTTGACTTTTTTGCCGATCAGTCCCCTCATCTGTGGGATTCCCAGGCTGCAGAAATCTCAGCATTTTTCCTAGCTTTTTGGAAGACCTAGGCGCACATATCTGTTGGGGGATTCGGGGATCCTCCTGCAAGACACATTTCATTACATAATATACAATTTCATTTTGGACCATTATTACAAAAGTTGGAGAAGCTATGGCATATAATCAAAGAACACCCGAAAAAAGCTTGAAGACAAGACTTTCACTTTCATACCGTTTGGGTGCTGCGCATGAACCTTATAGAGTCATTAAAGATGATGTTTTCTGTCTTAACTGACTGAATTTACAGCTTTTAACTGTAGACATTAATATCAAAACAATTAAATGCCAAAACACAGAAAATTACATTATTAGTTTATTGAATAAGAAGTAAACAGCTGAATTTTGTTTTAAAATATTTTGAGGTCCAGCTGTTTTTCGTCCAACTGTCAGTTTGGAAGCAAATTTGGAAGCCTGATTTGTCTTTTCTGGGCTACTGTAGAAACATGGTGGACTCAATAGAGGAGAACTCGCTCCCTCTGTGTATAAAATGAAAACATATGAATATTATATTCCATTTCTGACAATAGATAAATGTTACACACTGGACCTCTAAAACTCACTTTTATCATACAGCTTTTTCTTTTTCTGTGATATTTGAATAACTATTGAAATTGTTTTATCTTGTTTATATTTTAGGTTCTGTTTTTGTTAAAGCACTTTTTGAATTTTGAAAGGAGCTTTAAATATAAATTATAGAATAAATTTGTTCTTTGGTTTAATATAAAATAAAGGTGAAACTGGAGTTTTGATATTTGAGTAAATGTGTATTCTGACCTCACAGCATCAAATTAAAAATTCTGAGATTTAAAATAAATCAGAGTTTGACATGTTGACCAGGAGGGGGCGTGGCCTCAGCCTCCTCTCTGATGCCATCAGACGTCACTCTTCACCTGTCCGTCTGCAGGTTTCAGGTGTATAAGAGCTGCTGCTCGCTGACTTTGGGTTTCCAGCAGCTCAGATCAGCTGCTCCGGTAGAACGTGATTGATCAGATTGATTCAGAGTTCCTCTCTGATGTGACCTGTGATGTGATGTTGTGTTGACTGCCTCTCTTATAGGCTGTTGCTTTTATTTAACTGTATTTGTCTTCATGTTGTTTTTAAGTGCAAATGAGATCAGTCCAAAGTGAGTCAAGTTGGTAATGAGTCACTGAATTGAGGTCAGTTTTAATGTTTTTCTCCACCTTTGAATTTTTCCTTTGTGACTTATTGAACATCTAAAAATCACTTTTAACCCTTTTAGGATCTTTCTTTTGTCTTTAATCAACTCAACATCTGTCTGCGTCTGTTTCTGATTGTTCAGAGTGACCAGCTGAAGTATGCTCTCATTAGTGTTCAGTCGGCAGCGCTGATGGATGTTAATGTGTGAAAACTGATTGATGAACACATAAAAACAGTGATTTGATTCTCTGGAACTTTAATGAATCTGATCATAAAACATTTAATCAGTAGGTTAGGCTGATGTTAGAAACTGGTGATGTTGAGTTTTTGAAGTATTGATCATGTTTCCTGTTCTGTGCTGAGAACAGAACACAGACTCTTCTCTGTGTGTGTGTCTGTGTGTGTTGTTCCATTGATTATCTATTGATTCTATTGATTCTTGTCACAGACACAGATTCTGTTTTATTTGTTGCTTTTCAGAAAACCAGGTGAAACTGTTGCAGTGAGAAATTTGAAGAGAATTTATCACTTTAACGGATCCTCATGAGTCTGCATTCACTTTAAATGTTGTGTGTCCTGATGATGAATGTTTTTGTTTGACAGCTGATCTACCATCTATCTTTAAACCAACAGCCTCAGAAAACACTGGATTACACTGTTGTGTGTGTGACTGAAGTTCAATGTGTGTGTGTTTAAAGCTCATTTAAAGGAAGACCTTTTATCTGTTTGAAGAATCACTCTGAACTAAAGATGCACATTTGTTGCTATTTTATACATTTTGTTAACTTTCTGAAGTTTGAAACTTTATAGATTACTTTCTTTAAAGAAACTTTATAGATTACTGGAGGTGTGAAGTGTTTGGACATGATGCAGAATAACTCTGAGATAATAATTGAGCTTCAGGGTCTGAATGACTCTCTGGCGAACCGTCAGATCTACTTCGCCTTAGCTCTGACGTCGTACCTCATCACCATCTTCGTCAACCTGATGCTCATCGCCACCGTCTGTGTGGAGAAATCACTCCATGAACCGCTCTACATCTTCCTGTGCAATCTGTGCTTTAACGGCATCTGCGGAGCGTCCAGTTTCTACCCGAAGCTGCTTCACGACCTTCTGGCCGACTCTCACATCATCACATACGGTGGCTGTTTGACGCAGATTTTTGTGGTGTACAGTTATGTTTTCTGCGAGTTCACCAGTCTGACCGTCATGGCGTTTGACCGCTACCTGGCCATCTGTAGGCCGCTGCAGTACCGGACGCTGATGACAGTGCAGAGGGTGGTGCAGCTGCTGCTGCTCACCTGGAGCTTCACACTGCTGGAGACAGCAGTGGGCGTCATCCTAACCGCCAGCCTGCCACTCTGCAGGCGCCACGTCACCAAGATCTTCTGCACCAACTGGGAGGTGGTTAAGCTGGCGTGCTCCGACACGACCGTCAACAACGTCTATGGCTTCGTGCTCACGTTCTCGCACCTGTCGCAGACCGGACTCATCCTGGTGTCCTACGGCTACCTGGTCCGGGCCTCGCTCAAGTTGCAGTCCAGCCGCAGGAAGTTCATACAGACGTGCCTGCCGCACCTCATCACGCTGTTAGTCTTCACCACCTCGCTGATGTTTGACACCATGTTCTCCCGTTATGGCAGCAGCACGCTGCAGGTGCTGCGGAACGCACTGGCCGCAGAGTTCTTGGTGGTCCCGCCCCTCATCAACCCCATTATTTACGGCATCAACCTGCATCAGATCAGGTCCAAGATCTTCCACAACTTCACCGTCAAACCTGAGATCTCAAAACCACATTCATGAAAAACTCACGTTGACAAAAAAAACACTCGAACTGAGTATCTTGTATGTTTCAATAAAATATTGAAGTGCTCGAGGGTGTCATGTAGCCCCAACGTGTTGTTAAAAACTGTCAACATCATTTTCACGCTGTTAATTGAATGTATTAAGTTAAGTTAATAAGTTAATAACCCTAACCTTCAATATGGATGAAACATCAGACATTAGAGAATCTAAATCAATAGATCAATCAGTTTCGACTTATATTTTATCGTCATTTACACATTAATTGTTTCCTGTCACGTCTCCGAGAGTATTATGGATCTGACGCTTTGTTTTATGTAATGATAACAGTGATATAGAAACCACGAATAGTAAATACATAATAAAATATTACCAAATATATATTGAGTGAAGCACAAACATTAATGTTTAATTAAAGTAATAATTTAATTAGAATTCATTTCATTTTTGTTTCACTGAAAGTGTTGTACGACAACGAAATCACAAATACTGTGAGGAAATTAAAAAATATTACATTTGGATAATACATTTTAAATATTTTGAGAAAAAGTTAGAAAATTAAATATTCAGCAGCTGGTAACAGAAAATAACTCATTAAAATACAGTTTTTATCTTTTATTTTCTCATAAAATCAGTTTTAATATTTAATTAAAGATATTTACAGTGTAAAACAATGATCTATAAATCCAGGTGAACTCTGCTATAA
>NW_023340257.1:26927933-26930055 GCF_004916995.1 Morone saxatilis
TGCTGTTATTATTGGATTGTTATCATTTTAATGTGCATGTACATTATATTTGTATGTGAAAGTACAGTACAGAAACCATCTGTAAAATAAACCCTGTAAACTTTTATTTTTACAGTGAAAAACGATTTAGGAAGTTGAAGTTGTGAAAAACGATTGAATCATGTAAAGAAAACTGTTTTAACATTTCTGTTTGTCTTCCTGTTGGCTGAAAGTGAAGCAGAACAAAGGATGATAATAATAAGTAAACAAACACAAAGACACATTTTACAGTTTTTATTGGCGGATTGTCAGAACTACAATAACAGCAGTCACACACACAGAGGTCTCACTCTGTCCTCTTTCCAAAACACCAAACCGAAAACAAAAAGAGATCCTTAAATCAGCATCAACAGCGTCTCGTCGTCTGAACGCCGATGGGCACATAAATATCTTTTATCTCCAGTATAAAAATAAATAACATCCATAGAGAGTGAGGGGAAACATCAAAAACACAAAGAAAGAAGATACAGAGACATTCTGCTTTCAGTCCACATATGGAAGCTCAGTCAGGACAAAACAAAGGTCAGAGGTCACAAACTCAAAAAGTTAAATTGTTGTGAAACGATTTTCAGTGAATCTATTAATGAATTCATCAACTAACAGTTTCAACTCGAATAGGTTTAAACTCTAGAGCAAGATATTAAAATCACCTCATGGGACTTTAGGGGCTCCATAGATTTGAAACTCAAAATATAGAAAACGCCTTTAATAATAACATTACACAAAATAAAAATCTTTCATTAAAGCAAGAAACAAATATCTCATTGCAATAACATTAACGTAACGAGATAAAGTGATATTCAAACGGAATCATTTGGTTTGTAATAAGAGGAAAAAGGCCTCCGTACAATCACTTATTGAATAATGTGAATCTGTTTAGTCGTGAATGAACTTCCATATAGGGACTGAACTAGTTTACGGTGTTTTTGGTTGTTTATATCTGTTGCTAATACTTTATTGATCCTGCAGCTGATAACCAATCACAGTGAAAGAACCCCTCTTTGGTCGTTTACCCATGATGCTCTCTGCTGTATGGTGATCAATGACGGACAGAATACCAAACTAAATATTGATCAGTTTTAGTGTCTAACATGAACTTTATTGATACCACAGCGGTGAAGCAGCGGCTGCTCCCATTCTTCTATGAACACGACAGGATGTGACATCAGCAACAGGAAGCAGCTGTGGGGGGGGGCTGGGAGGC
This sequence comes from Morone saxatilis, assembly GCF_004916995.1. Taxonomy (NCBI): domain Eukaryota; kingdom Metazoa; phylum Chordata; class Actinopteri; family Moronidae; genus Morone; species Morone saxatilis. The sequence goes on from NW_023340257.1 coordinate 26,929,177, forward strand.
GGATCTAGACGCAGCGGCGAATCAGGTTGTTCCTCTCGGGCTCCAGGAACTCGTCCAGCAGAGCGTCTGTGATCTTCCTGAGCTCCTCCTCCAGACGGGACGCCTCGCTGCAACACAGACACACAGTGGTGACGTCAGCAAGGCCCCGCCCACACCGCAGTGATGTCATTAGACGTGACAGCGAGGCGGCGGTCGATTATGAGACGGATAATGAAACGCAGTGTTTAGTACAGACCTGTTCCCTGGGGCAGCGCAGTACTCCGTGTAGAATTTGATTTTGGGTTCGGTGCCGCTGGTTCTCAGCGTGGCCACGACGCCGTTCTGTAGCGTGAAGGTGATCATGTGACTGCTCCTCGTCACAGGAAGTACCTCCACAGGAAACAGAGAGGACGATTACTCACTTAAAACTGCTGTCAGTGCATTTTAATCTATAATGGATGGAAGACGTCTTACAGATCTGAGGTCGGGCTGGCTGCTGTCGTATCCCGTGGTTACGTCTCTGACGTGGACAATCTGCTCGCCGCCGCACGTCTTCGGGTACGAACCTTCGCCGTCGAAGTTTCTGATCCGGCTGAAGATCTTCTGGATGGTGGGGGGGTCGTTACAGACCACGTAGGAGGTTTTAGACATGTGATAACCATACCTGCAGACAGGAAGTCACAACTGTCAGAATAAGAGTCTCTCTTATATTCTTGCAGATAAACACAGCGGTGGATGGAGTTCCTGAACGCAACACACATACAAAAGTATTAGTGTCTGATATTAAAGTTAAAGAATGTTTCGGACGTTGGAGAATTATGAATATACATTCGTTATATATATATATATATATATATATATATATATATATTATATTATATTATATTATATTATATATAT
>NW_023340257.1:26930155-26933576 GCF_004916995.1 Morone saxatilis
TATTATATTATATATATATAAGAATATTACATTATATGTACAGCACCTTAAAATGTATCCAACGTTAAAGTTTACACCTGGACTTAGATCAGCTGTTTGCTGCCCTCCACTGGCAGAAACAATGTAACTGAACCAATGTTGGTTTTAATGTATTAATAATCAATAATAAGTGAGTCTGGTCAGTTGGATTATTTATGTGGTTTACATCAAACTGATTTTAATGTTTCTGCATCCATTTAAAAGCCTTTTGAAATGATGAAATATTAAAAACAGTTAATATTGTAATTGATTTAAGTTGTTCATTAGATCTTTATGAGATGAGATGGATAATATAAATAATATAAATATTGTATTTTGGTCGTTTAAGAGGTAAAGTAAAGAACAATATTTAGTTCATTCTTTATCTATAAATATAATTTATCACAGGAAGCTCTCAGTTGACAGGTAAGTTCAGTTATTGATTGATTATTGGATTACTTACTGTCCCACACACACTGGTTCTGGTCCAGTTCTTTAAATCTTTTTTAAATGTTAGAACGTGTTCCTGAGGTTGTTTACAAGATTAAATAATAAAGAGAATATAACTTTATTAATGTTGTTATTTTAACATATTGAAGTAATTGCAGTTCACCACTAGATGCCACTAAATCCTCCACACTGGACCTTTCTGAGGGACTGTAGGTCAGTGGTTCCCAACCTGAGGGTCGGGACTCCCACTAGGGGTCGCCAAAGCTTCAGCGAGGCCTTCTTGATTTTAAGGGGGCGTAAGAAAACTTAAACACGCAGTAGGTCTGTATCTCAGTGTTTTGTTGATTTCTGTGAAGAAAATGAAAGTTTGCTCAGACAGAACGTATGAATGTTATATTAATAGTAAGTAATATTTACTGGTGTGTTCCCTACTTCCTTCCACAGTTTCAGTTGTTCTGTGCTGTTAATATCTGTCAATATGTCTACTCACTGATAGAAAATGGGCCCCCACTACTCAGCCTAATGGGCGTCAACTGAATGAAGGCACAGTAACACCAACCCAAGGTTAGATCTTTCTCTCAAAACCTGGTTCAAAGTGGAAGGAACCCTAACCCCCAACGATCCCCAACAGGCTAGATACAAGCTACACCACATGGCAGGAGCCAGGTCTCACTATTCATTGTGACTTCTTTAAAGAAATCCTCACGTAGAATCATTCATCTTTAAGGAAGAAGATTTGGAAAGATCAAGTTCTGGATTTGGAGTATTTAAAGGTTTAATTTCAGCACAGAGAGCTGATCCAGGCTCAGAACCGTACGAGGGCCTGCAAGAATAGTTTAACTGGACAAATATGGTCAGATAGTGAAACATAAGGCTGCAAATTACAATGTTTCTGAGCTGGATCACGAGATCTTACGTCTGGTAGATGTTGTGCAGTTGTTGGTTCAGACTCAGGTTCTTGTTGTGGAGGTAAGCCGCCATTTCAGCCACGACCGCTGCCGAACTCACGCCGTCTTTCTCAGGGACCAAACTGCTGCAAAGGAAACCTGAACACATACAAACCAACTGTTACCTGAACTCTAGCAGAAGATTTGTACCTGTGCTTCATTAAAAGGGCCGAAGCCTCTGTGGTTCCCAACAGTTTAACTTCCATTTGAAACATTGATCTGTCTGAAAGGTTCTGATATGGTTGGATTGACAATAAGAGGAGAAATGAGTCTTTTACTCTCTTCTGCTCTAATAATCTGGTCTTGGTCTCTGACAGTAATGAAAAGATTAAAACCTTTGTGGTTTCTGACTGTTACTTCTTTCTCCTGACATCCCTCAGCAGTCTGATATTTAACTATACAAACCGCGGTATGTATAGTTTAACTGTTACAACTGCTCAGATATACTCATTTATTTTTCCTTATATTTGTATCCGTCTCCAGTTTCTATCATTATTTCCATCACTATTAGTTTTTGTCACTTTGTATTTAGGGTTCAGATGAGGAATAGATGTGGTTTCTCTCCATGTGCCATTTCAGATGAGCCTGCTTTGTATATATGCAGTATTTATGATGTATATTGAGAGCATATGTATGAATACTATACAGACGAGTATGAGACCTTTTTCTTTCTGCTGTAGGAGAGTAACTCCCTGTTCAGGGTTGTTTATGTATATGGGGGTAAAAGGAAATACTAATCTCAGCAGATATTTACTGTATTCGTTGCTTGTCAACGTTTCCAAATAAAAACAACAAAAACAACAACTTTATTCTAGTAAAGTCTTTGTTTGTTTAGTGATAAAAGAAAAGAGAAATAAGCTTCTGTTGACCTCCACAGTGAGTGTGGAGGAGGTCTGGACTCTTTATATGAAATAAAGTAAAAAATAAACTTGGTTACCAATCGACTCTTCGAAGGCGAATATGACTGTGTTTCCTGTTTTGGAGAGTTCGTGTATTCTGTTCCCGATCCATTTAAAGCCAGGAAGAGTTTCCTGTTGAACACAGACAGACATCATCAGTTATAGTCCTGACTACACTGACACAATGATTACTGATTGATCTGATGTTTTCTGGTTCCTCTGACCTCGAAGTGGAACCCCTCGATGCGAGCGAAGGCCTGCAGGATCTTGGAGGAGACTGTGGTGGCCAACATGTAAACCTTCTGAGAGTCTGCAGGATCTGGATGAGCCTCCTTCCAATTAAAGAACATCCACCAACCCAACAGAGCCGCCAGCTCGTTACCTGTGAACACCTTCCAACCGCACCTGTAAGGCAGGAAGATACAGGTAAACACACCTGTATTGTTTTAGTCATTGATTAACAGTGAACAGTTTCCTAACGAGTTTATGATCTCAGTCTCTAGTTTAACATCTTCTTCCAGCTGATGAAAACACACCAAACTCAGATAAAACTGAAACTTTGAGCAAACGTCACAGTTACCTGTCAGAGTTCTCTGCTACAGCCAAACGATCGGCGTCAGGATCCGTCGCCAGAACGATCCGAGCGTTTTCTTTCTCTGCCAGAAGAAGTGAAAGTTCCTGGAGAACAGAAGAAGAAAAGCACTGGTTATTAAAACAAAAACCGTAAAACACAGAATACAATGAATCACTGGAAGGACTGAGATCTGTATCCTACCAGGACCGACGCTCCCTCCTCGGGGTTGGGGCAGCTGACGGAGGAGAAGTTGGGGTCGGGGTCTTTCTGCTCGGGGACGGGGATCGGCGGAGCAAAGCCGAAGGTGAGGAAGGCCTGCTGGACGAAGACGTGTCCGACACCGTGGAACGACGAGTGGACAAACTTTAATGGACAACTTCTGTTCAGATCCCTGAGAGACATGAGAGACACATTTTAGCTATTTCATCTTACCTGTGGAGGCAGGTGAGCTCACGTTCATTTGAAATACATTTGGCTGCAGAGGTTTGGGGACTGGCTGCAGAGGTTTTAGAGGTTTGGGGACTGGCTGCAGA
>NW_023340257.1:26933676-26936301 GCF_004916995.1 Morone saxatilis
GGGACTGGCTGCAGAGGTTTGAGAGGTTTGGGGACTTGCTTGCTTTGTCCTCTCACCTGTGGAAGCAGAGGGAGGTGAGCTCGTCCATGTAGCAGCTGTTGATCTGGGTCAGGGGGTCGGTCCTCAGGGAGCAGCTCTCTACCAGCTCCTCGTCCCAGCAGGAGGAGCTCCAGGGCTCCAGCTGCTCCTCGATACTCCGCAGGATCTCCTTGTCATGGGGTGAGGAGATCTGAGCGCCGTTACACCAGTACACCTGCAGAGGGCGATACAGATACAGACCCTTCAGAGGCCTTCAGGAGGATTTCTGAGGACCACATTGGCCAAAATGGAACCAAACTGCTGCTAAAATCTGATTATCAAGCTGCTAGACAGACACACTGCCAATAGCCTCCAGAGGGTTAATCAATGGGTCCAGAGGGTTAATCAATGGGCCCAGAGGGTTAATCAATGGGTCCAGAGGGTTAATCAATGGGTCCAGAGGGTTAATCAGAGATTGACTCGTGGTTTCTGACCTTGTATCCGTTGTCTTCTTTGGGGTTGTGTGAGGCGGTGATCATCACTCCGGCCGCTGCCCCGAGCTTCTTCACGGCGTACGGCTGAAAACAAACACACACAGTTAACCACAGCTGCGCCCTCCACCCGGTCAGCTGACTGCGACAGGAAGTGATGCATTAGTGCTCTCTCACCACGTACGGCGTCGGGACGAACGTGGAGAAAAGATGAACAGGAACGTCTCTGCTGAGCATCACAGCAGCTGTTAGGTTCGCCAAACTGAAACACAATAACAATAATAATAAAGATATTAATAATAATAATAAGAATAATAATAATAAAGATATTATTAATAATAATAGTAATAACAATAAAAAATATAATTCATAATAATAAAAAATATTATTAATAATAATAATAATAATAATAATAATAATAACAACAATAATATAAACTGCAGCCCGACACTTCAATCAGATTAAAGGAGCTCTGTAGAGTCTCGTTCTGGATTATGATGAAATCCAGGTCTGTGCTGTTATTATTATTATTATTATTATTATTATTATTATTATTATTATTATATATTTAAGTTCAGTGTTACTCTGTGTGTATAGTTACCGCTGACTGCTGCAGCCACTCTCCTCCTGTCCTCTGGTGTCGAAACCAACAACCACTCCTCTCCTGCTGAAGTCTGCACAGTACCTGGACAGGTACGAGTATAAACCCTGAGCACAGACACAAAAAATACACATTATATATATATAATATATTATTATATGTTTATCTCTGATGTGTTCTGGTGTTATGAGACAATAGAGAGATTACAGGAAGTGAAACCTGAAACCACAGAGGCAATAAAGACTTGTGATGAAGTTCAGTCTCCAGATTTAACCGAATATTCAGCTTTTCAGAGCTTAACTTCAGAGCTGAACAATGATTATTGTTATCATCATTAAATCTGCTGATTATTTGTGCCTTTAAAATGTCAAATAACAGTGACAACAGTCAACAACTTAAAACGCCTCGTTTTATCCACTGCGGTTAACAGCAAATACTGAAATAACAATAATAATAATACTAATACTAATAATAGTTATGTATCTATTATTGAGTAAACTGACCAAATTCAACAAACAGAACAGCTGATAAACTGAACAATGAACTGTTGGAACCACAGTTTGGATCAATATTGATGATGAACTTTTGATCCAATCCTGTTTGTTTTTGGTTTTTGGTTTTATCTTCAACAATCATACAGACTTAATAAACTTCTTCTTTGACTTTGAGTTCGGTAGAATATACAATTATTGAAATTATTCAGTTTACTTTGAGTTTAAAAAGATTCCTAATCAAGTTGTTTTTAAGTTATTTTCACAGTACAAATAAATAAATTAAATTTAAGTCAGTGTCACTTAAGTTAACTAAAGCTGTTTGATCAGGAATGTTTTTTAACACTTTGAGTTAATTAACTTAACTTAACTTAAATTTAGTTTCTTCACAGAAATGAATAAATGTTGAGATACAGACTGTTTAATTCTCAATTTTTCTAGAACACGTTAAAATCAAGAAGGCCTCTATGAAGCTTTGGCGACCACCAGTGGGGGTCCCAACCCTCAGGTTGGGAACCAGTGTACTGAAGCATAAATTAATAGAGACTGCTGTGGTTGTGGACCAGCTGTGGACCAGCTGTGGACCAGCAGTGGACCTGCTGTGGACCAGCTGTGGTTGTGAACTGGTCTGACCTGTGTGGACTGGATAACAGTGAGGTCGTTGATCCGGCTGAATCCGGCTCCCATGGCGGCTCTGAGTCCCGCCGTGCCGAAGCTCATCCTGCTGCAGAGCCTCTTCCTCAGATCATCCAGATGACCCGCCGCAACCAGAGACTCCAGCTGAGCCCGGGTCCGCTGGTTCTGCAGCAGAGGACAGAAACCATCAGCGAGCCGCCACAGAGCGAATAACTGTGGTTCTGCCCAACATAGATTATCTTAGCACGTAGCATATCTGAGTACAGGGAAGGAAGTTGGCCTGCTGACGATACGTTTATGGGTCAGCTGGAGCGGACCAATAGAACCAATAGAACCAACGGAACCAACGGAACCAACGGGCTTGGAGCTGAGAGCCACACACAGGAAG
>NW_023340257.1:26936337-26936568 GCF_004916995.1 Morone saxatilis
AACAACAACAACAACAACAGACTTTACACACATTAAAACAACCACAGTATTAAAGGAACAGACTGATGGAGCTCATTGATTACTTATTACAGTCACAATATATTGATTACTGTTCAGACTGTCAATAATAGAAATATAACAAAGAAATTACACAGCCTCTCTCTCTCTCTGTCTCTCTCTCTCTCTCTCTCTCTGTCTCTCTCTGTCTCTCTGTCTCTCTCTCTCTCTCTC
>NW_023340257.1:26936668-26941268 GCF_004916995.1 Morone saxatilis
GAATATAATGTTAGCTGATATATTAATGTTTGTATAAACAGATAGAGAATGTAATGTTTAATATCTCATATAAAAGCTTTAAAATAATCTGTTTTCCAGACACACAGAGGAATACAGGAGGCAGCAGTTAGATGGTTGGCTGATGATGATGATGATGAAGCATCAATATAAACACATTAATCATTTTGAGTGCCACTAGCTGCACAGGCCTTTTCTGGCTGCCTATAAAGAAAAACAGCTGAGTCATGCTGCCGTTTAATCGCCTGATGATCTCCATCACGATCCAGACACACACCGGCTGCTGTCTGTCCTCCAGCCGGCCTGCAGCTCCGCACTGCGGGGAGCACACAGTCCCTGAGCCCGGCCTCACACAGCACACAGGGTGATTGTGAATGATTGTGAATGACACACTCAACTTTATTTTACATTGTACTGTGACTGCAACCAGCTCCCACACACACACCGCTGTGTCGACATTCAGAACTCCCATTTAAAACCTGCTAGTTTTAGATTTACTTGCTCACAAAAGTTAAAATTACACTTAGTAACAGGATTTAATAAGTTTTCTTTACTGGTTGATTGTAGTGAAGAATTCGGCATACAGAAATTAAACATAAAAGCTCTTTTTTTGATCTTCCTTACACCCCTTGAACACAGCAGATCAGCTGTATACAGCCCGCACAGCTGCTATGTAATAACATAAAGTATTTTTCAAATCAGTAATTTTCCCGCCGATGTAACAAGACGATGATAAATATCGATTACTTTCAGTATCTGAACCCTGTGAGTCGACATGTGTTTACCAAGAGCCGATGTATTTTTAAAATGATAGATTTTACAGGGAAGTTTGGTGTGCAGCTTCCCGGACAGACTCTCACCTTGTCCCAGGTCAACCACTGGTGCACCGCCTTGTCCACCTGCGGGTCGCCGGTGCTCCGGTACCGGGAGTTGGCGTTCAGGTCCCCGTTAACGTCCCCCATGCTGACAGACAGAGGCTACCGGCTAACACTGATACCGTGTTAGCTCCTCCACCGGACCCTGAACCTCACACACATTCTCCTCTTTGTTATGGCTGCCGGCGCTCAAATGTCCCACTGTCAGTATCGGCCGTAAACTGCACACCGGAGGCTAATGTTAGCAACAGGCTAAAGTTACACAGTTAGCAGTTAGCAGCTAACAGGCACCTTTACTCTGAAAGTTTAACAGGAACAGGAAGTTCAAAATAAAAGTCTGCTTCTTCTTTGGGTTTTTATGACAATTGAAATGTTCAATAAGTAATAAATTAAATTGTTTGAGTAATTAGTTAAGTAATTTAGATTTTTTGGTTTCAAAATAAATTAGTTGTGTGAGTTAAGTATTATTGTCTTGGTGATGCAGTCTGATGAGCTGTATGAGTATAAAGTTATATATACATACACATATATGATAAACTGTATGTAACATATTTAGTCATATATCAGATTTATGTTTGGGATTGTTCCCTCATGTACAACCGCCTCCTCCTCCTGTTTTTAAGAACCAAGACCTCGTCACATAAACCAGATCAGATTGTAGAAACCAGATTTATTAGGTTTACTGAATAGGTGTAGAAACAGAAACAATTTGGGATCAATCCCAGTTACCCAGTCAAAACATTGAATCTGAACCTTACATGAAAAGTTAATTTCAAAGTACGAATTTAATTAATTTGAAAGGGATTTGAGGGCTAATTTTAGCTAGCAAGATTCCACATGTAAATGAACACATCCTGGAGGTCATTCTGTTCCGCACACAGAGATTAAACCGACAGAACGAGTTCAAACAGAACGTCATGTTTTAATCTATAAAGTCAGTTTCTACGCCGACGATTCTCCGCTGTCCTCGTCAGGTTCAGGTGTCTGTCCGTCCATCAGCTGACAGTTGAACTGGTCCCTGAAGGCGTCCAGCAGGTAAGGGATGGTCTCCTCCACGCTAACGTCTCTCTGCAGCTCAGCGCTCAGCGACGTCACTCCTTTACCTTCGATACCGCACGGTACGATGTGTCTGAACCACGACATATCGGTGTTACAGTTCAGAGCCAAACCGTGAGACGTGACGTATCGACCGCAGTGGATTCCTGGAAAACAACAGAAGAATGAAAGTACAAATCAGAACAACCACAGCTTTTCCAGTTCAACCCATCATCCTAAGCCCCGCCCCTTTTGCTCTGTGCTCCAATCACAGTTGAGCAAACAGTCAACTTCCTCTTTTTCTGTACTATATGCTAATCTAATCTATGTTGGAAAGACAACCACATTTTGAAGATGGTTAAAAGAGAAAAGAAACACGGTCACATCTTAATCTATTGTTAGCACAATGCTAGCAGACTGGATGAAGGAGAGGTTGTTGTCGTACCGATGGCGCAGATCTTGTTGTCTCTGACCCAGACTCCGGTGTGAGGGGACGTCGACGCTTCGATACCAAACCTGCTGCAGACGGAGATGATGGTCTTCTCCAGCTCACAGACGTACCAGCGAACGCTCTGAAACCAGATCAGACGTGAACCAGAGTCCGGTCACATTAAACCACATCAAACTCAAGAGTGAACCAGACCTTCTTGAAGCCGCCCAGGTTGAGGACCGGATAGCAGACCAGCTGTCCCGGCCCGTGGAACGTGATGAGGCCTCCTCGGTTGGTGCGGTGGACGTCGGCCCCCAGCAGGCGGAGCTGGTCCAGCAGGGGTGCCGGGTAAGGCTTGTGGCGGATCCCGGTGGTGTAGACCGGCGGGTGCTGACACAGCAGCAGAGTGTGAGCCGGACCAGATCGGTGGCGGTTCACGTAGACCTGCTGCAGCCGCAGAGCCTCCTGGTAGGAGACCAGGCCCAGACGGACCACCTCCACCACCGGCCTGCAGCCCTGCATCCAGGACTGGAACCAGACCAGGAGACAGGACATTAAAACCTTTTCATTTACCATTTACTCATTTATATTTAATGTATTTTATTTTGTATAAAGCTCAAACTGTAAATTAAATACAATAAAATATAAACATCTTTCTATTATTGAAGCCAGTTAAACTTTTATTGATCTCATATTAAGTTATGAACAATAATAAATACTGTATATCACAAATCATCCATTTATTGATCAGTTATCAGCCAAAGATCCTATAAAATGTCTCAATTTGATCCACACTGACCGAAGGGTTCCGCATTCATTCTCTGCAGTTTCATATAAACATTCAATCTGTGTAATTATTGTCATTAATAATTAATAAATAGGATTATTACCTCTCTAACTTTACTCTCTCTCTCTCTCTCTCTCTCTCTGCACCGCCATTGTTGTTGTTCACCTCTTCTTCTTCGATGGTTCTGTTTCCGGTTCCGGTAGCTCTGCTGCCTCCTGCCGGCCGGAACATAGATCCTTTCACAATAAAGCTGAATCGGGTTTATTACCAAGTAGGTTTTCACATACAAGTGATTTGGTGCATTACAATAAAACATACAGAAATAAACTTCAGTAAATATGTATTATATATATTATTTATTATTTATTAAAGTATAAAGTTAAAAGAAACCGTTACTGACATGCGCGGATGATACTTTCCCACAGTTCAACGGGATCCTGAATGCAGCAATTTAAATACGACTTAGAAAGTTCCCACTCACCCTGAACGAACCGCGGGTGACGCATTATAAGTGGGCGTGGTTATTGTGTAGCCCCGCCCCCGCCGGCCCGCTGTGTTTGGCGGGAGGGCGGGGTTTGTTGTGAGAGAGAAGACTCACCAGGGAAGATGGCGACCGCAGGGTCCGCCGATCGGACTGCCAGACCGGCCAGCGCCGCCACCGGCCGGCACCGGTCCGGGTCCGGGTCCGGGTCCGGAGCTGGGAGCGGGTCCGGGTCCAGCCCGCCAGAGACCGAGGCGAAGAGGTGCTCGGTGTGTGCGGAGGGGCAGCCCGGCGGCAGCCCGCCCTGCGGACACCCGGCCTGTCCGCTGAGCCGAACCCAGAGACACTCCGGAGGAGGAGAGCGGCTCCGGAGGAGGAGTGACCCCGAGAGGAGCAGCAGCAGGCCGGGCAGGAGGGACTGCGACAGCCGGAGAGGTTGGTGTGTTTACCGGGGAAAGTGCAGATCACAACCCGCTGAATGAGCTCCGCCGCCGGCTGCTTGTTCTCCAAACAACCGCTGAAAAACAACCAGAGTTCAAATAAGTTTATTCCAACTTTAATGTGAACAGCAGGAGGCCGGAAGAGTTTGTCACAGGTAGAACTGACTCTGGGTCGGTTCTCACTCATTAACAGCTCTCATACTGAATTAAAACCAGACTTTTCCTTATGGAGTTTGGTACGAAGCAGCTGAAGCAGAAACTGACCTGCAGTCAGTGAAGTTAGACTGAAATCAGAGAGAATATGATATAAATATTTATAAAGTGGTCTCAGGAGACAGAACACAGAGTTCACTGTCTCAGTTATTAACCTGATTCATTCATATTAATGTGTGAAAGCTGCAGGCAGCACATACAAACTGGACTTCTCTAGTTTGGGTCAGATTTCTAATGAAGTCTGGTGTTGGAGGACTTGTCCAGACGTGTACAGCTGGAGGAGGAGTCAGTCCAGATCCTGTTTACTGACTGTTTACTGAC
>NW_023340257.1:26941368-26968578 GCF_004916995.1 Morone saxatilis
CAGCAGAGTCGCTCTTCTGCGCCATCTATTCACAACGTGTCTAAACATGAATCATTATTCTTAAAAAAATCGATCTTTGGAGTTGACAAATCGATATTGTATCGGGCGGGTAAAGTATCGCGATATATTGCTGTATCGATATTTTTACCCACCCCTACTGCACTGTGTTTGTACTGTTTCAGCTGTTGTTGTCTGAAGACCGCGAGGACGTGAAGAGGAGGAACGAGTCAGTGCGACACGATGAAGAGCCTGTAAGTTACATTAATATCTGAGTATAACTAACTTACAGCCAGAGACGAATGCTGCTCGCTCCACCTGTGGTATTAATATCTAATTCTTTATTCTTTACAAACATTAACCTTTAACCTCTCTCCTCCTTTTATAGATATTTTACTGATAATAATCCTTTCTTAAAATCCATGTTTCTCTCAGGGAGTTCTGTCGGACTCGGAGAACGAGGAGCCGATCAGCAGGAGGATCAGAAACATCTCAGCCTTCATCAGGAAAACCAAAAACTGTGCAGCCTTCACTGGGTGAGCACGAATAATCTTCTTCTTCTTATCATTAGCATCAGCATCATTAGCTCTGCTGACAGGAAGTAGTTCCAGTGTTGAAGATGTGTTTTTCTTCTTCAGTGGTTCTCAGAGGAGTCAGAGCTGCACTGACCCGGTGGAGGACCGAGGAGGGAAGCTGAAGGTCGTCACCCAGCCGGCGCTGATGGACCGAGTACGTTATTAAACCTTTAAGTTGATAACTGACTCAGAGTCACAACATCTAAACCCGGTTCTTGTTCCTCTGTCAGGTTGGTATCAGTCACAGCTACACGGCAGGAATCCTCCTCTCCTCTGAGAACAGTCGCTCCGTCTCGGCGCCGATCACCGCTCCCGACCGGAGGCTCACCTGGCGAGCCGTCATCTCGTCGTCGTCGTCGACTCCTCTGGGCCTCCTGCCGCCCCGCCCCGAGCGCTCCATCAGCCCCGAGAGCAACGATAGCATCTCCGAAGAGCTCAACCACTTCAAACCTATAGTCTGCTCGCCGTGCACGCCGCCCAAACGCCTCCCGGATGGCCGTCTCATGGAGCCTACCATCGTGAAGTCCACGCCCAGGAACCTGACCCGCGGCCTGCAGAAGGCCACCAGCTACGAGGCCAGTCCTGCCGTCCTGCAGAAGTGGAGGCAGATCGAACTCGACCGCCAGAGCCTCAAAGTGAACTCCAAAGCGACGCTGACGAGCCCCGTCAACGAGCTCAACAGCAAGATGGGAGGCGGGGAGGACGGTGGGGTCGGCGCCGCAAAGACTCGTCAGTCCCCGGCAGGACGGGACGGAGACGGAGTGACGGCGGTCAACAAGAGGAGGCTGCTGTTCGACCCGCCTGCCGCAGACTCTGACACCTTCCAGAAACAGTCTGTGAAGATCCGCGTCCCTGCGATCCGCTACAGCACCGACGCGACTTTCAGAGGAAGTTCAGACTTTGAGCCGACAGTCGGCGCTCCCGAATCCGGCAGCGGAGGAACGTTCTTTAGCCGAAAACAGTCATTCTCGCCGTACACTAAGAACTCTGGTTTCCAGTCGTGTAAATTAGTGCCAAAGGACTCACAGAGTCCGAGGAAGGAGTCCGACAGTAGCCTCCACAACCAGTCTACCTCAAGGAGGGGCAAGAAGAGGGAACAGAAGACCAAACACCTGGACGCGGACCGGGACTCGGACCTGAAGAGGAGCCGGTCGGTCAGCCAGGAGGCCCTGGACGAGCGGTACATCCGTCAGATCCAGCAGGAGCGTCAGGACCGAGCCCTCGCCCTGAAGCTGCAGAGACAGTTCGACCTGGAGAACCAGACCGTCAACCGCAGGAGGAGCCCCGACACGTACTTCCTGCGGTCCTGGATGTCCAATCAGAACCGCAGGAGGCGTGGCTTGAGGAGATCCCGACGAATCAACAAGAAGCACTAGAGAGGAGTTTGTCTGGAAGAGGTTAAAATATGCAAAGTGACGACAGGTGAAGGTTTAATGAATGTGGAGCAAACTTTAAACTCACTGTTGAGGAAAAAGCTCATAAATCTTAAAACTGAACATTTCTTCCAACATTTTCACGTCTTTTCACCAGCAAATCACCAAAATCTGAACAGTCCCATCAGGATCTCACTGAAGTAAACTCATCAGGTTCTGGAGGACAACCTGATTCATGTGACTTCATTTTGGATAATAGATTAAATAATGAATCGATCAATCAAACAAAGCCATAAATGCTGTAAATCAAACCTGGCTGATACCATTTGTCTGGATTTCACTGTTGGAGGCAACAGGGGCCAATGGAGGTCTGGAGCTTTAGGGGCAATGGAAGGTCTGGAGCTTAAGGGGCCAATGGAGGTCCTGCTTAGGGGGCCAATGGAGGGTCTGGAGCTTTTAGGGGCCAATGGGAGGTCTGGAGCTTTTAGGGGGCGCAATGGAGGTCTGGAGCTTTAGTTAAAGAAGGGAACTGGTCCCAACACGTCCACCATCTTCACGTCTTCATGAGCTTCATTCAGAATCGTGTCCGAGCTGCTGGACCACGTTGAGGAGACCTGAACCTCCAGTTGTCCTCTGATGACTGTGTGTCTGGATCCTTCAGCAGCCCAGAACCAGGACTATAAAGACCATCAGACCAATAAAAGTTCTCCCAGTACCTCCTCCCACTACGGGTTCTGGTCCGACAGTCTTCCAGTCTGAACGTTTGTCAGATGTTCTTCGGGTGTCGACCCCCAACGTGTTGAAGCTCTGGATGGACTCTCCTCTGCTGAGGCTCATGGGTACTGTAGTCTTTAGAGCCATTCACAGAACAGACCTGGATCAGGACACTCTGTGACCCGCCTCGTGTTATCGGTGTAAGGGGTCCAGATTTTAAAAAGCTTCGAGGAAGGAAACCCAACCGGGTCTGTAGGAGGAGTCTGTGTTTAAAGTCTCAGTCCAAATCTCAAAAGTTCTGGAAATGAATTAATTAATGATGAAATTAATGATTAGTTGCAGCCCTAAATGAACTAATGTAAAATCATGTGAGAAAAATATAAAATACCCAATAAAACAGATACAACAAATAAGAGGGAACATGAATAAAATATATACATCAAACAAATAATGGCCATAAATTTACATTCGTAGTCTCTAAAACATCCGTCAGTGTTCTACTGAAATACTCCGTCAACATAAAGAAGTATTAACTTTAAGTATTTGAACACCTTTAAAGGTCCAGTGTGTAGGACTTAAGTGTCTTGTAGACTCGCCACTGACGACCTGTCGGCGCGGACAACGTGACGTAACACGGGAGCGCGTACTATTTAACTGTCGCTGGTGGTCGCGACACTAGCTTGCAGTCCTTCCTCCTGAACAGAGGTGGCCGCAACTGAGCAAAAGGCTTACCCCGAGCTTTGCTATTTCTACTACGGCAACTAGAAAGAAGAAGAAAAAGGTAAACAATGGGGCGGGGCGCTGCTTTTTTGATTTTCCAAATGGTGCCGCCGGAGGTTTCTTCGCAAATTTTCCGGCATATGGCCTCCCTCTTCTCCAACATTCATGGTGATTTCTTGGCCCATGAATGTTGGAATGCTTCTGTGTTCGCTTCATTAAGGATTCGTACAGATGTTCTGTAGAGGCGCAGCTTGGCTCCAGAAAGCTTCCTGTTTCGCCGGTTTTGGCGCTCAGCTGAAAAAAAAAAGAGTGGTGGCGACCTTCCGCCGGCCACGCGGGCCCAAAACCTGTCGCGCCCCAAGCGAGATCCTAGCGTCATTTTGATGTCACCATGTGTCGCGCGACAGGTCTCAAGCGGCAAGCATACTTGGCCTTCTAGTCTACTGAAATACCTGCACTCAGCTTTCCCCAGGTGTGTAGTAAGAAACTTGAATGTTTCGCTCAGACTGGGGTCCGTAAACTGTTGGAAAGTCTGTATAAGCAGTGCCCTCCTGAGACCGGCCCGGCCCCCGTACAGGACCAGGTCTTTCACACATCTGGCCTCTACGTTAAACTTGTAATTATATTCTGCGTATAAAGCTTTTTTGTTAACTGGGTCAATGACAAGCAAGGCTTGCTAATAAGTGTTTTAAAAAGGAGTTTTAAATTCATTTTTTAACTTGTATGTTTACTTCACCACCGCCAAAAATTCTTTCAGCTCATTGTAAGATAAGCAAACACACAAACAGTGATTAAACACTAATAAAAAACAAACTGTGATTATTATATCTGGTTCCTGGAACAGTAGATCCTCCTCACTGTTTACACACTGGACCTTTTAAATCAAGCGCTTCAGGACAGAATAAAGACGCCAAAGCGCTGATTGAAACAGGTGCAAATATTACAATGATTTCATTTCATAGCAGAATAACAGCATTTAAAGCCTCCAATTTCAGAATTAAAAGCACTCCCCCCGATCAGATGTTTATTAGTGTCATATAAATAGTAAAGAAGTACAACTGTTTCCTTCTGGAAGTGATGAACTGTACAGGAGCGAGTTATACGGAAGCCCGTTTGATGGCCAACGTGACTAAAAAAAGGATTGCTGTAAGTCGTCCGTAATGAGAAACGAACTCAGTGTATTGATTTTAATGTCTGCTATAATAAAGTTTCTGCCCAATTATTGTTGACTTAACAGAAATCTTTTTTTGGCCCGTCCACTTTGGGTACTAATCGAGGCTTCCGTACGAAAGTCTCAGACTCCCCAGTAAAATACAGAAGAACCCTGAAAACTGTAAGGTAAAAGTAATGTGAATGTGGTTGCAGCCGTTTGGTTTTACAGTTATTGATTCTGTCAGATGATCCATGTTATTGATTTCTTTTTGATTTATGGACAGAAAGTTTGAAGTGTTTTCTCTGAAGGGCTTTTTTTACTATCCTAAGCAACACCGATATGGGGCAAATTTTCGTAAAGTTGTAGTAAAGGCTTTGGTCCGCTTTGGGTGGATGCAGTCTGACGGCAGAGGGGTTGGGGGAGCTGAGTGCCAAATGATGTTTCTAATCGGTTGTACGGAGAAGGAGAGCAAGCCAGAAGAGGAACTCTCCCAACCACGTGTTCTGTCCCTTCTTTTCATAAAGTTTCTGATGTGAGTACTGCTGTCTCTTTCATGTACTGTGGGCCCCGATTTATAAGACGTTACCTAGAAACAACAGGAATTATTCCATTAACAGGAAAACTATTCGTGATCAATAAAGTCCTTGAAATAGCAGAACGTTTGGCTGGTTGGAGATGTGAACCAAAACAAGACATTATAATGAGGAACTTTCCTTCAAATATTGGCTTCCATACAGAGTTTGATTAGAACGATCAGATCGGTAAATAATCAATGTTGCTTCTGGAAAAATTATAATATATTTTAAAGATTTCACTGGATTCGACTGACGACCACCAGACTCCATTCCCATAAAACGCAGTGATTTAACCTCACTGTGAGAAGCACCATGTGACCTGTTAAAAGAATATAGATATTTAATATCTCATATAAATATTAATAATATTGAGTTTTAATCAGCTGACTGTAAAGACTTTGGTTGTTCATGTAATTATTTTTTATTTTCTTTTTATCTTATTAAACGAATTTAAATTTCCATTTATTATTGATTTAAACGTCCGATGCGACCAAAAGTGATTCGATCAGTAAAGTGAGTTTCAAGATTTTAAACTTGTAGTTTGTTTAAACGTGAAATGACCGTATGAGAGAGGAAGCGCGCGCACGCATGACGCGCTAACGTCACGTTGCCGGTCGGTGGCAGCCCAATCAGAGGCCGGCAGGTCACAGCTCGCGTACTGCAAGCGGAAGAGAAGATGGCGGCCGCGAGGAGCGGGAAGAGTGGACTCCGCTGGAGGAAAGTGAGATTAAAGTTTACTGGTGTTTCGTCGGCATCAAACCCCGTTTAAAGGATCAAACAGCAAACAGTGAATATAAATGAATATAATTATAATAGAATGTTAACAGGTTCGTAAAGAAGGTGGTTTATTGTTGTGTGGCAGCAAGTCAGTCTTTAAACTGGGGGCAGGCAGGCTGGTTCCAGCTGCTGCAACGCGGCTGCACCAAAACTCCATTCAGAAAACAGAGATTTTAAACTTCGATTACGCGACACCCGCCCTCAGACTGAGAGAGGACACTCGCAGGTGTTGCAGGTGGCTGTAGACTCCAAGCACGGCCTCGGTCTGATTCGGGGCCACCTTTGTAAATCTATATACATATATATATATGTGTATATATATATATATATATATATATATATATATATAATATACTGATAGTCACACTGACACTCACCAACAGCTGGCTGTGATGTTATTGTTCTGTTATTATATGTGTTATATTATCTAATAATAACCGTCAGTGTGTATTTCTACCTGTTAGTGTTGATAATGTTTAAAAAGACTGAAACTAATCGGTTATAAAGAGATTAATCAATGAGCTGTTTTGTTTCAGTGGAGGATCGATGAGAAACCAGTGAAAATAGATAAATGGGACGGAGCCGCAGTGAAGAACTCTCTGGACGACGCTGCTAAGAAGGTGGATCAATCAATAGAACTGAATTTATCCATCGGCTCTTTATCTAACTGTATTTTCAGTCGTCTATAACGGTTGTTGCCTTCAGGTGCTCCTGGAGAAGTTCTGTTACCTGGAGAACTTCAATCTGGTTGACGGTCGTCTGGTGATCTGCACCGTCTCCTGTCTGTTCGCCATGTTGGCTCTGGTCTGGGACTACCTGCACCCCTTCCCCGAGTCCAGACCGGTCCTCGCCTGCTGCGTCATCTCATATCCTTCAAATCATGACAAAGAAAGTCCTAAATATCAATAAAGAAAGTCACAGTTTGGAGATAAAACAGTCAGAATTATGAGAAAAATAAACAAATATGAGATAAAATGTCGTAAATATGAAATAAAAAAGCTCAATTATGGATTAAAAAGTCAAATTTATGAGATTAAAAGTCAGTTTTTAGATAAAAATGAACAATTATGAAATTTAAAGTCCAAATCTTTAGATTAATAATAAAAAATGAGAGAAAAAGTTGTAAATATGAAATAAAAAGCCTAAATTATGTGATAAAAAATCAGTTTTTAGATAAAAATGTACAATTATGGTTTAAAAAGTCAAATTTATGAGACGTAAAAAGACGTCCGAGTGTAAAACGAGGACTGTGACCTTTAAAACGAGCAGGCTTTGATTCAGGATGTGGATCAGATTGTGTGTCTGTGCTGGTTCTGGTTCCTTAACTGCCCCCCCTCCATCACGTACTTCATCATGATGGGCATCCTGACCCTGTACACCTCCTACAAAGAGAAGAACATCTTCCTGGTGGCCCTGCAGAAGGATCCGGCCGGGATGGATCCGGATCACGTCTGGCAGCTCTCCTCCTCCCTCAAAAGGTCTGAATCTTTACCCATAATGCACTCTTTCTTCTCCACAGCTCCACAATAAGGACACAGATACAGATTATTAGTAACGAAGGAAATATGACTGTCTGTAGATTGAAGAGTCTTAGTGTTGCTGTTTTTACGCCTTGTCCTTAAAGCAGCTGTTTTCTGAATGGAGTTTGGTTGGACGGTGTGGAGCAGATATCTTTAATATCGACTTTGTGTGTTTTATGTGTCACAGGTTCGATGACCAGTACACTCTAAGAGTCTCCTTCGCTGACGGGAAGTCGAAGGCCTGGAGGGAAGCCGAGTTCACCAAGTCTGTGTCGGTGTTCTTCGACGAGAACGGGACTCTGGTGATGGACCAGTTTGAAAAGGCTGTTTCTAAACTCCACGATTCGCTGGCATCGGACAAGAAAACCAAATAAATCCGATAATCGATCGTCAATACGTCCGCTTGTTTCGACTCCTTCCACAGTTCATCGCTCTCAGTTAGCAGAGAGAATCCATCAGTTTATCTTCACATCATTTATGAATTGATGATTAGAAAACGCTCCCATTGGTGTGTTCAGGGACGCTCAGAGATTTCACCGACCTCAACGTCCACTTTGTTGTAATGTTTCCCCGAGCTTTCAGCTATGTCTCATTGTCTTCTAGGCCAGTTAATCCAAATATCCAAATCACAAGAATCTGACAAAACGTAATTTTGTATGTTTTTTGTAGACCACCAAATGTCTCTTAATCACAGTTTGATGTTTTTACCGTATGGTGGAGCTTTCTCAGTCGTCATGGAGACGTCGGCGCAGTGCGTGATGGAGGTTTAATGGATTCTCTCCATAGCTGAACTGAAAGCGATGAACTCTCTGAAAGGAGGTTTTACTCACAGATAGAGAACGGTTTCACCACAGTCAGTAACTATCCAGTGTTTACAGGAATTATTTGGTTTCACCTCCAGACAGTTTTATCGGCGCTCTTTTGGCCTCGAGTCCCTTTTTCTTATTTTTTTGTTTAAAAATGAATAAAAGATGTTCAGAAACTGAAACGGCGCCCTCGTTGATCGGTGTGGATGAACGTCTGACGCTTCTTTGGCTCCACAGACGCAGCGTGTAACTTCTGAATTAAGAGTCTGTGTGAATCTTTTACTTTAACTGTTCGGCCTCATTCTCAGAACGTTCTCAATGAAGAGAAGCAGCAGTGTACATTACACGACCGACAAAGAGTTCGCCCACTGGGAGAAGAATGACTCGTCACTCGTCGCCGTTCGTCTCTAAAAAGTCTCAGTTCTGTTTTGCGAATGGTTAAAAAAAACAAAAAACAACCACCTACAGAGCCGGTTGAATCGACAGGAAGTCAGACACAGAAGCACACAGGATCCAGTCAGTTTTCAAAGTAAAATACCCAAGATGTATAAAATTAAAAGAAAGCATTGCTCTCTGTAGGGTTTTAATACTCGTGGATATACGAAGTCAAACTGCACCGCAAACCTTAAACGTTAAACTGTGACTGACAACTAAAGATAATTTAAAAATAATTGGTCAACTAAGTCCCAAAAATCACTGTCCAGGATTTCACTGGCTTTCTTACGGGGATTGTTGCTCCTAAAATGTCTGCGCTTTTCTAAAAGAAAAATGTTTTAAGGTTTAAAAAAAAAAAAAAAGAAATTCTGCGAGAAAGTGAAAGTTTCATTTTCTTGTGTGTAATTAATTAAAAATAAAAAAGCGAGTAATGTTGGGGATGTATGAGGACTGAAAACTACACTGAATTTGCAGCAAAGTCGCAGTGATCAGATTAAATTACCAGGTCGTGCTGAATTCACAGGGTTTGGTTGAATTTGTTAATTCTTGCTTCACATCTTCCTGAAAGAACTGAAAACCTTGATTCCCAGATACAGGCTGGAAGACGCTTCTGAAACGCTCTCGCTAGGGTTTGATGTCGCAGACTACCGTGCCGCAGACGGGACACCATAATTAGTCAGTTTTGGGGTCGTTGGTGATTGAGAATCACTGGTTTAGAGGACAATGTTCTGCAGCTCATTAAAGGTTTAATAAAAGCAGGTAAAGTGTTAATTCAGGACGCTGTCGAAAGTATTTGTGTGAAGTTTAGATTTTTCTGGATGTTACAGGAACACTTCAGCTCCACAAGAGTTCCTGTTGAAGGTTTCTGGAATCAGAAAGTGACGTGTCGCATTGTGATTGACTGGTTTTTGGATCATTACTGTCATTGGTTGATGGAATAAAGACACAACAACGTGACACGTCACTGGTGGGCGGAGCCACATGAGGGAGAATAAACACCTGTGAGGGTCAGACAGGTGGAAAACAAGCAGCAGCTACTATAAAAAAAATATAAAAAACAAAATGTGAATAAAAATATTTTGGGTCCATTTTTGAACTTTTTATTTTAGTTAAGTTGAAGTTTGACATTAACGACAGATTAGCATTATTAGCATCTCCCAAGCTAACGGGTCTGAATGCTAAAGACTCCTCACAGACAGACATGTTGATGCCTTACAACAGGAAGTGGACTGAATGTCGACCAAACTTTTCATTTTGAATGTTTTGTACGGTTATTTTCCTCAGAGCCTTACTCTGTGTACCTTCTGTGTGTGGAAATATTAAAGATGGATATTGTTACCAAAGTCCTGAGTGACTTAATGAATCATGATGTTTTTTGTTCCTCGTTAAACGCTGGTACCTGCAGAATATTTAATGTTCAGTTTCATTTTCTCCATCAGTCGGTTACTCTGCAGTGTCACAGTTCAACCACCAGGTGGAGCTGTAGTACTGATACTCCAACTTTAACTTTATTCTTTATTTGGATCCTTCGGCTTGTTACAGTAATTATTGCTGTTTACACTGATAAAAACTATGTGGACAGTTTACCAATGATACACTGATAAACAACATTTATTCAACATTTTTTTGTTCATCATTATACAGGAGATATCTGTGGAATTTAATAAACAATCCAGGAATTACACACCCTGAATAGTTTACGTATGGCACTTTATTTTACATAATTTTATAAATGTATTAAAAGTATTAAACTTGAGTTCAACAATTGAATCTATTGAATAAACAGTAAATATAGATTATGGATTTGCAAAATAAATAAAAAAAATTATGTGAAATTTTCTCTAAATCAGTAATTTTATGATTATTTACAGTTACAGACTTGATCATTTCACAGGTTATTTTTGAAATTTTATTAACTTTCCCATTTATTTAAAAAATAAAATTACAAACAAATCTTTTTACAGTGTACTTTATCTGTATATAATTATCTATAAGAACATCTAAAAATCAGGACTAAAGAGAATAAAAATACTGGTAAAAACTTAAAAGTTAATCTGAGTGAAAGCTGCTGGAAGCTTTGTTCTACATGTTGGGACTGTAGACCTCCGCCCAGGAGGAAGAAGCTAAAGTTCAGCGTGCCAACGGTGGAGTAGGAGCAGCACAGAGCAACAACGACACCCAAACGATAAAGGAAGGAAAGGACTCGTAAAAACACACATTCAATCAATCAGATCACACAATATAAATTAAAGCAGGAAGATCATACAGTAGGTGAAAGATAGAAAATAGAAACAGCTGAAAAGGTTCAAAAACAACTTAATTCCTGTCAGATTTACTGTTTTCAGCTGCTTTTTGTTGTGAAAATTTCCATAATTATACAAAATATCGGCCAATTAACAAACAAATCCTTGTAAAAGTACATTCAATAAATTAATTAAATTACACAACAAATACTGTTTTACTGTTAATGTCACTAATTTTACATAATTTTACAAATGTATTAACAGTATTAAACTGGAATTTAACAGTTGAATTTATTAAATAAATAGTAAATATCTGCAAAAAAATTATAGATTTGCAAAATGTATTTTAACTTTTTATGTGGAAAAAGGGATTTTTTTTTGTTTGTCAAAATGTTTTTGTCTTTTTATTAAAATGTATTTTTAAAAATGAAAAAAAACACCCAGAAATTTACAGATTTAAAAAAAACAAATTAAATTTCAACATGTCCAGGGTATTTGGGTGGGCGGGGCTATCATATATGTGGGCGGGGCAACTATGGGGAGGTGGGCGGGGACAGCAGGGAGGCGGGCTTGGCGGGGTTAACCTACAGTGTGCTGTCTGTCAGTGCGCAGTGATCAGATGTGTGTGAGGGAAGCAGAGTGTCCCAGTGTTGCTGTCTCTCGGCCATGGCCTGTCTGATGGCCGCCTGGTCCGTCCACAACCCCACCGTCACCAACTCCATCATCATGGTGAGTACTGGACTCATAGACTGCACCCAGACTGGACCCAGACATGACTCATAGACTCGCCCCAAGACCTTGGACCCAGACAAAGGACCATAGACTGCACCAGACGGACCCAGACAGGATCATAGACTCACCCAGACTGGACCCCAGACAAGATTCATAGACTGCACCCAGAACATGGACCCAGACCAGGTACATCCAGATAGACTGGCACCCAGACCTGGACCAGAACCAGGACTCATAGAC
This sequence comes from Morone saxatilis, assembly GCF_004916995.1. Taxonomy (NCBI): domain Eukaryota; kingdom Metazoa; phylum Chordata; class Actinopteri; family Moronidae; genus Morone; species Morone saxatilis. The sequence goes on from NW_023340257.1 coordinate 26,953,229, forward strand.
TGCCCCAAGACTGGACCAGACAGGACCATAGACTAAGCACCCAGAATGGACCCCAGACCAGGATCATAGACTGGACAGACTGGGACTTCATAGAACTTGGACCCAGACTGGACCCAGACTGGACTCATATGATGGACATACAGTGGAGACAAAGCGGATCTGTAGATAAGTTTAACACTGTAAAATAATATAATCTGTAAGTTTAAAGGGATTTTCACATTCATTTTAATATTAAATGAAAATATTTTATTTAAATCTATTTAGATTTAAATACAATTAAAATAATAAAATACCAACTATAGTGCTGACATATGATAAAAACAATATAAATAATAAGACAGATGATGGACTGTTATATATCATAAAGTTATTTATCAGCATTAACTCTGATAAGCAGTCAGGTAAAGTCATAAAACTAATAAAAAGGAATAAAATACATTTTGGAACCCTTTCTCCAAGTGCTTGCTCATGTAAAAGGAGTTCGGTTCTAAGACCTTGCTCTATTGTTGGAAAGTGTCCTGAGATAACTTCTGTTATGAATGGCACTATACAAATAAAATTGAATTGAATTGCATCTTCTATGTGACTGACTCCCAACCTGTGACCTTAAAGAAATCATCCATATTCAATGGATATTTTATATTGAAACTGTACAATGAACTCAATTTTGAGCAGATTATTTCCTGTTTCCTGTATTTTTATCATTTTAACAATCATTAATATTATTACTTAATAATATTCTTCTGTTGTGAACTGATGCTCGGCCATCGTTCTATAAAACAACTCCACTGTACAGAAGCACTGCTGGCTACCACTCCAACTCCCTCCCTAACTTCCTATTTTAAATACGTAAACACGAGGGAGCAAACAGCTCTCTGAGTCCTGGTTCATGTGGACTTTAAGACTCAGAAGGTCACGAACAAATCAAAGTCGGAGGAGCGACTTCCCGACTGAAGAGCATGTGAACGCACCATAAATCAATACTGTGGCCGTTAGCACTGATGGTGATGATGACGATGGTGATGATGATGGTGATGGTGGTGATTCTCTGCTGAATCACAGCCGCAGTCTGTTTGTTCTCAGTCTGTAAATCCTCGCTGACTAAGCTCTCCTGTGTCCGACAGTGACCTCCTGCCGTCTCTCTGGAGGCAGATTAGAGTCCCATATGGGAGCAGGATGCTCACACGCTGCCCCACATACCGGCACCGGAGCCTAATCAATCACAGTGCTGGACTACTTCTGACAGCACGACGCTCTCGCTCCTCAGGAGTCAGGAACAATGATAAAGTGTTGTTACTCTACCTTATAGACCTTTTTCACAACAGCCATTGTAAAATGAAACAGGGTAGACACAGGTGCTACCGATGATACTGACTGAGGTTCCATTCAGGTTAGTCAGGGTGCTGCTATTGGAAAGGCTGCTGCACTAAATGGAACTTAACCTTAATTAACCCTTCATAAGCCCCGCCCCTTTTGCTCTGTGCTCCAATCACAGTTGAGCAAACCTCGTCAACTTCCTGTACTAAGATATGCTAGGCTAGGCTAATCTATATTGGAAAGTCAACCACATTCTGAAGATGGTTAAAATGCTTTGGATAAAACGTTTGGTATAAAGTTACCGCTTCTGTGTTTGTTTTGTGTCGGTACAAAAAGAGTTCTCACTACAAAATCTTGTTCTTTTACCATCAGAACATTTTACTGTCATAAAAACATGAGATCTTTTCATACACAGACTGACTGTCTTTGTGAACAATAATATTTGATCATATAACAGGATGTTGTTCTCTTTATATCCTGTTCAATGTGATTGATTGACATCTGTCTCTGGTGGAACCTCAGAACACCAACGGGCCCCCGGACTTGATGCTGGACCCCCGGACGGTGTGCGTTTGTATGGACGAGGTGGTCAACAAGCGGCCGGCGGGCAGCCAGCAGACGCCGCTGCTGCAGGGACACCTGAAGAAGGTGGACAACAACCTGACGGAGGCCCAGAGGTTCTCCTCGTTACCGCGGAGACCGGCCGTCAACATCGAGTTCAAGGACGTCTCGTACTCCGTCAGAGAGGGACCCTGGTGGAGGAAGAAAGGTACTGAGACACACCTGATACCCTCAAGGTTTTTTATCATTGATGAATCGATGTTAAAAAGACACGTTCAAATGATCAGAACAGTTTTAGAAAAATGTGTCTGAACCCTGTGAGTCCAGTGCTTAGGGTTAGCCTCTCTGAGCCGCTAGCTTAGCTACAAACAGGTAGCACACAGAAACTTTTACAAACACCATGAATGTGCTTCTAGTGACAGTACGAGCTCCAGCGGACTCTCTGAGTTTTCAGTGTGGACACAGAGTCTGACAGCAACTGCTCATTAGCTCTGTTAGCTCTGACTGCTACACTGCTGTTTCAATCTGTCAATCACTGCAGTCGGTGTTAAGGCCACGCCCCCTGAAGTCACTGTCCTTTGCAGGTCTCTGAAGCAGTTTTTGTACATTAGCTGAGAGGGAGGAGCTAACAGAACTGGAGGGTGGAGTTACACTTTAATGCTGTAATCTGAGTCCAGGTGTGTTCAGTAACACACTGATCTGTTTCTGCTGACGGAGCTCAAACACAGTGTAACACTGATGTACTGACTGCTGATCTGAGGTCTGTTTGTATCTGGGCAGGTTACTGTCAGTCAACAACCTGCAGTCCCCTTACCGCGCACCTGTACACAGGTACGCTGTGAATGCTTTAATGTGGATCCATCTGATATCTGAAAACATTAATGTGACAATCGTCTGATTTATGAAAGTAAACCTTAAACTCAGGACTCAGCTTCATGAACATCAATCAATGAATTTATAATCTGATTAAACTCGTTTCATGAAAATCAGAAACATTTTGCATTGTCCCATCAGGCAGACAAACGGGAGGATTTCATTCATTAAAGTGACACTGATGTCATGCAGCAGAGGATTGTGGGCATTCAGGGTGCTTCAGTGTATTGTTTTAGTTTAAATCCTGATTGTATATTCAACATGTAAGAGGTTCTTCTGGAAGCGTTTGTTTACTTCATCAATACGATCACATATTTGTACATAAATTGGATCAATTCACTGGAGTTAAAACAGGAATACTCGGAAGTACCTCAAAATACTCAGTTCAGTAAATGTACTCAGTTACTCTCCACTCTGCTCTATTTCAGCCATCAGGGTTCAACAACAAGTTTATTTATTATCAATGTGTGTGTGTGTGTGTGTGTGTGTGTGTGTGTGTTAGATTATCAGGCTGTAATCTGTTAATCTCAGTCAGGGTCTCCTGCTGTAAATAGCTGCAGGTAAGATTAGAATCACTTCTGTCTGCTGAGGAAAAACACCTGAATGTAAACAATGCACTGTACTACACTTTATTACACTGTATTACACTTTATTACACTGCACTACACTGTACAACACTGTACTACATGAGCAACGTGTAAAACAGTAAACTGTTTACAGTGTGTATCCCCTCAGACAGTATCAGGCTCTCCCAGTTCCACCATTATGACCAGTATTAAAATCCAGCTGCGTAGGTGGACCCTGTTCAGCTGCAGACAGCTCAGGAGGAAGTTTATTACTAATAATTGATTATTGGTAGTTTGTTTAATCCTGAATGAACCGGTTCAAGAACCGGAGCTAGTCTGGTGCAATAGGGGTCCTCCTGGTCCACACTGCTCTTTCCACTAGTTCCTGTTCGGTGCCACGATTGCATAGTTTCTGAACCAGTCATCTGACCTCCGCCCACTATCTTACCGTCATGTTTTAGCTCTGCACTAATCATGGAGGTATGCTGTCTATCCATGAGCAATATGGAGACTAAATATTACAGAACATGCAAAACTTAGATTTAAATGACATTTCAGTGACCTCATAGTTAGATTAGATTTTTATAGTAATATAGTATTTATAGTTTTATATTTATTATATAAAACACATATGTCGATCAGTGTTTCCGAAACTGTTTCTGGGGATCCACTTTTTAAAAATGACAAACCACAGCGAAAATGAGAATGAAATCATGTCAGATCTTCTTGAACACAGCAGCCATTTAAAGAGATCTACGTTATAATAAAAATACATCATCAGCAAAATAATACATATTAAAATCCTCTATAAATGAGACAAATAACTGCACTTTTATGCAGGTGTATAGCTCTCAGTGACACAGTCAACAAGTGGCTCACTTTATGAGACAATATGTGTGTTTAGGAAACATTAAAGCTATATAAACTATTAATTCTTTAATAAACGATGAAGTGCATTTAGGATGAAATTGGGCTCTGTTTGCAGCAGCTGCGACAATAAAAGCAGGTTTAGTGAATGTGGACAGAAAAGCTGGTATCATGTTTCAGCTTCAGAGGACAAAAGACAGAAAAGAGTGAAGAAAACAAAGAGTCTGCAAACAGAAACCTGATGAGTTTGTGCTCAATTCTTCCATTTATGTAACATGTTTCACCAGAATCATATTCAGTCCATCCAAGTTTTATTTCTGTTTGTCTGCACAGGGAAACTCTGTAAAGGTGTGATCGGATTTATTCCACAATCATCACCACCTTTTCTTCTCTGATTCTTAGGATTTTTATTCTCAAAATATTTAAACTTCACTGTCAAATTCTCAGATTAACATTGCCCCAATACATTAATATATATTATATATTATATATATATTATATATAATGGATATGATAACATAGGCCTGTGCAGTATACAGGATAATAAACACTCTGTATGAAGTACATTGTGTAATGAGATTTAACAGATCTGTTTCATCTTAAGCAGAAAACTGAAAACAGTTCACACCTGAGTGTGACCAACTCACTGAGGATGAGGATGATGATGGTGATGATGATGATGGTGAACAGGGAAAAATTATGGATGAGTTATGACGTGATAAAAGGCGATGGACAGGTAGAGATCCGGATGCATTGTGGGTATTCCTAGAGTGCAGCTCTGTTAATGAGGTTACTGCCGGTCGTTGTCATTAATCTGAGTCAGAGCTGCTGCTCAGCATCCAAACTGTATAAATGTTCCTGATCGCTGCTGATCCACCTGACGGTCAGCACTGAGGGAGAGTCTGCTTATATCCATATATATTATCTATATTATAATATATAATCTAGATAATATATATAACATACTGTACATAGCACCAGACACCTGTGTAAACTAAACTGATTCTATTGCTGCTGTAAGGTCAGTTTAATGAGAAGGAAAATGTTGCTCATGGGGCTCTTACACGCTTTATCCAAGCTTTCAACAGCATCTCATGGTCCTCATCACTTCCCGTAATACATCACTGAGTCGCCTGAGCAAACATCCTCCTCTCAGATAGGTCTGAAAGCCTCAGAAAACGTTTAGAATTGAACGTTGGTTAAAGAGTTTTATTTTATCAGTACAACTTTATTTTACAGTCCATCCATTTCTATTAAATGTCTCTTTTATCTTTTAACAATTTTCAAAATGTGGTTTTCTTTTCAACACAGATTAGCTTAGCATAGCATATCTAAGTACAGGAAAGGAGCTGTACAGTGTGTATACAGTGTGTATTACTGCAGTACAGTGGTTATTACTGCAGTACAGTGTGTATTACTGGCAGATACAGTGTGTATTACTGCAGTAGAGGTTACTGTCGGTCAGCGAGCATTAAGCCAGATTCGATCAGATTAAATCTGATAATCTCATTAACGAGTGTTCAGCCTCCATCAGCAGATAAACACTGCAGCGGTTACTGCAGGACATCATCATTATCATCATCATCAATCATCCATCCTCCAATCATAACAGAAGTTATCTTAACGTCTTAAGCCTACTCTTAAATGTGGAGAGGGTGTCTGCCTCCAGACACACAACTGGAGCTGTTCCACAGGAAGGAGCTTGGTAACTGAAGGCTCTGGCTCCTGTTCTACTTTTAGAGACTATAGGAACCACAAGTAGCCCAGCATTCAGAAACGTAGTGTTCTAGAGTGTAATAGGGTCTATGAGCTCTTTAACATATGAAGGGCCTGACATGAAGAGCTTTGTAGACAGTTTTCAGATGTGTTTGGGGCCAAGTACAAGAACTTCAGTTTTTTCTGAGTTTAGCATCAGAAAATTGCAGCTTATCAAGGTTTTTATATCCTGATAGTTAAGAAAGATTGATTATTCCAGTAAAATAAGTGCCATTGAAGGGTACGACTTCTTTAAGCAGCCTAGCAGATGAACGCCCAAAAATTACAATACAATAACCGAAAATAACTGTATAAATAAACTATAATTAAAAAACAGTTTGTAGCTTTAGTTTTTTTATTTTACATAAAATCTTGTGTATTTCTTTTGTCTAATGTTAAAAATATTTAATTTAATTTAATAAAATCTGTAAAATAACCTGGATTATTTTTTTTAAATTCAAATTACTTGAATTCATTTGAATTCATTTGAATTTATTTGAATTTATTTGAATTTATTTGAATCCTTAAATGAGAGCTGAAGACTTGTAGCATCAGTAAGCGTCTCTTTCACTTTATTTTATTTTGAAAATAAATCTCTGAGGAACGAGTTCAGGTGAGTTCAGTTTGTGGGTGTTTCATGTGAAACCCCCAAACTGGTGTGAAACCTGAACTGGTGGATTCGAGGACAAAGAGCAGCTCTGAGAGCGGCTGGGAACCTGCACACTGATTGTTTCTGTCCCGTCTCAGGTTACAAGACTCTGCTCAAAGGAATCTCTGGGAAATTCACCAGCGGGGACCTGGTGGCCATCATGGGCCCCTCCGGAGCCGGGAAATCCACCCTCATGAATATCCTGGCCGGATACAGGTGAGTCAGCCTGAAGTCGGACTCAGCGTCCAACACTGGATTGTAGATATACTCTGTTACGTAAAAGTCCTGCATTAAAAGTAGAGTATTAGCATTAAAAAATATATGTAACGTTTTAAAAGTAAAAGTACTCAGAACATCATATTTTATAAATGTGTTTGTGTGTAAAAATATTAATAAAGTAACTAAAGTGTTAAAAAGTACATTCCTCTAAATGAGGAAAAGTAAAAACTGATTAATAAGTATCAGTCTACCAGTTTAGTACCAGTATCAGTGTCAGTCCAGTACCAGTACCAGTACCAGTATCAGTATCAGTACCTTCTGACTCCACCACCCCGGACCAAGCACCGAACCTGGGGCGACAGAGCGTTCTCTGTAGCTGCCCCCTCCCTCTGGAACTCTCTCCCCAAAGCCATCCCTTGTGATTGTACTGACCCTCCAACATTCAAATCACTGACAAAACACACCTTTTCAAAATAGCTTTTAAAAAATCTGAGTCTAATGTGTTTTTAACATATGTAATGTACTGTTTTATATTGTTTTTACCTATTGATGTCTTGTATCTTCTTTTATTATATGTCAGTGCTTGAGTATTCAGAAAGCGCTCTTTTAAATAAAATGGTATTCATTATTATTATTAGTACCAGTATCAGTATCAGTATCAGTATCAGTACCAGTATCAGTACCAGTACCAGTATAGTCCAGTATCAGTACCAGTATCAGTCCAGTATCAGTCCAGTACCAGTACCAGTACCAGTATCAGAGTTGTCCAGTATCAGTACCAGTACCAGTGTGTGTTTGTGTGTGAACAGGGAGACTGGAATGAAGGGGGAGATCCTGATCAACAGTCAGCCCAGAGACTTGCGCTCCTTCAGGAAGGTTTCCTGTTACATCATGCAAGACGACATGCTGCTGCCTCACCTCACCGTCCAAGAGGCCATGATGGTACCGAATACTGCAGAATAACTGAGTACATTATATACTGCATTCGAGTACAATCTGAGCTACTTGTACAACAGTGTTCACTCTGTTACACAGTAAATTAAAATACTCCAGTATAAAAATGAGCTCTACTGCACTTTAAAATACATATAATATATATATTAATGTATACTACGAAGTATTAACTGGTGTTTCCTGAAGTCTACTGCATTATTTACTGCAGTCTGATGCAGGTTTTGGTTGAATGTGGACTCCTCAGGTCTGGATCTTGTCTGTGCAGGTTTCAGCCAACCTGAAGCTGCAGGAGAAGGTGGAGGCTCGCAGAGAGATGGTGAGTCTTTGACCCCGAACTGCTTCCTGGTCTTATACTGATCTCAGAGGTTAAGCATTTCTGGGTCCTGGTCTGTCTGTGTGTGTTCAGGTCCGGGAGATCCTGATGGCGCTGGGTTTACTGGACTGTGCGAAAACCAGGACGTCTCACCTGTCGGGAGGTCAGAGGAAGAGACTGGCCATCGCTCTGGAGCTTGTCAATAATCCTCCAGTCATGTTCTTTGACGAACCCACCAGGTCTGTAGAGAACTTCCTGTCCCTGGACTCGTATTGTTCTGTAGTTTTAGTTCGACCCAGGAGACTGTGTGTTTGAGTCCCGTATGGGCGACATATGTAAGTTACATAGAACCATCTGGAAATGGTTGTTGTTGTTTGGAAAAGGGCATACAATTTAAAAAAATACTGGATGATCCATCTGTCTATCAACCAATCAGATCAATGAACCATATAACGTAGTCAAACTCGTACTGAAGTCAGTCAGGAGAAGAGAGAAAAGCATTCATTCATTCATTTCCCAGGCTGGCAATGTCATGACCTACCCTACTCTGCATGCCTCTCCCAGCAACAGGGTTGAAGCACCAAGTTGTGAACCATTCAGAGAAATTCCACCAAACATAAATTGGGTTCGGAACCTGAAAAGTTGATTCCCAGCTGTGGGTGTGTCATATCCTATAGGTTGTTGTTCGTTGTGCAGCGCCCTCTGTGGATGATGCATCCAAATGAAATGGTTGCACTCAAAAACAACAAGAATCAAGAATCTCTGGTTCTCAAATGGAACCGGTTCAAGAAGCTAATTTGGTGGAAAAGAGGCCTGATTGACTAGTACTTGTTGCTGTCATTGGTTTGGTTGGTTAGGTTTAGGCATGAGGAGTGAGAATGGGGAGGGTTAAGGTAAGATCCTCACAGGATGCTGATTGGTCTGGTACCACTGTGGTTAGACACAAACAAGCCTGGCAAGATTGTCCACCCCTGGTGGACAAAAGCGAAAGAGTTTCTATCGCCTTATTTCATTGATTTCTTTTCATTGAGAACCATAAAGGGTGAAACTTCCTGTGTGTCTGTGTCTCAGCGGTCTGGACAGCTCGTCCTGTTTCCAGGTGGTGTCTCTGCTGAAGGCTCTGGCTCAGGGGGGACGGACCGTCATCTGCACAATCCACCAACCCAGCGCCAAACTGTTCGAACTCTTCGACAAGGTGAACACACACAGCACTACATTACCCAGCAGCACCGGAGGCACTCTACTGCCACTCACATGGAACACCACTGGTGGAACTGCATGAAGCTGATAATAATACCGATACCTTTACTACTGTACTTTAACTACTAATACCTTTACACCTGTACTTTAACTACTGATACCTTTACTACTGTACTTTAACTACTGATACCTTTACTACTGTACTTTAACTACTGATACCTTTACTACTGATACTTTTACTCCTGTACCTGTACTACTGTACCTTTAGTACTGATACCTTTACTCCTGATACTTTTACTCCTGTACCTGTACTACTGTACCTTTAGTACTGATACCTTTACTCCTATACTTTAACTACTGTACTTTTACTGCTGATACCTTTACTACTGATACTTTTACTCCTGTACCTGTACTTCTGATACCTTTACTGCTGACACTTCAATCTGTATATGTGTGTTGCAGCTGTACGTTCTGAGTCAAGGGCAGTGTATCTACAGAGGGAAAGTCTCCAGTCTGGTTCCCTACCTAAGAGACCTCGGACTCAACTGCCCTACCTACCACAACCCTGCTGACTTCGGTAAGAAACCCCTAGAGTAGATGTTACATTCCATCAGTGGTAAGAGCTGGATGATAAAAACAATGTCTGAAGCTCCTCTAGAGTCCAGCAGCAGCATCTTGTGGCTGTTAGAGGAACTGCAGCTGACCGTAACAGTAGGAACTTCCTGTCATGTGACTCTGGAGGTCTCAGTTTGTGTCTCTGTGGCGTCCTCAGTGATGGAGGTGGCGTCTGGAGAGTACGGGGATCAGATGGTCCGACTTGTGAAAGCCGTCCAGGAGAGGAAGTGTGAGAAGGATTATCAGACTGAACTGAACGGAGTTACCAACCTCCACCCGCTCCTGTGGCAGCGCACAGAAGAGGTGGAAAACAAACGCACCCACAGTCAGAACAATATTTTCAAAAGAAAACATAAAAAAAAGCCAGAGTCAAGATACTCGTATCAAATAAATCTAGAAACTTTTCTACTGTAGCATAGCAAAATAAAATGTATTAAATTTTTTTAATGACTTTTTGACACTAATATTTTAGAGACAGTTAATAATGATTTGATTGAGTCCACCTGACAGTAATAACTAAGTCAGAGAGGTCAGGATGGATACAAGACAGAGATCAATGCCGTAGGCGAGCCTGATGCACTTAACAGGCCATAATTCTTTAATACTGAATTGGATTAAAATCAAATGTTGGGAATGTTGTACATAAAGACACATCACACTTGTGTGTAACAGTTCATACAATTCTATCGACAAAAGCTCCACAATAATACTAAGTTACACAGGACAGAGAAGATACAGGATAGAGGTCAGTGCTGCATATAGGTCAAAGGTCAGTGCTTTAGATACAGGTCAGAGGTCTGTACTGTCAACCCAAAAACCGTAGCCTTTATACACTCTGAACTTTCAATATGTGACTAGGAATCTAAAGAAACACAATGTTTATTAAAGATTTGTGTACACAATGCTGAGCTGTATTTCTAGTGAATCTTCAGGTTCCAGCTTTCAGATGATGTATGCCACTTCTACTGTAGACCCGCTATCTCCCCCTGATTAATTTACTCAATCAAAGTACATAATCTTGATAGGATGTAAAACGATCATAAATCAGATCTGATTATTGATGATATTAAAGTATGTGTTTGCTCCTCAGGAGAGTTCGTCGTCTGAAGGTTGTCACAGTTTCTCAGCGAGCTGTATGACCCAGTTCTCCATCCTGTTCAGGAGGACGTTCCTCAGCATCCTCAGAGACTCGGTGAGAATAACACAGCGTCGCCTGTTGGACACTGCCTGCTACTGCAGCTCTCACAAGCTCAGTAACACATCTTTTTTCTGGTTGGTCGAGTAGGTGCTGACTCACCTAAGGATCTCCTCTCACATCGGGATTGGGGTCCTGATCGGCCTGCTGTATCTGGGCATTGGGAACGAGGCCAAGAAGGTTCTCAGTAACTCTGGGTTCCTCTTCTTCTCCATGTTGTTCCTGATGTTCGCTGCTCTAATGCCTACAGTGCTCACATGTGAGTTCACACACTGTAAAGTATTAATTTTAGAGATGTTCATCTTCAGTCTGTGTCTGTGTTACAAAGAAAAACACAGTGATAGGATGTAGCACAGGTCTACATTGACTCAGTTACTTATTTGAGGTAGAAAGTCCTTGTATATTTACAGTAAGTTACTGGTGGCACAGTTGCTGTATTTAAATTTACATTAAACTGTACTGTAACTGTACTGCAATTTACAGTATACACAACAATACTGCATTACTACAATTTGACTGTACTTACTGTATTTTTTACCATTTTTTGTAATTTGGTCTATTTCTGCTGTATTTTATTATGTTGTACTGCAATATATCCAGTTATATTAATATTGATATATTACTGCTAATTATAATATTTGCTAGTAATTATTATTACTATTATTAATTAGATTACATATATTCTTCAGTTACTAGTATTATAATATTACTATACTAAAATATACTGTAAAATACTCCTGCTTGTTAAAAATTACCCACAATGCAATAAAATCTAAGGTATTCTACTGTAATGAAGAATGTGGTATTGTACGATTTACGAGTACAGTGCTCCTTAATCTACAGCGAGTGTAAGAGTGTAGCATTCAAACTGTAAGGCTAGAACAATGGCTCCCAACCTGGGGGTCAGGGCCCCCCCAAGGGTCGCCAAGACTTCACAGGTGGCCATGAGGCCTTCTTGATTTTAAGGAGTTTAAAAAACGTATATAAAAAAATACAAACTATATCTCAACATTTCATTAATTTCTGTGAAAACCAAAACCAAAACAAAACAAAAATTATTCTTTTTAAAGTTTAGGTTATTATTCAAAATATTAATTAAAAAAATAAACATTTGAATTCATCAAGATCTAAAAACAATGTATAAATAAATAACAAAATAATGTTCTTTTGGATCTGATGGTGTTTTGTGTGTTTTCTTCAGTTCCTCTGGAGATGGGAGTTTTCTTGAGGGAACACCTGAACTACTGGTACAGTCTGAAGGCTTATTACCTGGCCAAGACCATGGCTGACGTCCCCTTCCAGGTAACATCACATGACTCTAAATTCATCATTTCTGAGTGAGCTTCTGATGTCCCACAATGCATCTGGCTGCTGGCCAAGCAGCTGCTGAAAGACATAAAAATAAAGTTCTACATCTTTTAGTAGCAATCAGCAGTAATCAGCAGCAGTAAAAGTACACAAGTATTCTCAGCTTCGTGTAGTTAAAGAAGGAAACTTTTATTTATTTCTTGTTCTCATTTTGTTTTACAGACAGACTAAAATGACATGTGAAAAAGCAAATAAAGTGTGATAACACGCAAAATCAAGGAATCAAACATAATGGTACAACAAGCATGTGAAAGGTTTGGAGGTAAAATGTGTCTTTGGTGGAACTGATAAAAACTCTACGAGAGATACAACTACTCAATGATTTTACATCAGGGACACAAAACTGTTGAGAAACTTTACTTTGATCTTTTACAATATTTTGTATTTCCCAAACTCTTTTTTTTAATATAAAATCTTAATGTGTAAATAAGTAAACAGTAACTAAAGTCATAACTTAATGTAGTGGAGTAGAAGTCGAAAGTAGCATGAATGTGAAAAAAACACAAAACTGTATTTAAGTACAGCACTTGAGTAAATGTACTTACTTACTTTCCAGTTACATTTTCCCAGTAGATTCAGATTCAGTGACTATAGATTTAATAGTTTAACTTATTGAGCCGGTTCACTCAGGTTAGTTCAGATCAAAATGGGTTTTTAGTCTGGCAAACCAGTTTCCATCATCCGTCCCTCAAGAAATCTGTTTTTGCTTCAAAATCAGAAGAAAGCTTGTAAATTTAAGCAGTGAGTGAGAACAAAACTTTATTTTAAAGATTATGTCCTTTTGTAGAAGCAATACTTTGGCAGTGTACTTCACTGCATACTGCCCCGTACTGTGTGTCCTCTGTACAGGTAATATTCCCGGTGGTGTATTGCAGTATTGTCTACTGGATGACGGCTCAGCCTCCAGACGCCGGGCGCTTCTTCCTCTTCCTGTCTCTGGGAGTTCTGACCTCTTTGGTGGCTCAGAGTCTGGGTCTGCTGATCGGCGCCGCCTCCACCTCTCTGCAGGTCAGTTTCTATAAACTCACCTGTGTGAGCTCACAGACAGGTGTGTTCACCTGCTGACCTCACTCCGGTGTGTTTGTTTCCTGCAGGTGGCGACGTTTGTTGGTCCGGTCACAGCAATCCCTGTTCTGTTGTTCTCGGGGTTCTTCGTCAGTTTCGACACCATCCCCTGGTACCTGCAGTGGATGTCCTACATCTCCTACGTCAGGTGGGGGTGCTGTTTGATTAAATAAGTCTGCAACAGAATCCTTTAAATATCTTCCCTAAAATATAATGAATTTACAAACTAATAATGACGTACAGTACTGTACTATTTTATCACAGTATATTCAGAGCAGGAAGGAGCATCAAATAAAAGCATTACAATAAAGTTTGCCAGCCAACATTACAACTGTTCCATATATATCTGTATGCATTGCTCTTGGTGCTTCAAATCGTCCATATTTACTTGAATTATCATCTAAAAGAAATCAAAGTCAAATACATCTACGTCCGCTGACCGCTGTCCTCCTGTAAAGTCCTCCTGTGTTGTGTTTCAGATACGGTTTCGAGGGCGTCATCCTGTCTATCTACGGTCTGGACCGAGAGGATCTTCACTGCGATGAAGATGAGACCTGTCACTTCCAGAAGTCTGAGGCCATCCTGAAGGAGCTGGACATGCTGGACGCCAAACTCTACCTGGACTTCATCGTCCTCGGCATCTTCTTCTTCTCTCTGAGGCTCATCGCTTACTTCGTTCTCCGCTACAAGATCAGCGCTGAGAGATAGACGAGGACCAGGATCAGGAGGATGATTGACAGGAGGAGAGCAGCAGCGTCCGGCGTTTAGGACAAAACTTTTAGGCCAAAGTTAGCGTGTAGCTGTGGGGTTTGTCTACATGTAAACTCTGAATCTACTTTGGCTCTCTGTTAAAAAAATGGCACAAAGAAGAGACGATGTGAGGAGATTTTATTTGGATAAAGAACAAAGGTTAAGGTCTCTGAGTGTCAGTAGAGGAAGAGGTGACGACAAGTCAGGTCCTGCAGGGACAGGAGCTGGTCTCCTGATTCCTGAAGGTTTAACTGTGCCACAACCTGTAGGACCACAACAAACTGTCCAACAGAACTGGAGAACATCTAAATTTTTATGCTTCAGAATAAAAGCCTCTGCAGTCCAGGTGAGGAGGTGGGACAGACTTTGTACTCATGATTCAGTTTGTTTTTAAAGAGTCTCAGGACGGAGACGACATTTATTTTAATGTAGTTTATCTCTGAGGTGAAGACTCTGTGGACTGTGTGTATCTCAGATGAATTGTTTCCTGAATAAAGACTTTATTTACTCCCACGTTACTGACACATTTCTTTAACAACGTGACCTGAGCTGGTAGTCCACATCAACGTTAGCAGCTCTGTGAGGTTTATTTATACAAGGGCCAAGCCTAAAGGGGCTGCTGGCCATGAAAGCAAGCTGGTTCTGGGAACCCTGTAATTACTCAGATTATTATTGTTATTGTTCTGTTGGTAAAGCTGGTACTGACATCTACACAAGTGAAATTGACAGGGGAGGTACAGACGCTGGCAAAAAAATGACACGTGTCCACCAACAAGGTAAGTGTGTAAATCAAAAA
Source organism: Morone saxatilis (assembly GCF_004916995.1). Lineage (NCBI taxonomy): Eukaryota > Metazoa > Chordata > Actinopteri > Moronidae > Morone > Morone saxatilis. The sequence goes on from NW_023340257.1 coordinate 26,968,292, forward strand.
GACATTGATTCTGAATCTAATTGTATGTCCACTCTATTTATCAATGGAAGCAAAATAACACAAACACCAGTCAGTATCAGAGTTCAGTTCAGTGAACTGTAAGCCCGGTGGTCTTTCGGCCTGAGATGACCTAATACATAAAAATAATGTGTAAAATGATTCAGAATCTCATATATGGAACCTTAGTACTCCAGAGAAACTAATGTTAAGCTGCACTGTGCCTCTGTGACCAGCAAGTGGAGCTGTTTACTTACAACAGAGATCACTACAATTAATTCAAAACGCTG
>NW_023340257.1:26968678-26969721 GCF_004916995.1 Morone saxatilis
CAGCAGCCTCTGCAGCAGCCTCCAATGCATTGCTGGGAGAAATGCTGGGGGAGATTGCTGTGATGCACCGCAAGCAGGTGGCTATGAATAAGCAGCAACTGGAAGAACTCCACACTGAGGCTGGGAGACAGACACAGCTGCTAGAGAATCTTCTCCCCGATCGGGGGCTCAATCACCATCTCTTCCATGTATCTTATTCTCCTCACCTACATAAAAACGGCGATGACCCCAGACCTTCTCTGGAGATGTTCGAGACGACAGCAAAGATATGTGGCTGGCCAGTGCCGGAGTGGGCCGTGCGCCTGCTTCCTCTACTGTCAGGGGAAGCCCAGACTGCGACCTGCCAGCTTCTTCTCTGGGAGACTTCCAAGACATCAAGAGAGCTATCCTTGATCATATGGGTTTCTCGCTTGGAGTGTGTGTGGTGTCACCGACCAGCAAATTTGGAGGCCACCATCACCCTAGCAGAGGAACATCTGGCTGTCCATAGCAGGAAACAGGTTCAAGAGGGTCGGCCCCCACATCTGCGGCGTGCCATCAGTACTGGCACCCCGCAGAAAATCTACACCCCCACCTACACCTAAACAAAACACATCCACTTTGCCTTCCCCTCTTCCTTGCTCTAACCTTCCATCTGTTTTCTCTCCATCTTAGGGTCCAGCCGCTACAGGCATTGCTCTCGACCCACAGATGGTCCCTCAGGCATCAGGGCAGGAGTGTTGGAGGTGTGGGCAGCCTGGTCACTTCCGCAGGGAGTGCCCCCTTATGGAAGTCGCTCAAGTGATCCAGGTTGCTGGCCCACTGACACCTTCACTCGCTTCAGGAGGGACAAGCTTTTTGTAAACACTCACTTGTGTGTGTATGAATACCCCTTCTGAAGGAATAGTTGGTGCTGGTGTGTAGTACGCCGTGCTGAGTGAGCTCATTGTGTTTACATATAAATGTGGGTGGAACAGTTTGTGAGAACCTATTGGTTCTGGTTGATCTAAAGAGGAGCTGAAGCATTAACACTTCACTGGAGATAAGGGGCCTAGCCCAAACCC
>NW_023340257.1:26969755-26971427 GCF_004916995.1 Morone saxatilis
AATGCAGTCAGGCAGATAACGTTTCCCCCGCATCCGCCAAACCCAGACTCGACAAGGCTTGAGTATAAAAATTAACATGATCATTAGTTGCAATATTTTAGTAGGCCTACGGCAGTTATCTGAATGGTCACATCATATCTACACCTTCTTTTGATTCTGAGTTGTGCAACAGTATTGTTTTGCTATGTGACAGAAAGAAATTACAGTGAGTCAAATCCAGCCTCCCTCAGCTGTTTATGTACTCTACTGCTTGTCTTCTGCTTTTGCCAGTATTTCTCCCAAAGAGACTCCAACTACAACAGATACGGGCAACACAGAAAGAAAGAAACAATAGTCTTAGTTTTTTAGGTTCGCAAACATTTCTTTTGAGTTTATCAAGCAGTTTTCTCAACCCACAAAAGAGCAATTTACCCTTCAACTGAATGTACAGCATGACAATAAACAACATGTCTAGTTTCACAACAGACAGCAGGAAACAAAATTGCAATAATTTTATAGACCTATTTTGTGATTTAAATTTATCTTCCAAACTTTGAAATGATAACCCTGATGTCATCAATTATCTCAGGTTGGACTGGAAATTTAAATGTTTGAACAGAAAGCCAAGGTTACAAGCTGGGGGCTGTTTCACATCAACAGAATTAAGAAGTCCAGCATAATCAAAAGGATCTAGTCTAGTCAGAGCCTCCTGGCTTCATAGGGTTCATGTAGGTCAAGCCAGGCAGGAAGCGTGACTAGGCGTAGCCAGGTGTAAGTAATTTGGATGAATGCGTGTTCATGGCTTTCTTAAAAAGACCACAAGCTGGATCACAGATTTACTGGTGCAGAAATTCAAGCAACATGCTTTACACCCACCGAACAGCTTCAATGGAAGCTTATGAAGAAGTCAAACACATTATGTTAAAAAGGAAACACTTATAGTTATTGATATTAATCATAAATCATTTTTACATGAACATTGAGACTGCGGAAGGATTTTCTGTTTTAGTCTTAGTCTTAGAGTTTTATATTGATGTGTGTACAGTCCAGTGCAACAATAACATTAGGAGAACCTTTAACCCAAACCCAAGTATTTATTTAAAGTAGGCTATGAAAAAAAAAATTTTAATCTGTAATTAATGTTACTGGAAAGATGTGGTAATGAAGATGTGCAAAACTCCTTTCAGTACCAAATATACTTTTTGTTATGGAGTGGCAAATTTTTTTTGCTCAGATTTTCAGTATCTCCTACTGCATATAAGAACATGCCACTCACAAAAAAATCACAGAGTAATACAAACAATCTGTGGGATGGTCAGGGTGTGGCTCTGTGCTGTGCAGTGCTGCATTTTTGGATCCAGCAGGCTGAAAATCTGTATGGCTCATACAGGTCAAATGACGCACTCTGACTGTCTGTCCCTAATGCCCACACCAAAATGGTCAAAACAGGCTTTCATGTTCTCTGCCCCTGCAACCTGGAACCACTTCCAGACAGTTTTGCGGTTTGATAGGCTGATCCCAGTTAGAGCATTTACAAACTTAGCAAAGGGTTTGGAGGCTAATAAAATTGCAACTTCTTCCTTAGCTAGATCTGTTTCCTCCTGTTTGTTTTCCTAGACTTATAATTCTGTGAGCTCACAATGTCTTTTTTTATGTGTTTTAATGTCCAGTTTTTTCGTTACCTTAGAATGAG
>NW_023340257.1:26971527-26975747 GCF_004916995.1 Morone saxatilis
CTGTTGGCTCTGTAGGCAAACTGCAGAGTTATGGCTATCATGACAAAGGAAATGCTAACCCTAACCCTAACACCAAAATTCCACTGGGCTTTATAATGTCTTCAGAGTGTGTTGCCTGCCCAACATTGTTTGCCTTTGTATTTTGTCCTTAAAAAGGATAAAAAATTTGTGTTTTTCCGCTTCAGATCTCCTTTGACCTGGCTCTGACTGATTGATTTTCTGTCTGGTGCCACAGTGTTGATCAGCAGAGCAGGAACCTGTCACAGCCGTGTATATGAATTTAAAAGGTCATCCTCTTTGATGCTGCTTAATTATTGTGACTATTATGTCCCAAAGCGAGGTTACTGGATAGCATGCTTTGTAAATTCAAATCGTCCTCTACCATCACCTGTTATACAGATGTTTCCTTTCCTTGCCCTCTTAGCATGGGAAGAGAAAGGAAGGAAAGCAAGGAGATTAAAATCCTGCCAGCTCTGCTCATTTTAAAGTCATTGCTGATATCAGATCAGATGGGACACATGTAGCATAGTCTGTGCCCACTTCTTTTTGTCCTCCATTATTAGGTTGCTTCAGACCATCATATTATGCTCCAGAATATTACACAATGTTCAGAGAACTGTTTGTATTGATTTTTAATTTCCAAACAATGGAGTGAGTCTGACGTGTTGCTGACATATGCAGAAATGTCCTTTCAGCAGTTACTTGACTGGATTTGCACTGATGTCAACAGGAACTGGAAAGTTCATCGATTTGCAGTAACTACTTGCAGGGGGAGGTTTAAACAATAAGCAAAAAAGACAAAGGGTTGGACCAATATACTAGCATCATCAATGATTACGTCTGAACTTGTCATTTTTTAGTGTTTTCACTAACAGACCATGCCATATGTATCTTCATTAACAAACACCACAACATTTATATATCCAAATTAGTACTAATACTTTTTTAATACTACTTACTAATTAATACTGAAATGATGGGTTGAATGAGTGTTTGGGACGGAGGGATGAACAGGGTCAGGGGGTGGAATAAAAGGGCTCGAATATGAGGGTATGATTGGAGGCCGAATGATGACAGATGATAGCATTGAGGAACCCAGGGAGTAGGGCTGGGTATCGTTAAAACATTTTTTTTCAATATAGATACCTTGACCTCGTTTCCAGAACAATACTTTTGCCTATACAAATTCTATCAAATAATTCTAACAAAAAGAAAACATTGAACATTACGATACAATTAGCTTTTTTTACTCAGCACACTTTACTCAGTACCAAACAACCTGAATAACTGGACTAAAATGTTGAAATAAAACTAAATGTCTGTAAAGTATTGGACCATGTAAAAACTATAATAACTGCCAAAGGAACCTTAATCTAAAGAGTATGGCAGCAATATGTCTAGTCTAACGCAAAGAAGAAGGGAATGACTGTGTTAGGGAAGGTTATGGTGGTGGAAAATAGTGGTGGAGTGAAACTCTGTTGGCATTTCTCGATACTTGGTAATAATTCGTTTTGTGCCATGAAACTCAATGAGCTTCAGAGTGAAAGCCTAAAAGCAGATGGAATCCATCTCTATACGCCACCAATGTGGAAGTTATACATACAAAATACCAAAATCTGTACCAGCTTTGTTATAGGTAGTAATGACCAAGGATTATTTGTCATCAGTGCAGATCTGCTGTTTGCACAAGCCTGACCAGCTCTAGGAGACTGACACACTGGAGCTTGATGCTGCCTATCTGTGCTGGGCACTGCTTGACGTGTATTCTATTACACACCATAGTGGTGAGTTTTAGCCTTTACTCTCAGACTTCCTCATCTGCCGACCTCAGTCTGTGAAGTGGGATGGGTTATAACCTCAATATCCTCTAAGACTTCACCCACAACCTCCTCACACTCCTTCTGTCTGGCAGACAGTACAGGAGTCTGAAATGCAGGACCTTAAGGATCAGAGACAGTTTCTGCCCCGAGGCCATAAGGCTGAACCCTGTCCAGCAGGAAAACTTTAGAAATTAACAAAATTAGTTTTTTTTTATGAGAAAGAGGAGATGCCCTTTTAAGGATTTCATGTCTTAATACATGTCGGGAGAAGATATTTAAAGACTAAATATCAGCATGTATGAGTGATACTGTAGGCAGCATCATTCCAGAAATATCAGTACTGGTCTTCAAAACCTCAGAGGAGGAAGTGCTCATGGGGATGCAGCTAGAGTAACACAGCAGTGGAAAAGTCCCAGTCGCTTCAAAGCAAAGTGGAACACCAGGTGTTGTCAATTCATTATTGCAGTTACATGTACAATGTAAGAAAATTAAATAAAAACATATGCTGTTTCCATTATGACATTAGATGTAACTCTTTTGTGGTGCTATGTGAGGTAATTTTCATTTGGCCTTTTGGACTTCAAATACTAGAACATAACATAACATAACATAATATACTTATAGTACACATGTGTAAAATAAATATGTAGTATATATATTTATATATATATGATTGATTCAAGGTGGAGTGAAATTACACATAACCTTGTACATTATGTATGTACAGCATTATGTGCTTGTGTACATGCATTTACTACATTTACACACAGACACAGACACACACACACACACACACTACCATCTGGCCTACATAGCCTGTTAGTTTCCCATGCCAGCAGTGTAATGAAATCAAGATGAGTTTCTGGGAAAGAGACGAGGGGAGGAGATGTTCACAAACACAAACAGTGTGTTACAAACCTGTCAGACACAAGCATCAGCAACCTTCAATCCAAAAAACAGCTGGCAGCTGCCCAACTTTACAAAACTCCCATTTATTATTATTATTTTCTAGAATAATTTCAGTTTCTGGAACAGGAATGGGATGTAGTCCAGATGCGGGAAACTGTCCCTGGCATCTGATAGCATGTCCCTGCAGGAGGTTGCAATGTTGCGATCGCAACAATTGAAACAAATTCAGTTCCCTGGGAAATCTGAGCGGCCTTGCTATTTTCTTTCCACAATTTAACCAGTCATTGTAGTTTCCTGCGCAAAACACTGAGCCACACATTACTAAACTCACTTCCTTGTTCCCAGTTGTGAAGATGCTGACCATGCAGTGCATGCATGTGTGGCAAACGCCTCCAAACGTTAAAGGACCAGTGTATAGGATTTAGTGGCATCTAGTCGTGAAGTTTCAGATTGCAACTAACTGAACACCGCTCCCATTTGTATTTGACAACCTCCTATTTACAGCCAGGGTTTGGTTTGTCAATTCTGGGCTACTGTAGAAACATGGCGGACTCCATGGAAGGCGACCCTCTGCATCTGTAGATAAAAATGCTAAGCAATCCATGAGCGCTCCTCCTGAGGGGGCGACGTCGCGGAGCTCTCAGAGTCAAACTGCTTTTCAAAGAACTGAAATGATTAGAGATCAGCCTTGCATTTGGAACAATAGAACGCCACCATGATGTTCAGAGAGGACATATATTACAGACGGACCTCGTGCAGGAATGGGGAGTGAGGCAGCTCCCAAGACACTTCATGACATATTGGGACGGGCTTGAAATATAAGGACGCTTTGAACTGGATTGAAGTCTAGCAGCGCCGGTGGACATGTATGTAGCGGGCGTCCATCTAGGTCCAACCCTCGCTGCGGCTGGCTTACTGTGCTGCTAAAGTTGCGTCGGCGCAAATCAGATTTAGGAAGATCTTTCTCTCTAAAGGACCTGTCCCAACTGTTACCAGGTCGCGAATTGAAATCATAATCACCGGTGTGTTACCATCATGCGTGACACAGATGAAGACTTATCGTATTATTGGGGTGGCTAGAAAGGGGGCTCCTTACTGTCGATCTCTATGTTGATGTGGTTGTTTGGTGTTGTCTCATTGTGACGTAGCTAAGCAATACAGAAGTGTATAGCATTCCCAAGTGCACGGTTTTTGTAAACTATTTAAACTGGCCAGGAAGCCAGACAGATGAGTGTGTATTTAGGATTAACTTAGGCATGCCTTGACTTGTGACGCGTTTTGATCTCCTTTAGAGAATGAAATGGGAGAGACTGTAGGAGAAGCAAGGGGAGGGCCACTCCTGAGGTGGAGAAGGGCGACTGTTGCCGAGTCGCAGGAGGCCAAACTGCTTCTTTTGTCCTGTCTCTTTGTTAGTGTTGTGTAGTAGCTACGGATAACTAGCGATGGTTCATTCAAGATGGCATCTACGGAGCGGCACCCCTACTGTTACGG
>NW_023340257.1:26975772-26976054 GCF_004916995.1 Morone saxatilis
GGCTGAGAGAGTGCAGTCATCTTGGACATTTAGACCCGAGCACGCTTAGCCCCTACCCTGAGCTAATAAGCTACGGCGACTCGACGCTAGGCCGACACCCGGACAACAACAGGCCCAGGCGGAGACACGGCAGGCGGGGAGGGGCCGAACGACGACTCCGGCGCTTGGTTAGCAGTGGAAGGTTAGCCCTCCCGGTCATACTGTTAACGTCCAGTCTCTGTTAAACAAAATGGATGAGCTCCAGGCTCGGATCTCCACGCAGAGGGACTTACAGGACTGCTC
>NW_023340257.1:26976154-26978542 GCF_004916995.1 Morone saxatilis
GTTAGCAAACAGTATGACCGGGAGGGCTAACCTTCCACTGCTAACCAGGCGCCGGAGTCACCGTTCGGCCCCTCCCCACCTGCCGTGTCTCCGCCTGGGCCTGTTGTTGTCCGGGTGTCGGCCTAGCGTTGAGTTGCCGTAGCGTATTAGCTCAGGGTAGGGTTAAGCGTGCTCGGGTCTAAATATCCAAAATGACTGCACTCTCTCCAGCCGTAGTAGGTGCCCGAGTCGTAGATGCCATTTGCTGACCATGCTGTTACCGTAGTATGACACAAAATAACAAGAGACAGACAAAGAAGCAGTTTGACTCTGAGAGCTCCGCGATGTCGCCCTCTCAGGAGCACCATCGAGATCTACCAGTTCTTCAGTATGCAGTTATTATGGATGGAACACAAGACATTTCCGGGCAAGAACAATAAAGTATTTGCCTGCGTTATGTTGACCTGAAGCCCCATGAAGAGTTCATTGGTTTGTATTCTGTTTTTGAAACAACAGGAAAAAGCCTTGCTGGAGTAGTTAAAGATGTGCTGCTGAGATTAAACTTACCAAGGCATGGTTTACGAGGTCAAACTTATGACGGGGCAGCTAATATGGCTGGGAAGCATGCTGGTGCACAGGCACTGATAAAACAAAAGCAGCCAGTAGCACTTTACGTTCATTGTGGAGTCCACTGTACTAATTTAATCACACAGAAAGCTTGCTTAGCCTCTGTTCTGATCAGAGACTCATTGGATTGGGTCAACCAGCTTGGAGTCCTTTTGTCTCATTCAGGGAAGTTTAAGGCGATCCATGCAGCAATAGCACATGCAGAGAATCCATCATGCACTGCAATAAAACCTCTGTGTCCCACGAGATGGACAGTACGGGGCAAAGCCATCACAGCTGTTTTGTCACAGTATGGGTCAGTGCTGGCTAGCTTGCAGGAGATGGCTTGTGGTGCCTCAAATACTGCATCTACTGCTAATGGCCTGCTAGGGCAGTTTAGGAAAGACAAAACGGTTTTGGGTCTCATCCTTGCCTCAGTGGCACATCAGCCTAAAAGTGCCAAGGACCACTACAGAGGGAAATTCTTTAAAGTCCTGGATATTGTAGATGCACAGTTCAGTGAGCTATTTAACCAGGATGACTTGCTGACTTTGCAAAAGTTGGAAGAGACACTTCTGAGTGGAGAGATTGATGCTGCAGTCATTGAGAAATACCCAGAGTTGAACAGAGAGTCACTTTCAGTGCAGCTTTCTATGTTTCGCCTGAACTACTCATTTAGCAACAGTGCAGAGGCTGTAGGGATCATTTGTGGATTGCCTGTAGAGCTACGTAGACTATTTGGGCAAGTGGAAAACCTGGTCAGGTTGCTTTTGGTAGTCCCTGTTTCATCTTCTGAGCCAGAGAGAAGTTTTAGTGTCCTCCGCAAGCTCAAAACTTGGCTCCAGTCCACAGTGACTCAAAACAGACTTAACCATGTTGCTGTCTGTCATGTCCATCAGGATAAACTTGACTTACTGGACAAGAAGTCAATTTGCAAGCAATTTGTGGCTGCAAATGACAGGAGGAAAAAACATTTTGGCTCTTTTGCCTAGGCCAGTGTTTTTCAACCTTTTGTGTGCCACGGCACATGTTTGACACTGAAAAAATCACACGGCACGCAAATTATTGAATGCAGGACTGTACAGTGCTATCCAACTTTTATTTGTGACAGAAAACTACACAGGAACAGTTTATTACATTCATTCTAATGTCTTTATCGTTTACCTTTACCTTCACACACCAGTTACTTAGTAGAAATGTGGAAGGATATCACACTCGAGAGTAGAAACAAGATGGTTTATATGTAAAAATTCTTGATGCTGTTTTTGCCTTTTACCTTAACCTTTGCCTGTATGTGTGTCTGTTCATTGAGGCATAAGATACAACTAAGAAAAGACAATGTATTCAGAAAATTTGTTAACTCTTATTAATCTACAAAACTGGATGATTAGGCCTGCAATTAAAGAATTGATTTGATATCTATCAGTTTATTCAAAATGTGTTTTCCTTTACCTTTACAAATGTATCTTTTTAGTAGAATAAAATATATTGGTGAATGTTTTGCAGTGTAGTTAATTTATGACATATTTCTGTTCAAACCATTAATGGATCTGTCAGGTTTCCGATATGTGTCCCCCCCAATGTTAAACTCATTCCTACGCCCCTGCTCAGGACACTTTTCAAATAAAGCAGGTCTAGACCGAACTCCTTTTTTTTTTTTTTAAGTAAATTTTTTGGAGGCTTTTATTGCCTTTATTATAGTGACAGCTGAAGACAGACAGGAAAGGGGGGCAGAGAGAGGGGATGACACGCAGCAAAGGGCCGCAGGTCGGATTCGAACCCTGGGCCGCTGCAGCAAGGACT
>NW_023340257.1:26978642-26989749 GCF_004916995.1 Morone saxatilis
TTTTTGGTTTTTCCAATAAAATTGTGTTGTTAATGAATTGAGAGTTTTGAACCATTTATCTGTAGGAGTGATGGGGATCATAGAAAAAAGGTAGTTAATCTGGGGTAGGGTTTTCATTTTGACTGTTGCTATTCTTCCGATGAGTGTGAGTGGGAGTTTAGACCAGCGTTTGTATTTGTCTTCAGTTTTCCTGAGGAGGGGAGTGTAGTTGAGGGTGAAAAGCTCTGACAGCCTGGGGGAAATCTGAATCCCTAGGTACTTGATGTTGCCTGTGTGAAGGTGGAGGGAAGTGTCCTGGGCTCCAGAATCCCAAGCATCATCTGAGAGGGGTAGTAAAATTGACTTATTTCAGTTGATAGTGTAATGTGAGACAAGGGAGAATCTGTTGATGATATTGAACATTTCTTGAAGTGATACTTGTGGGTTCTGTAAATAAAGTAAAAGATCATCTGCATATAAACTGATTTTGTGTTGTACGTTGGCTACCTGAATTCCTATGATTATGCTGTTTTGTCATATTGCTGCTGCGAGAGGTTAAATAAAAATGGCAAAGAGGGAAGGCGAGAGAGGGCATCCCTGTCTGGTGCCCTGATGCAGTGTGAAACTCTGTGAAGTGATTCCAATAGTGGTGATGGTGGCCCTGGGTGATGTGTACAGTATTTTAATCCAGTGGATGATCGATTCTCCAAAACCAAATTTGTGAAGTGTATTAAATAAAAATGACCAATTTACCTTATCGAAAGCTTTTTCTGCATCAAGTGAAATGATAATGGTTTTCTGTTGTCTTCCTTGTGATATATTGAATAGGTTGAAAAGTCTGCGGACATTATCTGTGGCGTGTCTATTTTTTATGAAGCCTGTCTGATCTGGATGAATGAGTGTGGGAGTGATTGTTTCTATTCTGGTTGCTAATGCTTTTGTGATAATTTTCAAGTCAGTATTCAATAGTGAGAGAGGTCGGTAGCTAGAGGGGTGAGATGGATCTTTGTTGGGTTTTAACAGTAATGTCATGGCTGCTGTATTCGTGTGTGGGTATGGTGGAGGAAGTTTTTATTTCTATAATTACTCTGTTGAATAGTGGTGATAATATATTGCAAAAGTGTCGTTAGAATTTGGCTGGTAATCCATCTGGTCCGGGAGACTTGTTGCTAGGAATTTTATTGAGTGCTTTGGTAAGTTCATTAAGGCTAAGGGGTGCGTCTAGAATGTTGGTTTGTTCTGCAGTTAATTTTGGTAATGTCAGACTGTTTAAGAAGGTGTCGATTTCTGATTGGGTAGGTTGGTAAGTGGGGGAATAGAGGTTGCTGTAGAAATTCTGAAATATGTTATTTATATCCTGTGGGTTTTGATTAATGTTTCCTGTGGAGTCCAAGATGGCTGGGATCATTGATTTCTCTTTCTTGTGTTGGAGTAGATTTGCTAAATATTTACTGTTGTTACTGCTTTATTACTGTATTGAAAACCATTATATTTCAGTTGCTGAATTTGAAATTTGAGTTTTTTTCTGTATGATATCATCAAGTTGTGTTCTGAGTTCCTTTAATTCCTTCTGTTTTGGTTCACTGGGATGGCGGGATATTTCATTTGTTAGGAGTTTGATTTTTTATTCTAATGTATTTTCCAAATGTTGTTGCTGTTTTTTCCTGTATGAAGAGTACGATATGATTTTTCCTCTGATTACGGCCTTCCCAGTTTCCCACAGCAGTGAAGGTGAGGTGTCTGGAGAGTTGTTCATCTCCAGAAAGAATGCCCACTCTCGCCTTATAAGGGTTGTAAAGTTGTGGTCTTCTAACAGTGAGGTATTGAAGCGCCAAGTAGCTGAAGTTTTAGCATGTCTTTGAGTGTTTATAGACAGAGAGACAGGGGCGTGATCACTGATTACAATTGGGTGGATTGTGTTATCTGATATCTTGGTTATTAGCGAGTTACTGATGATAAATAGGTCGATTCTAGATGAACATTGGTGAACTGTTGAAAAATATGAACATTCCCTCAAAGAAGGGTTCTGTCGCTAAGGCCATAGTCCTCCATATATTGCTTTATTATGTCAGTGGAGTGCCAGTTTCTTAAGTTGCCAGAGGTGCTTGAGTGGCCAATTGTGGGGTTGATGACAGTATTGAAGTCTCCTGCTATGATGAGGTTGTTTGAATTTGATAATATGGAGAAGAGATTATGGAAGAAAGATGAATCATCATTGTTAGGGCCATAAATGTTTGCCAGTGTAAATGTTGTATGATTCAGAGTTGCATTAATGATGATGAATCTTCCGTCTGGGTCCATGATAGATTGGTTTAGTGAGAACTGAATATCTTTATTTATTAAAATAGAGACACCTCTTTGTTTGCTGTTATATGTTGAAGAGTATATTTTGTCAAATTGTCTAAACTTAAGATGCTGCAATTCTGTATCTGTTAAATGTGTTTCTTGTAGGAAGCAAATATCAGCCCTTAATTTTATTAGATGATTAATTACTTTAAGTCTTTTGGATTGGTTACGGAAGCCACGTATATTCCATGTTATCAAGTTAAGTGGTTGCATGTGTGTATGTCAGGTATATCAGAGTTGTGGGCTAGTACGTATATGTGGGTTAAGAGACGTATGAAGTGATAAAGAAGAAGAGAGTGAGGAAGGGGAGAGAGGGATGGAGGGGTTTGGTTGAGGGAATATGGCGTGTGTGTTTTTGCTCGTCAGTGTTGGGTGGATGTGTGTCATATCTCACATAACATGTTTTCCAGCGTTCTTGCTTGGGGTTGAGCTGAGAGGTAGTAGTGATGTTGATGTTGGACATGAATACAGAACTAACAAACAGACACTGGGTAAGAGGACTTTACACATATAGACAAGTACAAACAGAGAGACAAGACATAAACAAGCAATATGCAAAGAAAGGCATGCCTTATCACAGATTGATAGGAGGGAAAGACAGAGAGAGGGAAAGAGAGAAAGAGAGAGCAAATAAGCAAATAAGGAGAGAGAGTATAAGCACAGAATGTAGAAGATGGACTAGCAAATTCTGTAGGCTTACAGAGGAGTGAGAGAAAAAAAAATATGGCATGATTGTATATTTATTCAGAAAAGCCATGGTGTTTTTTCATGGCTTCGGAATAACTGTCCATTTATATAGAGTTTATCAACTGCCAGTACTGCACATATGTTGTTTCTTCGGTTTTCCTTTAATATGGGGTAGAGAACTTTCCTTCATTCGTTTATTTCCTGTGGGTATTGATAATTCATTCCAAAATGAGTGTCCTTGAGTAGTTTTCCTTTTCTTTTTGTTGATAGTGTTCAAATTTGCGATGATGGGCCTGGTTTTGTCCTGCTGTTGTTTGCCGAGATGATGAACTCGGTGGAAAGTAATATTTTGAATGACGTCAGCGGGTAATTTGAGTTGGGATTGCATGAAGTTTTGAATCTGCAACTCTGGATTATCGGGTGATGTTTCTGGAATGCCTGAGAAGATGAGGTTATCGCGCATCGAGCGTGTTTGGATGTCTAGAATTGTTTCTTTCATCTGTTTGTTTTCGGCGGTGACGTTTTGCATTTGCTGGGTGAGTGTTGTTACTGAAGTTTGGAGCTCCTGATTTGATTGTTGTAGTGTTTCGATTTGATTGTGAGCAAATTCAAGACTTTTTCGCATGTCGTTTAACTCCTCGTGTATCATGACCAGCATATCCAGTTTTTTGTTGATGCTTGCCAGCACACTAACCTCAACTTCGGTGGTGTGCAGATCATCTGTGTTCGTTGCAGAGTCTTTCTTTCTTCTCTTGGAATCTAGTTTGAGTACGTCGGTATTATCCATGGTTGGATGATGGTGGTGATAGTAGTCGTCAATAAAGGCCTCCAAGTCCGTTAAATCCTCCAGAGTGCAGTTGAATTGTGGTTCGTATAGAATATATGGTAGTCGATACAATGCTCATTTGTTTTAGACCGGGAAAAAGGTTTTAAATCACAAAGTATTGATCTCGTCCTGTTGCGTTTGCCATCAACTGTGCGCCGCCATGTTTGATCTCACCTCAGCTCGAATCTCATGATATTCACGGCATGCCCGTGCCTCCTTATGTTTTAATATCTTCTTTTTTAGGAGGGGCAATAGAGTCGAATGTTGTTTGACGTGAGCCTGAAGCACTATTAACAAGATTATCAATTTCGGAGGGACTAAAGTTGTTATAAGACTCTGTTGGCATTGAATTAAACACTGATGGAATCTCCTCCTTAAATTTAGCTACAGCACTGTCAGATAGACATCTGAATTTCTTTTACTGGAGTGCAAGTAATTAGGCAAAACCTCCTACTGCAAAGGTTATTAAATAATTGGTCAAATAAAATAGATTATGTGGAAGACTATGAAACGGAGGTGTGATTAAACACATTTAGTCAATTTATTTACACTCTGAAAAGCAAATGGAGGACCACAGCCACTGTATCTACAGCACTGACCTATGCCCTGTGTCCACAGTATTTACCTATGCCATGTATCTACAGCACTGACCTCTGACCTGTGTCCATAGCATTTACCTATGCCATGTATCTACAGCACTATGTCCTGTGTCCACAACACTTACCTATGCCATGTATCTACAACACTGACCTATGGCCTGTGTACACAGCACTTACTTATGCCATTTATCTACAGCACTGACCTCTGACCTGTAAGCAGCATTGACCTCTGACCTGTATACAGCACTGACTTCTGTCCTGCGCTCTGAATAGACAGAAGGTTACACTGTGGCAAACTTTTGTCCCAATTCAGTGAATATAAATATAAAAAAAGGACGTAGGATGTATTAGTGATTTATTTTAGGCACATCCAGAAATGGCACTAGAGGGTCACCTATCACTACCATCACATTTTGTAGCGGAGGGCCACTGCTCAACATCAGCATTTGATGAGTTGGGAGTAATAATAATAACCACAATATTGGTTAGAAAAATTACAATACGGAATTTTCCATAAATATAGAGAAAGCAGTATCTTAACCAGACTTGACATTAGCTGGAGCACAAGAGCTGACTCTGCACTGTTGGTAAGTAGAAATAAACAGTAAATGTGCCATAAAACCTAAACAGGACCTAACAGAGGCTACTCCTTTAACTTTACACACAGTCATTTGTTAATATAAAACAATACAAAGTAATGCTCATAAATAAAAACTTTTGTACGAATTAACTTTATTCTCTTCTGTAATTAAAGGCTGCTTTGTCCTGTGTGAAGAGAGATTGGGGGGTGCGGGGGCAGCATACAGCTCATTTAATAAATCCCTTAGGTCAAAGGTCATTTCAGCCTGTCAACAGGTTTGTCCCTGTGGAATCATCACATTACACACAGTTTCCACTAATTCCCTCTGAAGCAAATTAGAATATGAGCTGTTAATCAGCAAGACCAATCAGTCAGAGTAGACCTCAGCACTGGTTTCACTGGTCCACTGAGGCCTGAGGACGATAATGACCTCCCCTCAGACCGCTGTGTGACAACACACTTCAGGATGGTCAGACATACTGGCATTGTGTCAAACTTTAGAAAATATCAGTTCTACTGGTCAGTTAAACTATGTTTATTATAACATCCTAATTCTGTAGAGGTGCTAATATGTAGGATTCTGAAGTTTTTTTTCATATTATTTTTATGTATTAATCACTTTTTATTGCCAATGAGTGAGTGAACGGGTTGTAGCGTAGCTTTGTTCCTCTGCTGCCTGTACATGATGGTCAGATTTTCAGTGAAAATCCACATGAATGTGACGTTTAAATTCCAGAGTACCTTCTCTTTCCGCTTCGGGCAAATACGAACAAATTGATAGCTTGCAAACATAGACTTTGTTTAATCAGTGGCTTTCTATGACATTCTTTAGTCACCTATCTGCTTCAGCAATATGTTCTCACGCCCACTTGGTCAGTGACCCTCCACTTCAAAATATGTCAATGTAGTTAACCCTCTTCTGTCATTTCTGGATGTGCAGGGCTCTGTGGTTAAGTTAGCAAGAATAAATATGCAACGTCCAGTTAGACTTTGAAAATAAATGTATGTTAAGTTACGCCAGGTACGATACAGTACAGTACAGGAGTTTAGTTTTTTTTCAAATACTTAAGTATTTTAATGTAAGTTAACTAATTAAAAGGTTTGTTAATTAAAAAAGAAATGGTTTACTCTGGGTTTCACTCCTGGTTTGGTCCTGTGTTTGTTTAAGGCCATCCATACAACCCACCACCTCCGTATGCTGACTTTCTCACTCTTTATACTACACCACTTGACTCTGATAGTAGGCACATCCAGAAATGGCACTAGATGTTCACCTACACCAGTGAATGTCAACTGGTGGCCCGTGGGCCACGTCTAGCCCACCAGAATATTACTGAATTCAGGAACAGCCTAGTGAAGAGGAAAAAGTATGTTTCTATATTTATTTATTTTTAAATCAAATGAAAGAAACGCCCTCTGAAAAGTAGCTTGTGCCATAGCCTGCCTTCAATCAAAAATGACGATAAACTCGTTGCTCTCGTTTAACATCTTTTATTGTTTCACATCTCATTTTATCAATAGTCGTTTTTCACAAATGTCAAAATCGTCCTTGATCAGATTATATTCTTTAGCGACAGCGACAGTTTCGTTGCAAATGAGGCACACAGGTACAGCATTTCTAAAAGTTGGCACTATTTTTCAATTCAATTCAATTCAATTTTTCAATTCATTTTTATCTGTATAACGCCAATTCATAACAGAAGTTATCTCAGGACACTTTTCAAATAGAGCAGGTCTAGACCGAACTCCTTATAACATTTACAGAGACCCAACAGTACCACCATGGAAAAATGATGATGGAAAAAACCTGCCTGTTAAAGGCAGAAACCTAGGACAGACCCTTTCGGTCTCTAGGTGGGTGGTCGTCTGCCTTGGACCAGTTGGGGTGAGAGATAGAGAGAGAGAGAGAGAGAGAGGAAGAGAGAGAGAAGAGAGAGAGAGAGAGAAGAGAGAGAGAGAGAGAGAGAGAGAAGAGAGAGAGAGAGAGAGAGAGACAGAGAGACAGACAGACAGATGTACAGCAACAACAGTAGCAAGAACTACACTAATAGTAGTGACTCATGAAAAAGATGAGGACGACGACAACAGCAATGATGGGGGACAATGAGCATATTAATATATAATGAATACATACTTATCATTCCATTATTCATCAAAGCTGTGGTTCTCTGCATCACCTTTCCGCTTAAGTCTCTTCAAGAGTTCCATTTTTCATGCTTGAGACATATTTAGAAGGCCTGTCTCCTGCGAGTGTTCTCCACAAACTACTACTGTCCATCACTGCATATGACAGTGATGGACAGCTTGACAGCCTCACAAATATGAAGCCTAAAATATCGCTATCGCCCCCCTGGTGGCTTGCTGCAGTACAGGTAATATGAGTCTGTTAACACTGATGGAGGCTAAAAAATAACAATCAAATAATAACATATTACTTATACAATACTAATTTTATTTAATCTTACGAGTATCTGGCCGTCATAGTGCCTGCAGAGAAAAATTCTCGCCCCAAATGTAGTTGATGACCCCTGGCCTACACCATCACATTTTGAAGCGGAGGGCCACTGTTCAAAATTAGCATTTGATGAGTTGAGAGTTAGACTCCAGTTTTGTCAAATAAAAACTGGCTGTTGGTTGCTGGTGTACCTCAAGGATCTTTTCTTGGTCCTTTTAGTTTCTTTGTGATACACTACCACAGGATATTTTAACTTGACACTTTAAAATATTTATCTTTTATGTCTGCCTTTATATTGTGAGCGATAGGGTTTCCTAGAATTTTCACAAATGAAGTGAATATAAAACCAATTTTTTATAATTTGTTCCCAACTCTTTTTGGTTTGTGACCCTTAAAGCCAGAAAATGCCTACTGGCAACGTTGATTGTTGTGACAAAAAGCTGTTAGCAACATAACCAAAGACAAATGTTTCCCTTCAGATGACGTGGTACTGGCCTGTTGGGATAAAAAACAGCACATGTTGCTGCTGCCGACAGTTAGACTGTGAGCAGCCAGTGTGCACTGAGGTAAACCCCCTATGAGGATAAGGGTGGGCAGTTTAATGGCTGGGTAAGTTTAGGCTGTATGTGATAACTGAATATATTGTTAGAAATCTTTACACTTCCTTTTTAAAAATATTGTTTTTCAAAGTGATGGCTTATAAGGTAGTTATTGATTTGTTATAGAATGAGAACATACATTTTAAATATTTGCTGACATTAGTTGTTTTTTCTTATAAACCAAAAATGATGTCAAATTCAACATTATCATCTTTATCTTATTTTATTCTTGGAGCTTATTTGCATGTTGGAAAATTAAGATACTTTTGTTTTATGATAACCGCTTTGCTTTACATTGTTATTGTTGTTGTCAACACATCTCTCATTGTGATTATCTGTATGAACAGAAGCTTACATGAACCTATGTACATATTTCTGTGCAGCCTGGTTTGTAAATGAACTGTATGGTAGTACAGGGTTGTTTCCAATGCTTCTGGTTCAGATTCTCTCTGACATTCACACTGTTCCTGCTTCATTTTGTTTCCTGCAGATTTTCTGTGTGTATTCTTATGGAAGCGTAGAGTTTTGTAATTTAGCCGTCATGTCTTATGACAGATATCTCGCTATCTGTTGTCCTCTGCAGTATCACACACGTATGACATTTAACAAGGCGGTTGTGTTTATTGCTGTAATATGGCTGTACTCTTTTGTTAAATTCTTGATTACTTTATCCTTAAACATCCGTTTACCGCTTTGTGGAAACGTCATGAACAGTTTGTATTGTCATAACTACCTTGTTGTTAAGTTGGCATGTTCTGACACCAAAGTGAACAACATTTATGGACTTTTTGGGATTGTCCTCACCATTTTAGTCCCTCTGCTCCCAATCCTTTTCTCTTACATGAAAATTCTTAAAATCTGTTTTTCTGGTTGCCGACAGACCAGACAGAAAGCTTTCAGTACCTGCACACCTCACCTTGTTTCTCTGTTGAATTTTTCTTTTGGCTGTGTGTTTGAAATAGTTCAGAGTAGATTTGATATGAGCAGTGTACCCAGTGTGCTGCGAATCATTCTCTCACTGTACTTTCTCATTATACAGCCGCTTTTGAATCCTATCATGTATGGACTGCAAATGACTAAAATACGAAAAACATATAAACATCTGTTCTGTTATAAGATGTTGACTGGTCAGAAAGATACTGTGTAAGTGTAACAAGAAAGTGTCAGTAAATGATTGAGAAAACTTTACCTTGAAATGTGAAAACTGAATGGAAAAATGTTCTCTTTATATAAATGTTACTGTGAAGTGATGATTAGAGTATGTAATATATTCCATATTCCATACACAGGCCTGCTTTGACTGTCCAATAAAGGATCACTTTTCATAATCTAGAACTCTGTCCTAGGTTATTTGCCATCAGAGCTAAAACATACTCTGTTGAAAGGCCAAAACCCCTCAGAATGAAAGAACATTATGCATAGTGCCAATTTAAAGATCATCTAATTCTTCTTAAATCCTTGTTTACCATTCTCTAGCTATGAGAATCAGAGGACAATATATTTTACTCAATGAGATGCTGTCACTGTTAATTCTATTGTTTTCCTTTTTGTGTTGTGTGTCCTTTCTATTTGTTTCACTTTCTATCAGCTTTGATAGAGCACTAGGCACCTCTCAACATAGATGTAAATACTCACGTGTCTGCATATAACCAGACTGAATATTGCTTTTTTCTTTACTTCATGCCCTTTTCATGATTCCTCTTTCATTTGGCTTCTTATACATTTAATTATTATTAAAGGTCAGTTGTCATGAAAGTGGGATCTGACTGATAAGGTGAGGACATGTACAACAAACCTTGGTTTACAGCAACACTCAGGCTAAGGAGGAGGTGTGGGAACATAATCAGGTAAAAACGCACAAAGGAGACAAAGGAGGTCAGAACAGCAGAGGAGGAAGTTGATAAAAAGGTTTTTAACTAACAACCTTACATCAGATCGGAGAGGCCTTTAAAACAGCATCAACCACCAGAGACCATGTACAAGGATCCTATTTGTGGATCACAATCTTCCTGACTGACAGGAGGGAGCAGCTGAGGCTGGGAACAATCACATCCAGCACCAGGGCAATCTGCACTGGCACCCACCAGGGGCACATGCTCTCCCTGCTGCTCTTCTTCCTCCACACAAATGACTTCACCTCAACAGACCTGTCAAACTCCTGAAGTTTGCAGATGACACAACAGCCATTGGCCTCATCCGGGACAGTGGTGGGGGGTTGAACAGCTGGTCCTCTGATGTTTTCAGAACAACTTTGAGCTTAACACGCTCAGAACTGTGGAGTTTAGGAGGAGCCCCCCCATCACCATACCTAAAAACACTGTGTCTGCTGTGGAACACTTCAGGTTTCGAGGAGTCAAACACAGACACCATCATCAAGAAGGCGCAGCAGAGCATGTACTTTCTGTTCCAGCTCAGGAAGCTCAACCTACCTAAGGAGCTACTGATCCAGCTCTACATTGCCATTATTCAGTCTGTAGATCCATCAGTGTCTGGTTTGGATCAGTCAGGACTGCAACCTGCCTCACTTTTCAGGACTTATACAATGTGCAGAGTCAGGCCTGACCTGCTCCAACCTCTCCTCTGGGAGACACTTCAGAGCGCTGTATGCCAAGACAACCTGAATTTGCATGTGGTTGATAAGGTAATAGTAACTTCATATGATATACTGTATTAATGATGTAGAATAAACACACTGGAGAAGATAACTTCTCAGATTGTAAGTTTTGTCTTAAATGTTTAGATGTGTGAGTCCAGTAGTGTATTGATGATTGCCAGCCCGAAGTTGTACCTTCCACTCCCAAAAACTCCTGCAATTAAATTCCAGGCCTTGTCCTTTGTTGCCCTTAAATAAATGTATACATTTTTTAATTTCTTTTTTCTGTTCATGATATTAGTTTATAGGCAATATCAGGCAAAAGGGAATTAGTCTGATTTCCTCTGGGAATGAGTATGAGGTATCAGCTATTAGATAGTCAGATATTAGGTATAATAAATAAATAAATCATATAAGGTATTCAATTTTTTCAATTCAATTCA
>NW_023340257.1:26989849-26994844 GCF_004916995.1 Morone saxatilis
AGACTGTGAGCGCAGTGTGCTGCTGGAGCTAACAGATCCGATTGAGTGGATGAAGTGGTGGGGAGTTTACATGGCTGCGTAAGTTTTAGGCTGGTATGGTGATAACCTGAATATATTGTTAGAAATCTACACTTCTTTTAAAAGTAATCTGTTTTTCAAAGTGACTGGTCTTATGAAGCGTAGTACTGATTTTGATTGAATGAGAACAGTACATTTTGAATATTTGCCTGAATTAGTTGTTTTTTCTTATAAACCAAAAAATGAATGTCATAATTTCAACATTCATCTTGTTTCTTATTTCTTGATGTTTTTTGAGCTATTTGCATGTTGGGAAAATTTAAGGTACTTTTATTTTCATGTATAACCGCTTTGCTTGTACTTGATATTGTTGTTGTTCAAAACACTCCTCATTGTGATTTACTGTATGAGAAAGAAGCTTACCCATGAACCTATGTCATATTTCTGTTGCGCCTCTTGTGAGAATGAACTTGTATGGTAGTACCAAGGCCGGTTGGTTTCCATTCCTGTCTGGTTCAGTATTTCCTCTGAACTAGTTCACACTGTTTCTTTCCCTCTTTTACCTTCAGAGTTTTCTGCTTGCGTACACATATGCACATGCTAGAGTTTTGCTAATGGTTTAGCCGTCGATGTCTGTATGTGACAGGTTATCCTTCGCTATTTGGTGTTGTGCCTCCTGCCAGTATCACACGCGTATGACATTAACAGGGCGGGTTGTCTTTGTTGCTGTAATATGGTTGCTACTCTTTTTGTTAAATTGCTGATTACTTTTATTGTAAACATCTCCGTTTACCGCTTGGTGGAAACTTTCATAAACAGTGTTGAATTGGTCATAGAGCTACATCTCATTGTTATGGTTGGCATTGTTCAAACACCAAAGTGAAACAACGATTTATGGACTTTTTGGGACAGTTTGTCACCATTGTTGTCCCTGCTGCTCCCATCCTTTTCTCTTTACGATGCAATTGCTTAAGAATCGTGTTTTCTGTTCCAACAAGACCATATCAGAAATGCAGCTGTCAGTACCTGCACACCTCACCTTGTGTCTCTGTTGAATTTTACTTTTGGCTGTTCCTTTGAAATACTTCGCACTAGATTTGATATTAGCAGTGTTCCCAGACTCCTACAAATCTTTCTGTCTCTGTATTTTCTTATTGTTCAGCCACTTTTGAATCCTATCATGTATGGACTGCAAATGACCAAAATACGAAAAACATATGAACATCTGTTTTGTTTATAAGATGTTGACTGGTCAGAGACATACTGTGTAAGTGCAATAAGAAAGTGTCAGTAAATGATTGAGAATATTTTATCTTGAAATGTGAAAACAGAATCTCTCACTGGTACTGTGATGAATTTAAATAATGTTCAAATAATACATTTAAAGTGTGAAATGTTAAATGAAAAAATACTGAAAAGTGAACATAAGGTATTTATAGTGGTGGTTACAGTATGTTATATATCAACATGCATCCCGACCCATTGATTATCAACTCTTTTAATGTGGCCAGAGATATCTGTATACATGGAGAGATGGGGTGTCAAATCCTTGCTGTCTCCTATCTGTAATAATCAGGAATTGTTACCCGGCTTGGGGCCTTCTTTATTCGAATCATGGCGGGATAAAGGGATTCATGTGGTAGAAGTTATGTTTGAGGGTAACATCTCGAAGTCCTTTCAGGAGGTTCCAGACAAATTTAGTCTCCCTAAAGATCACTTTTTTGGATATTTGTGATCAGATGGCAGTCAGATTAGCAGATATTGGAATCACATAGCTCGAGAAGTGAGTGGCATCTTTAAAACTACAATAAGGAAGGATTCAGGGCTGTTCATATTAGGTTTGCCCTCTAAAGAATTATCCGTCTCCCATAATCCTGTCCTGGATTATTTGACATCAGATCTTAAAAACACTCTGCTGAAAGGCCAATACCCCTCAGAATGAAAGCAAATTATGCCTACATAACAAATTTGTAACACTGTGAGCCTTGAATTCTGAAAAAGATACAAATATGTTGGGGGTAAAAACATGCATCCCAATAGTCATGAGCCCTAAGATAAGGTGTGTATAAAATTACAGGGCTGCTTTTGTTGCCTGGTTGGACTGTTTTTAAGGCTGCAGACCTGCAAGAACTCACTGATATCTTATGTCTGCTTTTTCTGAGGTGATGTACACTGAATTAAACTCTCGGCACGTACAATAAACCTTGGTTTACGGCAACACTTAGGCTAAGGAGGAGGCCTATAGGTGTGGGGACATAATCCTGTGCAACCAGGTAGAAACACATTGACAAGGGAGGTCAGATCAGCAGAAAAGTTGTAAAACAGGTTTTGACGTAACGATCCAGTCAGTGTGGAGAGGCCTTCAAAACAGCACCAACCACCAGAGGCCACCCCCCCACTGTGGAGAACCCCCAACTGGCTGACAACAAGCCCACACTCAAACCCTTCACCTGCTCTGATTCCCTTCCTCCCCCTAATCCTTCCCTACGGACTCCCTACCTGAATTTAGGACCTGTGAAGAGAATGTGTATCAGCTCTTTTAGAGACGAATCAATAGATCCTTTTTAGCTGTGTGAAGTCCCCTCCTGTTTTAAACGCTCCACAATCATCCCGATCTCCAAGAAACCCTCTATCTCAGGACTAAATGACTACAGGCCTGTTACTCTGACATCTATAGTCATGAAGTCCCAGTGTACCTACTGGTCAGTGGATGATGCAGTCAACACAGGGGTGCACTACATCCTGCAGCACCTCGACTCCCAGGGGGACATGTACAAGGATCCTATTTGTGGATCACAATCTTCCTGACTGACAGGAGGGAGCAGCTTAACACGCTCAGAACTGTGAAGTTTAGGAGGAGCCCCCCCATCACCATACCTAAAAACAATGTGTCTGCTGTGGAACACTTCAGGTTTCGAGGAGTCAAACACAGACACCATCATCAAGAAGGCACAGCAGAGCACGTACTTTCTGTTCCAGCTCAGGAAGCTCAACCTGCCTAAGGAGCTACTGATCCGGTTCTACATTGCCATTATTCAGTCTGTAGATCCATCAGTGTCTGGTTTGGATCAGGAACAGAGTCAGGACTGCAACCTGCCCTCCTTTCAGGACTTATACATGTGCAGAGTCAGGACCCTGGACCTGCTCCAACCTCTCTTCTGGGAGACGCTTCAGACCGCTGTATGCCAAAATAAACAGATACAAGAACAGTTTTAACAGAAGACCATCACTCTGAACAACAGTTCAGTATCAAAAAATTCTAACACCAAAACATCCACTGACTGAATATGTTTTATAGTTTAAATACATATCATCATCATCATCATCATCATCATCATCATCAAATAAAAATCCTGCATGCTGTTTATACTCAATACAGACCTGTATACATCAGTAAAATGTGTAAAGTGATTCTCATAATAAAACCGACATGAGGAGCTATATAATAAAAAATGTGCATGTTGTTCATAAGCTGGTTTATTTAATAATATATTTAATATAAAATAAAAACACTGGAGAAGACAACTTCTTAGTTTGTAACTTTTGTCTACATGTTTAGATGTGTGAGTCCGGTAGTGTGTTGATTGTCATCATTATCTACATCTTGATTCCACTGCGACATCATGTCACATGTTCTGACTGCGGCACGGCCACTGAAGCTGAACGCCACCACTCTAGATGACGCTTGTCATACTCAAACTCCTTCAAGCATAGCTCCATGACATTGTCTCTTTAAATCCCACTGAGAGCATTTCAGAAGCGGAGCGTTATACTTGCCTACATTGTTTGGTTATCGCCTCCCCATCTTCCACTCCCCAAACCCCTGAAATCAAATACCATGCCTTGCCCTTTTTTTGTGTTGTCATCTGCATTACAATCATCCCAAGCCAACCCGTGGACCAGTAGATGGCTCAACGATGCCGTCCTGCTGTACCTGCTCTTTGATGATACGTTTTTTTGCTCGAGATGTGCAGAAAGGTGACAGATTGATAGGCTTTGCATCTTCGCATCGATCACATGTTCCGCTAGGGAAGTCTGTCCAAGGTGACCATCGAACATGTTGTCAAACTGGGTGAGAAGACTGAACATGGCTACTCTCTGTCCTTCGTCATGACTTGCCTCAGCGACTTTTGCCATGAGATTGGAGTGTAGGGTGTCGAGAGACATGATGGATCCTCCTTTCAACTGCACAGTCCATGTGCACAGTTCTGGAAGGGATGTGGATGGACATTAATGGTGTGGTCATAAAATCCATTCCCAGGATGAAAGAGGATGAAAGATGTTGAACTATGGCAAAATGCTAGTAGCATTTTGCCATAATGCGCTTCTTCATTCTTAGCCAAGTGACTCCGTCAGGCATGCAGGGATCGCTGTCAGCAGGGTTCACACCAACTCATTACTGAGCAGAAGTATTTTTTTGTGTCAGCGTAGTGTCAACAAAACAAGGAGGCACCACCTAGTGGCGCTATTGGGCATTGCAGTAATACACTTATTAGACTTTGACCGTTACGTCCAAGATTAACTTCTTATCACATCTCCTCTAAGTGATTGACAAATGTTAATGTAGTGTCTGCACTGGGTATTTTATTATTTATTTGTTTGTTTTTGATTATTTTGAGCCATAGTACACATCATGTTAGGTTTCTTGGAGGGATCATTGAATGTGTCAATTGATAGACTGGTTTGGGTCCTGAAGATGAGGTGCGAGTCTTCTGCTGGGAATTCTCTGTTCTGAAAGTATAAAGCAGCAGATGTTGCTGCAGCTGACAGAACAGAGAGCAGCAGGTTATGTGATCATGTTTCATTTACAGATTTAAGAATGATGCCAAATTCAACTTTATCATCTTTATCTTATTTTATATTTGGAGCTTATTTGAACATTGGAAACTTAAGATACTTTTATTTTATGATAACCGCTTTGCTTTACATTGTTATTGTTGTTGTCAACACATCTCTCATTGTGATTATCTGTATGAA
>NW_023340257.1:26994869-26998545 GCF_004916995.1 Morone saxatilis
TGATCAAGAAATTTCACACAGGAGTAAACCATAAACCAAAAATAATTAAAATTAACACCTGTTCAAAGTCATACATGTGTTTATAATTTAAAGGATAACAGATAGCAAGATTATTCTGTCATAAGACATGACGGCTTAAATTAATAAATTCCTACAAATTCATAAAGAATACAACAGAAAATCTGCAGGAAACAAAATGAAGCAGGAACAGTGTGAAGTCAAGAGAGAATCTGAATAGAACATTGAACAACCACTGTACTCAGCATACAAAGTTCATTCACATAACAGGCTGCACAGAAATATGTACATAGGTTATTGTAAGTCTGTTCATCGTTTCAAGTCCTTTTATGATGGCACTGTCAACAGGTTATGGGCCCAGAAGGGAGTTTGGAAGCCGATGGAACCGTTTATGTTTCGACGGAGATGAAAGGAATTATGAGTTGTGGGAGACGAAATTTCTGGCACACCTGCGTCTGCTCAACTTAAAAAGCACCATACTGGGTGACCCTCCCGGCGAGGATGATGACGATGCAGAAGACGACGCTAAAAGAAATGAAGAGGCATATGCTGAACTGATTCAACTGTTGGATGACAAAAGCCTGTCCCTTGTAATGAGAGACGCGGCGGATGATTCTGAGAGACCATTACGCTGGTAAGGGGAAGCCACACGTGATAAGTTTGTACACGAAATTGACATCTCTTCAGAAAGCTGTTAATGCGAGCGTCACAGATTATATCATTCGTGCAGAGACTGCTATCACAGCATTACGGAATGCAGGAGAGACTTTAAGTGATGGCTTATTGACTGCAATGATTTTAAAGGGCCTGCCAAACGCCTTCAAATCATTCTCTGTTCACATTACACAGAGTGATGAGAAGTTAAACTTCGCCGAATTTAAGACAAAGCTGAGGAGCTATGAGAGCACAGAGAAGTTTGCTACTGATTGCTCAACTGATGACAGCATGATGAAAGTAAGAGGAAGAGAAAACTTTAACATGAAACTTACTTGTTATAGCTGCGGCCAGAAAGGTCACAAAGCCCTGGAGTGCATTAAAGCCAGTAGCGGGCGCAGAGACCAGAGACTATGGTGTAGTTTCTGTAAGAGTTCCACGCATAAAGATGCAAACTGTAGATGGAGACAGCGAGACAAGGTAAAGCAAGCGGTGGATGAAGAGGACCACACGTTCGCATTCATGGTGGAGGATGCCCCGGTCAGTGGAGTGAAGGAGAAAGGCCTCATGGTTGACTCGGGAGCCACGAAGCACATCGTCACAGACATTGAGAAATTCAAGGACTTTAATGCAAATTTCAAGCCACAGAGCCATATCTTGGAGTTGGCTGACGGAGTGAGGACCAGCGGCATCGCGGTAAAGAAGGGCACTACCAAGGTTTGCCTGAGAGACACCAAAGGCCGAATAGTGGACATGATGCTGATGGAGGCATTGTACGTCCCATCATTTTCACGGTCAAGGCAGCAATCGCCCAAGGAGCGACAGTCATCTTCAAAGAAGGTCAAAACAGACTCATTCACAAAAATAGTACGACATTTGACATTCACATATATGACAGACTGTTTTATCTGAACACAGTTACAGATGATGTTGATGAGTGTAATGGCTGCTATGACATTCAAACATGGCATGAAATTCTTGGTCACTGTAACTATGATGATGTATTAAACCTGGAAAGTGTCACAGAGGGAATGAAAATTAAAGGTAAAACTGAGAAGTCTAAATTGAAATGTGAATTATGCATCAGGGGTAAATTTACTCAGAGCAGGAAGAGAGAGCCAGATGAAAGAGCAAGGGGTGTACTTGAACTTGTACATACAGATTTGGCTGGACCTATAGAACCAGCAGCAAAAGATGGGTTCAGATATACCTTAGCGTTCACAGATGACTATTCGGGAGCCATCTTTACATATTTCTTGAAAGCTAAGAGTGATACAGTTAAAGGTACAGAGAAGTTCATTGCGGATGTTGTACCTTATGGAAAAATTAAGTATAAGGTCTAATAATGGGACAGAGTTTACCTCTCGTGAATTTCAGTCACTGCTCAGACATTAGACATGAAACCTCTGCCCCTTATTCGCCCCATCAAAATGGGACAGCTGAAAGAAATTGGAGAACTTTATTTGAAATGGCAAGATGCATGTTAATTGAGTAAAATTGAGTAAATTGCCAAAAGATTTGTGGACATACGCAGTTCAGACTGCTGCGATTATCCGCAATAGATGTTACAACAGACGTGTGGGGCAGACTCCATATTACATGCTGACTGGAAAGAAGCCTGACCTTTCAGGAATGAGAACATTTGGGTCAGAATGCTATGCATACAAACATGACAAGAAAAAGCTAGATACACGTTGTGATAAAGGGATTTTTGTTGGTTACGACAAGAATAGCCCTGCGTATCTTGTCTTCTATCCAGACACAGGAAAAGTACTCAAAAATAGGTTGGTAAAATGTATCACAAAGAGTGCCATTGAATGTTACACTCAGACAGATGAGAATGATAATGAGTACATTTTGCATGAGAAGAGAGTTGAAACCCAGCTACCAAAACCTGACATGACAAAAACAATTCCACAGGGAATAAAAGCAAAGACATGTGAGACAAATACCAGTACAGATGAAAGTGAAAGTAGTCACAGTACACGCTATCCACAGAGAGAAAGAAGACCCCCTCAGTATTATCGGGACTATAAGTGTGATGTAAAATGTGATGATCAAGCACTAACAAGTATTGACTATTGCTATAGAGTTGCTTGTGATGTGCCCCAGACACGAAGGAGGCTATGAGCTTATCAAAATCAGAACTGTGGCTGAGGCTATGAAAGGAAAAGTTGCTCTCGGAAAGGAACATACCTTATACCCTAACAAATACCTGAAGGTAACGTGAGTGGGGGGGAGATGGGTTTACACTGTGAACAGACAATCCTGTTGAGACAATATACAAAGCCAGATATGTAGCAAAAGGTTATAGTCAAGTTATGGCACTGATTAATAATGAGACATTTTCTCAACTGCTGATATGCATCTGTATGTTAGCTTAATGCAGCTGGCAGCTCAGTATGACTTAGAGTTGATGTCAAAACAGCATATCTGCATGCTCCTATCGATTGTGAAGTATACATGGAACAGCCTGAAGGATTTGAAGTTAAGTCAGAGACAGGTGAAAAATTAGTCTGTAAGCTTAACAAATCACTTTATGGTCTGAAACAATCAGGACGGAATTGGAATAAAATGCTCCATGATTTTCTTGTTGAACATGGTTTTGTTCAGAATCCAGCTGACTATTGTGTTTACAGTAGACAAACTGAAAATGAAAGGGTATTAATGATTATATGGGTTGATGACCTTATTATTGCAGCGAGGGACAGTCAAACACTCAAAAGTGTGAAGGAAATATTGGGAGCCAAATTCAAAATCAAAGATCTTGGTAAACTTAAATATTTCCTGGGGATTGATTTCACACAGAGGGAAGGTGAAATAAGAATGAGCCAGAAAAGGTGTATTACAAAGATTTTGGAGAGGTTTGACATGACTCACTGCAAATCAAGGTCAACCCCATGTGAAAGCAAACTGAAACTTGACAATGAAGGTGAACTTGTTGATCCAAAGATGTATCGTGAAAGGGTTGGCAGCTTAATCTATGTAATGACGTGTACTAGAC
>NW_023340257.1:26998606-27001021 GCF_004916995.1 Morone saxatilis
AACACTTATATGAACCAAAAGAACAACATTGGGTGGCAGTGAAACATGTGTTGAGATATTTAAAGGGCACTGTGGACCAGGAATTGTGTTACAAGAAAAGTGATGTAAATCTCAAACTTGTGGCATATAGTGATGCAGACTGGGCAGCAGACCAGAATGACAGACGAAGTGTGACTGGTTACTGTTTTAGTTTATCTGAGACTGGGCCCATTATTTCCTGGAAGTCTAGGAAACAACCCACAGTTGCTTTATCCACATGTGAAGCAGAATACATGGCTTTAGCAGCTACTACACAGGAAAGCCTGTATCTTCGTGAATTTATTGATGGAATGAGACAGTCAACGTGAAATATGCATCGTGAAACAATTTATAGGACAATCAAGGCCACGTTGCTCTGTCAAAGAATCCTGTATGTCGTCAAGGATAAACATATTGAATTAAGATATCACTTTGTTCGATCTGCACTTGGTGATGGAAAAATAACTATTGAATATTGTCCTACAGCAGACATGGTGGCAGATATTTTAACAAAGTCTAAACTCAGAATGGACAAATTTGTGCATTTTGTTTTTGGTGAATAGACCTGTACCATCAATCTAGGAACAAGTGGGGGTGTTGAGTTTTGTTTGTTGATTGATTTTGCCTAATTGCTGAAATTGGAGGAGTTGCACACAGGTGCCGCAAATTACAAATAAAAGGACTGCAGCTTACTCTGGTTAACTGATGCATGCCAGTCAAATGAAATCAAGACTGTGTGTCTAATTAATCATTGTTCCTCCATTATGTAGGGCCATCAGTGTTTCAAGTCCTTTTATGATGGCAGTGTCAACAGTAAAAAAAAATATTTCAATAATATGAAAAAGATGGATGCTTTGATGATAATAATGATGATTCATTAAATTGAATGTGAATATTATGATTAACAAGTCAAAAAAAAGTAAATGCGTATCCAGATCAACATTGGTTTGAATCTTTAAGTGATGAAGTGTCTATCAGTTGCTACAATGAGATTCCTTAAAATGTCCAATCTTACGTGACAATTTTTTCATGTCAGTGAATGTGCTGAAAAAAAAACTTTAGCTCTGTGGGACATACGGGTTAGTCATTTAGGTTTTTTCAGGTTTGGGAAAAGTTTAATAACTGACCACATGATGGCACTATTAAATACATGCTTTATTATGTTTAGCACATCTCTATTCGCAATCTGTGTACCAGGTTGGATGACTTTAGCATTTATAATATTAGACTTTTTTATGTGTACATACAACACAAAGAAATACAGTAAAATATTCATATTTTAATAACTGTAACATATCAGAAAGGTAGCTGAAATTATATTAATATGCTTTATATGTCAAAATTTGAATTATTTGTCTGTCTGCAAAAAGAAAAATGGGAGTAGATGCGGTCCAAAATCCGTATGGAAGAATAAAAAGAACAAATCTTTATTAAATGTCTCTGCAAGAAAATTACTGTCAAATTATTTGCCTTTACTAAAACTTACGAAATAAAGATACTATTAACATTATCACTGTTATTAATAATATCATTATGGTTACTATTATATTCATCAATTACACAGTATAGACATAGGCCCAGTATCTAGAGCACTACCATCTGCCCTGTATCTACAGCACTGACCTTTGCCATGAACCTACAATACTGACCTCTGTATATTATTATTATTGTCAAATGTACTGAACACAATCTTCATTAACTGTCTCTGAAAGATAATTATTGGACTTAACTAAAACTTAGTAAATAAAGTTTCTGGTAATAATATCATTATTATTACGATTATTTGAATCCAATAAATAGTACAGGTGGCAGTTATGGCAGAGTAGGAGGCTTTCCAGACAGCAGACGTGAATTGGGGACCATGGTTAGACACAATGTCACTCCCTCATTAGCAGGTCCAACATTTCCTTGACTGATGGTAGTCAAAGGCAGGAAATGGGAAAACTTATAGAAATTATTGTGGAGGTGGGTGTGGTTTACACTCAGCTGCAAGAGAGAGAGAGAGGCGTAGGGACAGCTTGTGAGAGCAGCGCCAGGTGAGTTGATTATCTCAGCTGGTACTCATTGAGTAATCAATCTCTTCTCTTTTAATGCAGTAGTGTGCTGGCCCTGAGTTGGCCACCACACACAAACCAGAAAGACTCATGGAGATCGGTCAAGTGATCCGGGTTGCTGGCCCACCAACACCATCCCCTGGTCCAGGAGGGACATTCAGTGTTCCGGTAAGGATTCAAGGGGGTTACATCAGGCAATTGTGGATTCAGGCTGTACCCAGTCTATAATTCATCAGAACCTGGTTCGACCCAGGGTTTTGTTGGAGGCATCATGGGTGGATATTAGCAGTCGGTAAAATCATGCCATTCTGTCATGCTCAGCCAGATAAGTTTGACTTTTATT
>NW_023340257.1:27001046-27003971 GCF_004916995.1 Morone saxatilis
TTACCATGATCCTCCAGTTAATATCCATACATATTACTGTACATTTTTTGTAGGTTTTGCAATATGATTAATTGCAAAATTTCTGCTTATTTTCTCACTGTCAACAATCTAGCAATATTCACTCTGCTAGCAGTTAAGAAAGTACTCTCAATAAACAAATGAAAATGACAATTAAACTAAAGTTACCTATTCTATTATTGAAAGTCAGTATAAGCCATGCTCAGAGATCACAGAACACAATTCATGACACTGTGTGAGTCCTAAGAACTATCTGCTGCTGTAGTCAGTCCCTCCTCACTGAGATGAAACTCTGCTTCTGCTTCTTTTAAACTTTTCATAGCAACAGTCATGATGCAAGACTGTTGTCAGCAATACAAGGGAGAGTTCAAGCTACTAACAATTAGTAATATTGAAAAGATAGTTCAGTAGAAACAAATATTAAGAGATTTATTTTGTCCCCATTTGTTTAAATTACATGATATGAGTTAAAAATGCATTTTAATAATTATGTTCAATGTGTATTTGTGAATTTTACTTAATTTATGGAGTTTTTGTGAATGTTATCTCATTATTACGACAGAGTATTAGGGCCAGACTAAGAGATAAAATAATTTTTTGGGGGGGGGGAAATTACGAGAATAAAGTCACAATATTACGAGAAAAAAGTCATTTTAATGAGAAAAAAGCTTCGATAGTTATCAAGCAGCCCTGTTTGTCTTAGTCGTACCGTACAGTCAATAGGTAAACTAACGTATTGATCATTTCGTCGTTAAACAGTTTTGCTGGCTGAGCCAACAGGCTGACAGTTCTCATAAAATTACTACTTTATTCTCGTATTGTGACTTTATTCTCGCAATATTATGACTTTTTTCTTATAATATTACGACATTATTCTCGTAATATTTAAACTTTTTCTCGTAATGTTACGACTTTATTCTCGTAGACCTAATGTTATGACTATTCTCGTAGACCTAATATGACTTTTTTTCTCATAATGTTATAATATTAGGTCTACAAGAATAAAGTTGTAACATTAGGTCTACAAGAATAAAGTTGACTTTATTCTTGTAATTTCGCAAAAGAAATAAAAAAAAATCTCTTAGTCTGGCCCTAATACTCCGTCGTACATTATGTTTTTTCACCAACTTTTATTTTGGTTTATTTCCTGTGGAAATTAGTTTTCTAAACCTAGGCCACACCAGACTTCCGTAGGTCCTCCCATCTTCCCCTCATAGTGTTTTTTTTGCATTGCTGAGGGAGCAGAGGTGCGAAAAAAAGACCAGTAGGCAATTAATGTCCTATATTGTCTTCTGGAGGAGCAAATAAATGCTGGTTCAGTACAGTTCTGTGAGTTGGCCTCTATTCATTCCCTATCCACAGATGTTAAACTGGTGCTGTCACCCTTTGGATCTTCAGATCAGCCTGATGCTAATTGCCGTGGATGCTGTGCTGCTGCTCTGAACTCTGAATCAAGATTATTGTGTGGTCAGATATTTAAGTGACTCTGGATGTAGGTATAATGTTGTAAATTGTTGAGGTAATAACTTAAATACTGTTATATATCATTTTTGTTGCTCAGATAGCTTGCTTTTCTGTTCCACTTTCTTTCAGTATAAATTTAGACAACACAAGTACATTTGACAGTTCAGAGCTGGTGCTCAAATAACAATGGATAAGTTTACCATTCACCATCTCACAAATATGCTAGGTGCCCAAATCGGTGAATCCATTGTTACAAAGCTGATGTCAGCTGGTGTAGTAAACACGTCTAGTGACCACAAATCATCTCTCCTACTCAGAACACACACTGTGATGTTAACAGACATGACCCTCTACACATGCCAGTTCATGTTAAATCTGATAAAAAAAGATTTCAGACATTCAGAGCTGAGAACCCTGACAAATATTGAGTTCAGGACTGGATTGACATGACTAAATCTAATTTGCACAGCTAAAAAGCCACATCCCCTACATCTCCTCTGAGCGGCCACTAGAGGTGGGAGATACCAGCATGCATCTTGTGACAGAAACAGATTGATGTGAATGTGGTCCTTGTTCAGAGGCAGAGTGGAAGAGCGGGTCGTTCACCAATCGGATGTTTGTTGGTTCGATCCCGGTCTCCTCCCACCACACGTCGAAGTATCCTTGAGCAGGATAACGAACCCCGAATTGCTCCCGATGTAGTGAATTGGTGTGTGAGTGTATATGAATGAAGTAGTAGTCTGTTTGATGGCCAATTTTCTTCCTGTGGGGGACACAAATGTCTGACCTTGCCTTGTCCGTGCCGGAGAGAGAATGAAGGTCTATGTGGAACTAGTGAGTGCTTATCTGTGACTGTGGAAAAGAAACAGGGCTTCATGCCTGACCCAGAAATTCTTGGTTCTAGGCAAACAACCACTGAATGGATTACACAGTTGACTGTACCAAGTCTGTCAGAGGCAAATGTTACTGATATAACAAGCATGACTTGTGACCCCCAAGATGCCTCAGTCTCACCCGAGGATCACATGACTGCTCAGTCTCTGACCTGTGACAGTCTAACACAGCTCTCAGCACTGTGATACAGATAGACAAGACATCAGACTCTCTGCAGCCTGTAGCTCAGACCTCACATCATGTCTGTGGTCACAGACCATGTCTAGTTCAATGGTAAGGCTGTTTGCAAATATATGTTCCAGGCTGTTACTGACTGAAACCTTGATCAGATAGGTGATTTAAATAAAATTACCTGTCATATGTACACTGTAAATAATTTTCCTGTAAAATAACAGTAAAGAGCTGGCAGCAGAGACGACAGCAATATACCGTTTTTTTAACGGTATTAATCCGTAAAATGATTTTACAGTAGTAAACTGTAAACAAGAAATGCAGTATATTTCTGTATTTCTATAAATTACGGTGAAGAGCTGGCAGCAGGGACGCCAG
>NW_023340257.1:27004071-27006554 GCF_004916995.1 Morone saxatilis
GTGTGCACAATCAAACCGTTTTCTTGGTTTGTGAAGTGGGGTGTTTTCATTTTCGGAACGTCACTTCCCTGGTTAAACCCCTCCTCCGGCCCCGGTAAGGTCAGCCTGTAACCCCCTTTTTTTTGCCAGTTGGGCTCGCTTTTAATGTGCGCATATCCCTGGTTTTTAAATAACAGTATATGTAAAATATTGAACCTCGTCTCTTGCCTCCCTGGTAAACGGAAAACCTATAGTGTTCCTTTTTTTGCAAAAGGTGATAACCTGAACCTTTTATACGGTTTCTTGGGGCCGCCTTAATCCCAAGGTGGCGTTTGTCGGTATAAGAAGAAATAAAAGATCTGTAATTAATATAACCACCCTTGTGTCGCCACAGTGACATTGCAGACAGTTGGGTTGTGGGACATTTTAAGTTCATAAATGATGATTGTGCAGGTACAGGATTAGGTCAGAGCCCAAGTTGTACTGTTTGTAATCCATTGTTACAAAGCTGATGTCAGCTGGTGTAGTAAACACATCTAGTGACCACAAGATCACCTCTCCTACTCAAAACACACACTGTGATGTTAACAGACATGACCCACCACACGTGGCAGTTCATGTTAAATCTTAAAAAGGATTCCAGACATTCAGAGGTGAGAACCCTGACAAATATTCAGTTCAGTACTGGATTGACATGACTAAAACTCATTTGCACAGCTAAAAAGCCACATCACCTACATCTCCTCTGAGCGGCCCAGTCCACCGTATTCAAGCTTGGCTGTATCTGAACCTCCTTGCCCCTCTCCAGCATCTGTCCCAGTTCAAGGTCACTCCCAACATTCCCCAAGCCATGCCTCTCTACCAGCTGTTGCACAAAGACAGTCAGAGGAAACTCACATGGTTGACATGTTTCAGGAGATGATGGAAAAAATTGTGACAGAAACAGATTAATGTGAATGTGGTCCTCGTTGGATGTGGCAGACTAACAGACTGAAGCCAAATTGTGCTTTGATATTGAGATGGGAGTGTATGGCTGCAAAATGTTGGTTCCCACACTTGTTGTTCCAGGACAACATAAGTTGATATTAGGGACCAATGTTATAAAACACAGCATCAGTCCAAGCTATGTGAATCATACTGGAAGACAGTGTCCGGCCCCTGCCAAACCAGAGACCGAGAAACTGAACATTTCCTGTCAGTGCTCTCTGGTCTGACCCCCTGGAAGGGAGATGATGTGCCCAATAAGGTTGGTACAATTAGGTGTAACACTGACTGTGAATATCACACCTGGGGAAAACCAAAAAAGACTGCTATTTCACCAGGCAGCACTGTCATCTCAGAGCCCAGATGATCCCGCTCAGCTCCCAGAGGTGTTTTGGTCTCAAAGATTGTAACTTCACTGTGGGGAGACAGGTGGGCCCCACTATGGCTCATCAGTGTATCTGACAGGTCTGTACTGTTGAGGTACAATGCAAAGCTGGCTGATGTCTACTCCTGTGTAGCACTTGAGGACATGGATGTTGCTGAGTGTTCGGAGGGTTTTCCAGCTGTGCCTTTCACACCAACGTTTTGACTGTGGGGAGGCGAAGTGCTTTGCACACCGCATACACCTGTCAGACAGCAGACCATTCAGACTCCCATACATGAGGGTGACCCCTGGCCAGTGCCAAAAGCTCCACCAGGTACTCAGTAATCGGGAAATCATCAGAAAATCGACCAGTGATTACACATCACTATTGGTGCTTGTGTGGAAAAAAAAATTGGAGATCTCTGCATTTGTACAGAATTTTACTGGTTGAATAGGAGGTCCCTGGAGGATGCTCATCCTTTTCCCCATCAGGCAGATTGTTTGGCAGCACTGGGAGGAAACGGTCTTATCAGCATGATGGATTTGACTTCCGGGCTCTTCAACATGCCACTCCATAAGGATGACATGAAGTACTCTTCCTGTGCTTCATGTGCATGATGACCAGCATCTTTGGGGACCAAAACTATTTGAGTCTGCTGTTCTACTTGAAAGATTTGTTGGTGTTTGCACCGGATAAAGAGACTGCCTTGCTGCACGTGAAGATGGTGGACAGGCTGCGCAACTACAACTTGAACTACCCAGCTCACCATTTGGAGTTTCTGGCTTTAAAATGGTCAGTGTGTGACATATGAACAAGGAGATGCACACTTACAGGATACGCGACACAGTCACTGGACAGAAGAAAGTGATCCACAGGATTCTGATGCTGGCCACTTTTCTTCCTGTGGGGGACACAAATGTCTGACCTTGCCTCGTCCGTGCCAGAGAGAGAGTGAAGGTCTATGTGGAACTAGTGAGAGCCTTGACTCTGAAAGCGACAGAAGCTCATCTGTGACTGTGGAAAAGAAACAGGGCTTCATGCCTGATCCAGAAAATCTTGGCTCTGGGCGAAGAACCACTGAATGGATTACACAGTTGACTGTACCAAGTCTGTCAGAGGCAAATGTTACTGATATAACAAGCATGACTTGTGACC
>NW_023340257.1:27006561-27008557 GCF_004916995.1 Morone saxatilis
GACTGCTCAGTCTCTGACCTGTGATTCTAGCCCTGTGACTGCTGTGAACATTCCAGTACTTGTTTATTTCCTGTTGAAATTAGTTTTCTGAATTTAGCTAGCTTCTCCCATCACCCCCTCATAGTGTTGTTTTGCATTGCTGAGGGAGTAGAGGTGCAAAAAAATACCTGAAAGCAATTAATATCCTATATTGTCTTCTGAAAGAGCACATAAATGCTAAAAAACAGTTCTGTGAGTCATCCACTGTTTATGTCATATCTATACCAGAATCTAGAATCCTAAGTATCTTCCACAGGAAACGTCCTTTCACAAAAAAGAATAAAAAATATATATTCTGTGATCTGTGAATTCTAAATGTCTATATTTACTAACAAAACCTACCTATTATTATTATTATTACATATTTTTATAAATGTTGCTTTATTATTAGCTACCATGATCATAATCCTAACAAAGTTTGGTGACTTATTGTATTGGTTACTATATTCCTTTTAAATAAAACATGAGAAAACATTTGTGGAATGTGAATAACAATAATATAACAGAAATAATATGAATATCAGTAACAATAGCCCTAATAATATTATACCTTTACGAGTTAAAAACTGAACCCCTTTTCCTTGAGGAACCTTTTTAAAGGCTCTTCAATTACAAAAGGTGGTAGATTAAGAATTGAAATAATCTCCTTGTAGCGAATGAAAGACAATTCAAACCACATTTATGTAGAAAAGTATTTATTATTTCTAAATAATATTTACATTTAATGAACATTATTATTACCATCAAAATGTTCACCTTTTTCATATTAATGAGGCTAGAACATTAAAGGTTTACATTTTACCAAACCATTTGCAGTCCATAAAGTACAGGGTTAAAGAGTGGTTGACAGGTGAGAAAGTATAATGATAAAAAAATGCGCAACATGTTTGTTACACTGTTCATATTAAATCTGGCCTGCACAACTTCAAAGAAACAACCAAAAGAAAAGTTCAGGAGAGAAGCAAGGTGAGGTGTGCAGGTACTGACAGCTTTTTCTGGAACCAGAAAAACAAACTTTAAGAATCATCATGTAAGTGTAAAGGATAAGAGATACAGGACACAAGATTGTGAGAAAAGTGACAATGAGTCCATAGATGTTATTAACTGTTGTGTCAGAGCATGCCAGTTTGACAATGGAGTAGTTGTCACAGTAAACTTTGTTAATTATGTTCCCACACAGCTGTAAAGGTGCACTCAAAGATATCAGGACAACAATTGAAAAAAGAGGGAATAACCAAATTAGTGCAATAAGCATGGCAACTTTGTTGGATTTCATATGTGTGTTATATTGTAGAGGAGGGAGGATAACAGATAGGCAAGATATTCGTCATAAAGACATTGATGGCTAAGGTTCTAAAGTTCTACACACACATAAGGAGCTACACAGGAGAAATCTGCAAGGAAACAAAATGAAGCTAGAAACAGTGTGAATGTCAGGAGGAGCAATCTGCAACCAGAAGCATTGGAAAAACCCTGTACTGACCATACAGTCTTTACAAACAGGCTGCACAGAAATATGTACTAGGTCATGTAAGCCTTCTGTTCCTACAGATAATCACAATGGGCAAAAGATTGGGCACAAACAATTAATATATAAAACATAATGATCACAAAATAATAAATATTTGAAAACCCCAGTGTCAAAGTAGGCACTTAGGTGGAAATATGAAACCTGTGTAGCGTTTATCATCATCATCCTCCGGTTCATAAAACAATCACAACACTTTAAAGGATGAACGGTGTGCAGGTGAGCCATCAAACACCAGAATTTAAACAACAGGAAAGAAATTCAAAATCAAGAAAATGACTTAAATATGAAACAAATTTACCATTCCCCAATTGTTCTGTATAATGCCCTCAGGTAAGACATTGTCGGAAACATCACCTGCTTCAGTCAGACTGAATCCCTCCACGAGCTGGAAACTCTGCTTCTGCTTCTTTTAACCTTTTCAAGTGT
>NW_023340257.1:27008657-27012094 GCF_004916995.1 Morone saxatilis
GCGTGCCTATCTCTGGCTGCTCACACACCTGGCTGAGGTCATCACCACACCTGCTCCTCATCAATCATCAGCAGTACTTAAGGAGCAGCCACACATCCAGTCACTGCCGGATTGTTGTGAAGTATTGAGTATGCTACCGCTTTCCAGCCAGTTATTTAACGTTGCTACCTTTTGCTGCCTGCCTGTTTCTGCCTGCCTGAGCTGTTCTCTTACCGTCTGTTTTTGTCCGCAACTAACCGTGTCTCTCTGCCTCAGGAATCATTCCTGGGGACTCCCAGAACCCCGGAGCCCAGTCCACTCAGCCCACACCTCCTGTAAGCCAGTGTGTGGATTCCCCACACTCCAAGCTTACCAGCCGCCACTCTCTGGATCACCCCCACCTCTGGATTCCCACTCTTGCCTGCCACTGCCAGAAGAGTGACACAAAACACCACAAGACAACACGAAAACACAACAAGTACCCAGCACGCAAACCATAGACCAACACAAACAACCCAAACAGTCATCACGGCCGGGGATTTGTGACACAGATAAGCTGTTGCTACGTAGAAAGTCACACAACTGTTTGGCGACTACTTTCTCAAGAATTTTAGAGAGAAAGGGGAGGTTAGAAATTGGTCTATAGTTGGCTAAAATAAGAGTGGGCTTTTTAACCTGTACATCGACTTAAGAGGACTAAGCAACATAACCGTAAAAAAACAACAACTACCCTTTCTGTCTTATTAACTCTTCCTTTCATACTCTCCCAGTAGCATGTCTGCAATGCTTGTCATCTGGTCCAGATGCATCAGGAGAATGAATGTAAAACAGCTTTTAACAAACCTTTGGTCCATTTGGAGTAGCTGGTGATGCCATTTGGATTCACCAATGCCCAGCCATCTTCCAGACCCTGATAAAGTATGTTCTATAGGACATTGTGAACCATACCAAACCATCTAGGTGGTATTCTGATCTATTTCAAAGACTTATTTGAGCATGTTGTTCACATCCACCAAACCCTTCAATGGATCCTGAAA
The DNA here is from genome assembly GCF_004916995.1 of Morone saxatilis. Taxonomy (NCBI): domain Eukaryota; kingdom Metazoa; phylum Chordata; class Actinopteri; family Moronidae; genus Morone; species Morone saxatilis. The sequence continues at coordinate 27,009,674 of NW_023340257.1, forward strand.
AATCGGTTGTTTGTTAAAGCTGAGAAATGTGAATTTAAGACCTCATCCTTTCTTGGTTACATGATCGCCAAAAGACAAGTAAAGATGGATCCAGCAAAGGTAAAAAAATATCCAGGTCCAATCAGCTGAAAGCGATTATAATTACCTTGGGTTTGTAGTACAGTCTAGACCTGCTCTATTTGAAAAGTGTCCTGAGATAACTTTTGTTATCAATTGCCGCTATACCAATAAAACTAAATTGAATTGAATTAATTGAACTACAGTCCCATTGCAACCCTACTAACAGCTCCGACTTCCACTTCCAGACACTTCCAGTTAACCACTGTGGCAGAGGCAGTATTCCAGGATCTCAAAACCAACTTCAACTCTGCACTTATCCTCATTCAACAAGACACTTCAAAGCAGTTTGTTGTTAAGGTGGATGCCTCGGACAGTTTTTCATAGTTCAACTATTTGAGTTGTTTCGGAATGTCCCAGTGTCCCTAAGAAGGTTTAGAAATTTATGAGTAAAAAACAAATTCCCAAATCCTAAAACGTGGTTCCTTGAGGAACCTTTTTAAAGACTCTTCTACTTGTAAAGGTTTGAGATTTAAAAATTTAAATAATCTCTTTGTAGCGAATGAAAGACAATTCATCACTTTTCAAACCAACATTGATGTAGAAATCCATTTACTTTATTTTCATTTGTTAATCATAATATTCATATTAAATAAAAAAAACATCATAAAAGCATCAGTCACTCTGCTAGCAGTTAAGAAGTTACTTTCAATAAACAAATGAAAATGACACATAAACTAAACTTACCTATTCTATTATTGAAAGTCAGTATAAGCCATGCTCGAGGGTCACAGACACAATTTGCACCACTGTGTGAAGTCCTAAGAACTATCCGCTGCTCTAGTCAGTTTCTTTTGAACTTTTCACAACAACAGTCATGACGTCAGACTGTTGTCAGCAACACAAGAAAGAGTTCAAGCTACTCACAGTAGTAATATTGAAAAGATAGATCAGTAGAAACAAATATAAAGAGATTCCATTCCTTTCGGTCCCCATTTTGTTTAAATTATATGATGACATATGAGTAAAAGTTTATTTAGTTAATTCTCCATGTTCCAATATGGTATTTGGGTATTTTACTTAATATATTGATGTTTTTCATAATTATACTACGGTTTAGTTTCCTTTTGGAAATGAGTTCAATTCAATTCAATTCAATTTTATTTTGTATAGCGGCCAAATTCATAACAGAAGTTATCTCAGGACACTTTTCCAATAGAGCAGGTCTAGTACCCGAACTCCCTTATAACATTTACAGAGACCCCACAGTACCCAAACAATGAGCAAGCACTTGGCGACGGGGGGCCAAGGAAAAACTGCCCTTTTAAGCGGGCAAAGAAACCTCGGAACAGACCCTTTCGGCTCTAGGTGGGTGTCATCTGCCTTGACCAGTTGGGGGAGAAAGAGAGAGAGAGAGAGAGACAGAGAGAGACCAGAGAGACAGAGAGACAAAACAGATGTACAGCAACAACAGAAGCAACAATACATTAACAGTAATGATCGATGACGATCATGAAAAAGACGGTGACGACCGGCGACAGCAGAAACGACGGGGACAGTGGAGCAGCGACAACAGCAACCGCAGCAAGAACAATAGTTAACAAACAACTAATAATAATAACGATAATATCCAGTGATATTAGCAATGGCAGTCTAGGCAGGACCATGGCAGGAGGCTCCACCAAGGATCCATGAGACCTGCAGGATGATAAAGCACAAGAACTCCGGGGAAGAAGTGAAAGCTTAGTAACATGCATTTAATGGGACATGAATGAGTGCGAGAAAGAGAGAGGAAGAGAGGAGCTCCAGTCACCATGGGAAATCCCCGATAGTCTAGGCCTATAGCAGCATAACTAAGAGATGGTTCAGGACTCACCTGATCCACTTAACTATAAAGCTTTATCAAAGAGAAATGTCTTAAGCCTACTCATTAAATGTGGAGAGGGTGTCCTCGCCCTCCCCGAAACCTACCGACTGGAGCTGGTTCCACAGGAGAGGATGGAGCTTGGTAAACTGAAGGCCTGGCTCCTGTTCTACTTTTAGAGATTTAGGAACCACCAAGTTCCCCAGCCATTTCAAAAGAGAACGTAGAGTTCTAGAGGGTAATATGGTACTATGAGCTCTTCAAGATATGAAGGGGCCTGACCATGAAGAGTTTTTATAGGTGAGGAGGAGGATTTTTAAATTTCTATTCCTAAATTTAACCAGGGAGCCAATGCAGAGAAGCTAGAAAACAGGAAGAGATGTGATCTCTTTTCCCTAGTTCCTGTCAGTTACTCGTGCTGCGCGTTTTGAATTAATTGGAGCAGTTTAATGGACTTATTAGGGCAACCTGAAAACAAAGAGTTGCAGTAAATCCCAGCC
>NW_023340257.1:27012194-27016738 GCF_004916995.1 Morone saxatilis
CGATTCTGAGCTGATTTACGTGAAATTTCCATGTTGTGGTCCGCACGCGTAACGACGGCACGTGACGCAGCTGCAGCACACCCCGAGTTGCGTGGAGTGCAAGGTCCCGCCCAACGCTGCTTGCAGCTTTAATGTTGTCTGTATTCTGTATGATTACAATAAATTAAACATTTGAAAATTCCAAAATGAAACATTTGTGAGATCAGTGGAATAGATAGTAACACTGTATTTAGAAACACTGACTGCTTTCTTCGTTTCTCTAATTAGAATACCTCTGCTGCACAAGGTGGAAAAGTCTGAAGGATCAATTTAAAAAATAAAAAAATAAAGATCAGGAAAGATGCAGGAGAGGAACTGGGGCCTCATTACAATGGCCATGGAACATCATGGCAGTGGTAGAATTCCTTACTCTTTTATTAAAACCAGAGGAACAACCTCCAATGTTGTCAGGAGACTCCCAGTCACTCCAGCAATACAGCCAGCACTTACTAGCCATCAGCCCCTCCCTGCAGCACAGCCATCATCATCCAGCCAGCACCATCCCATCTATTAGTCGTCCTCCAAGAGACAGTGAGTAGAAACCTCCACCAGTGCACTTCAGAGTCCTTTTGAAAAGAGACTCTTACTTGCCCTGGAAGAGGAAAACTCCAGACCCCCATCCACACTGCCAGCCCCACCTCCAACAGATGCTGATTATCTTTTTTACAAGAACCTACTGCCAAAAGAGATAAAAAGAGATAAAGTTGAAAATCCATCAGTTTTGAGCCTGTGCTATGTTCCATTTTGTGGCAAGTAAAATGTTCAATTGTTGAAGTTTAATATAATAAATAAAACTTTATATTGGTTATTTTATAACTCACTGCTTATATCACAACTAAGTGGACCCCGCCCACCCAATTGTGGTTCCTCCAGTCACAATCAGGTGTTGGCCCAGTTGAATTACTTATAGATGGACCTCAGGGAGCAGCTCAAACTTCCAAAACATACACTGCATGAAAAACATCCATTCTGAATGAAATATTTATGAAGCCTTGGAAGTTAAAGTCTTTGCAATCATGGCGTGTGATTCATCATTTTAATCTGATCACAAACACCACTGACAATGTCTTTTTAATGTGAAACTGCTGATTTGTTTGTCAACCCTTGTGGACAAAATACCTCACATGCACACACGTTACTGTCAGAGTCAGAATAAGTATTAGCTTCACAACACCATTTTCAGAATACAAAATGAATATTGGCCAGCAGACTAGTAGTGTGTTTAGTTGTAATTCTAACTTCTGAAATTGTTTTATTATATTTTAATATTCTGTATCCTGCCCAGAGTTTAGTTCCATCTCCTAAATTTTGAGTTAGGGGTTCAAGAGGATGCCAAATTACGTTACATATTGAAAACAAAGATCAGTCTAACTTGGATCTGTGGGTGGTTTAGTTGGTTAGCAACACATTTTATATACTGAATATGTTTACATGCACACTGATTTTTTCTTTCCACTATTATTCTGAATATGACAATATTCCACATTCCTTGATAAGGGTTGTGTGAACAGCATATTCTGTTTGGATATTCTAATTTGGCTTTACACTGAATGGAGCATTTTCAGATGAAGACGTGGGATATACCAATATTATTCAAGTTTTATTAGCATTCTTTGGACATGTATACACCACATTGGTAATATGTGTCTCATTTGGGGTTTTCACAGCAGTTTGCCCGTTTATGGTCAGCTCTGTGCGTTGTAAACAAACAAACTAGCCAACAGTTTGCATACCAAAAGAAAAGCCCTCATTTCTCTCTGGAAGGAGAAACCCATCTACTGTGAAACATTTTAAAAGACTTGGATATCAACAGGTTTCTGGATATGTGCAAATATCACAACACCGACCTTTTTAAGAAAGTGGTTGAACAAACGAAAGAGACAGCCTGTATTCACACCGCTGAACAAGTCTGCCACTGGAAGAAAACTGTAAAAGAATCCTATTTTGCTGCAAAGGCAAAATGGCTCTTTGTGATGTGAACTGTGCCTCTACCTTATTTGACCCCTACCCCAGCATGTAGTATAATCTCATTACCCTGAGATATTTACTTTTGTTAAGTTTAGAAAACTATAGTCTGTAATTATGTTTAACTGTAGGACTATCACGCTGGCACTGTATTACAAATAAGAAAAGACATTCTCTATTCTAGAGCATTATAAATTCAAATGTTACAGCAGCACAAGAAGCAAGAAGAGATGGGAAACACAAAAATCGTTTGAAGTGAGGTGAAACATAAAAATACAATAAATAAGTTTATTAGATGAGACTAAAAAGCTACGTACAGTTTACATACAAATTATAATAGCTTAACAGTGATTTGTGCAAATATGCAGAAAATATTAGTCTAGACATACAAAGCCGAAGGCCTCATTATATACTCACTTGTTTATCAAATATGTAATATATATTGTAATATAGTATAAATATAAATATATGTATATACGTGTAATTATACATCTGACACAACATGATTCACAGTCTAAAACTGTTGTACAGCTTTATCAGGAGTTTTGTGAACATTGTGTTTGAGGAAACGTGGAAGCACAAATAAGAAAACCTGTGACAGAACTTAATAATCTGCTTTTGAAAGCAGACTTTTACAAATTACACGGATTTTGGACATTTTCAGTCCGTACATTACTGGGTTGAAGAGCGGCTGGCATGTAAGAAAGTATAATGATAAAAGAATGCGTATAATATTGGGTACAGTTTTCATATTAAACCTGCTCTGTAATATTTCAAAACTAGCCCCAAAAGAAAAGTTCAAGATGGAGGCGAGGTGAGGTGTGCAGGTGCTGACAGCTTTTTGTCTGGTCTGTTGTGAACCAGAAAAACAAACTAGAAGAATCTTCATATAAGTGAACATGATAAAAGTCAAAGCACCAAAGATAATGCCAAAAGTGGCAATGAGACCATATAAGTTAATTATACTGGTGTCTGAGCATGCCAGCTTCACAACAGAGTGGGTATCACAGTAAACTTTGTTAATGATGTTCCCGCACAGCTGTAAAGGAGTAGTCAAAGATAACAAAACAACCATTGCAAAACAAGGGTATAACCATGTTAGAGCAATGAGCACAGCAATCTTATTAGTTGTCATACGTGTGTTATATTGTAGAGGACAACAGATAGCGAGGTATCTGTCATAAGACATAATGGCTAAGTTTAAATATTCTACAGCTCCATAATATATTAAGAGATTATGCCAATTGTGATGTAAGCGGATGACACCACACTGAATACGAACGTAACCATAAGCTAGTATTCGTTTCACCATACTTCTCAGCGATCTCGTCAATGAAGTAATTCAAGATGTATGTCAAGATGTTTCTCTATATCATGCTGCTGATTCCCTAACCATATAATGCCCACTCCTTATGAAATTCCACAACAGCCAGTAAAATATTCCCCTTAGTATACTGAGACAGAAAAACTGATTCAAAGACACTGATAAAATATTTAACTTACCATTTGTTTAGAAGAACCCACATAGATATACACTAACATAATTATAGCAACACTAGTATTTATATATTTTGCACAAAATTTCATCATCGTGCATGTTCAATATCATCTCTCTCAATTTATGTATGGATATCTTTAACTCTAAAGCCTAAATATGATATGCTGATTTGTTGCACTATAAATCCAATAATGTTTGTTATAAATAATTGACCTTAATGAGTTACTCACAGATCACTGTGGTACATGCTACTGTATGAGGGAACTGTATTGACACTTACAAATGTCATAATTCATGTTGAATACAAAGGACATCTATTGTGTAATCCGACTCCTCTAATTGTCCAATAGGCATTGGGCGCTCAGCTATCGCTCGAGCTAACAGGAACTAAACAGGTAGATATTAAGAAATATAGTATGGTCTTTATGATTGTTACATTTGTTTAGGGACTATTGTTCACTTTGGAATTTTATCAATGTTCCTTTACTCTATACATAAGAAACCATTTCTATCAGTTATGTCCTCTTCTGTACACCGAGAAGACATTCAGTCTGTATCAACCCTAACACTACAGCGCAGTGTCAATTTCAAGCTTCTTATTCTTCTATTTATTTCGGTCATGGGTTTATTTGTATGACAGTTTTAACACCAAATTCAGGCCATAACAGTAATTATATACACCCTCAGGACACCTTTCAAATACCACATACTTATCACCATGAACCCTTGCCTCTAACATTATTATCAATATCCCACTACTCTTACCACCTGTTATGCCATAACATGGACGCTCTGTACCTATACAACCCAAGTAGAAATAAGCTCCTTTTAACAACGACCAGTGACAGACCCCAAAGACCACTATCACTCGCTCAGGTTGGGGAGAGAGAAAGAATAAGAACAGACAGAACAACAACAGACAGACAGAGGTCACAAGTAACACAGTAGCAACAATTACACTAATATTAGTGATGATGAATACCATGAAGAAATATACGATTACATAACAACAATTGGGACAATGACAGTGATTATATAAAAT
>NW_023340257.1:27016763-27019605 GCF_004916995.1 Morone saxatilis
TAATAGTATCTGTAGTAATAATAGACGTGTGAAGTCGATCGGATGAGTGATTCTTGAGAAGTCCAGTGGCCAAACAAGCATGTTGCATATTTATATATGTGTTATAGTGTTAATTTTATATTATTTTCGTTTATGCATTATTATATTCATTGTCTCCTCTTTATCTGAATAAACACAAAACTTCACATTTGGGTATGTGCGTACATTTACACATACTTGTTGAACTAACACACTGTCTAGTTTTCAAACTTTATTTGTTATATATATTTTTTCTGATTATTTGTATCCTGTTTCTGCCACCACTGTAAGGCTATCTATTCCACCTTGGGATTAATAAAATGTTTTATATCAGTCAATACCTGACTAATCTAGTGTACATACTTTGCTGTTACTTTGCAGCGATGAAGGCTATTGAACACGACTGGATTTCAGGATAGTAAGGCAAAGTAAGATATCCATGTTGTTGTCTAATCTTGTGATTTGTAGCAACACCTGTTTGTGGTGGAAATCTTAACCAGCAGATGAGATTAGTCAGGTCAATGCAACTGGCCTGTAATTATTATTTATATTAAACACTGCTTGTTCAATACAAATAAAAAACGTCTTTATTGTGGAGAAATTCAAGGGTTACAGTCGCACAGGTTGAAGAGTTAAGAAACAAATCAACAAATATTAAAACTGAAATTATGAAATAAATTAAAATATAAAAAAGTAAATTTACATTATAAAAATATATTATCATTGGGCATATACATGATTTGCACATTTTGAATGTGTCTACTGGTGCAAAGGCCTTGTTGAGGTAGAAAACATTAGCATCCCATTAAGAGTTATACTCATTTAGAGAATGGTAGACCTACTCTATTTTAAAAGTGTCCTGAGATAACTTTTCTTATTAAATTGAGCTATATGCATAAAATTTAATTGAATCATTGATATAATGTGATCAAATATAAATATAAATAACTAGTTTTAATCATAAATTTAATTTCTTGATCTAACCCTAATTAAATTAAATACATTAATCTCATTTCTCAATTTGACACATTTCCAAATTGGATGTACAGTTTTATTATTAGTATTGTGCTTGTATGTCCCTCTATGTACACAAGGAAAACAGGTTTTAAGTTAATTTATTTGTCACACAACAAAATGTAAAGTTCTGTGGAGTGCGATAATTAAGGAGACAAGAGACGGAGATGCGTCGAGTCAACTTTATCTCCACTTCACATATAAACAAAACTCTGTACAGCAATTAAGGTGAACAACCGGCACGACCCCAAAACCATGATACTGACACCTTATACCTCTCCCTTAAAGTACAGTCTCCTGGAAGTCTCCGTGTCATTGTGAGTCACCACAGTTCTCCATTAGAATACTTTAAAGGTCGTTTCATTAAAGCTAATGAGTAAATTTGTAAATACTTAAACAAGAGCTTTTATTGATCAGACTTTTACCCTTATGACAGATTTTGACCAGATCAGTCGTACATTACAGGTTAAGAACGGCTGCATGTAAGAAAGTATAAGATAAAAATATGCCATATATTGGTACAGTGTCATATTAAACCGCTCGGAATTAATTCAAAACTAGCACCGACAGAAAGTTAAAGAGGAAGCAAGGTAGTGTGCAGTGTACTGACAGCTTTTTGCCTGGTCTGTTTTGGAACCAGAAAAACAAACAGAAAAATCTTCATGTAAGAAAAAAGATAAAAATCAAAAGCACCAGAGATTGCCCAAAAGGATACAAAACCCATTTATATTAACTACTGGTTGATGAGCATGCCAGCTGACAACAGATGGCTGTCAACAGTAAACTTGTAAATGATGTTCCAAAACAGCTGTGAAGTAACTCCGATATATTACCATATATTATACAAAACAAAGGTATAACCATGGTTAAGCAATTAACACCAGCAATCTTAAATGCATTCGTTAAATAGAGAAACAATAGCGAGCTATCTCATAAGACAAGCTAAGTTAAATATCAACCAGCCCATACCAGACACAGGTAAACGCAAAACAAAAGGAAAAAAACGTGAATCCAAAAACACAACCAAACATAAACACCCTTACTACCATACATCATTACAAACACGCACAAAAATCATAGCATGTCTCGTAACAGATTAACACAAAGCAATCCCCCAACAGACAACCAACGAAAGAAAAAAGAATTCTCCATGTATACTGTATAACAAAGCTACATACCTATACATATTCTGCACCGTTTAAATGAACTGATGGTAGTCATGTTTCCAATCCTGTCAGATCTTTCTGAATCACACAGTCTTTTTTTCCCGGTCCTGCAATTACTGTACACCTAGGACTTGAAATTTAAACGACAAGAAAGTATAATGAAAATCAATAATGCGCATGATATTGGGTCGTGTTCATTTAACTGCTTGGATTAATTCAATAGCACCGGAAGAAGTTAAAGAGGGAAGAAACAGGTGAGGTGTGATGGTACTGCAGCTTTTTGTCTGGTTTCTGTTTTGGAACCAGAAAAACAAACTAGAAAAATCTTCATGTAAGAAAAAATGATAAAAATCAAAGCACCAAAGATTGTCCCAAAAGATACAATAAGCCCATTTATATTAACTACCTGGTTGTATGAGCATGCCAGCTTGACAACAGAGTGGCTGTCACAGTAAACTTTGTAAATGATGTTCCCACACAGCTGTGAATGGGTACTCAGATATATTACATATATATGACATGAAAGCAAAGGGTATAACCATGTTAGAGCAATTAGCACAGCAATCTTGTTATATGTCATTCGTGTGTTATATTGTAGAGGATAACAGATAGCGAGGTATCTGTCATAAGACATAATGGCTAAG
>NW_023340257.1:27019705-27020016 GCF_004916995.1 Morone saxatilis
GCTATCTGTTATCCTCTACAATATAACACACGTATGACATTTAACAAGGTTGCCATGCTCATTGCTCTAACATGGTTATACCCTTTGCTTGCATGTATTGTCATAATATATTTTAATTCCCATTCACAGCTGTGTGGGAACATCATTTACAAAGTTTACTGTGACAGCCACTCTGTTGTCAAGCTGGCATGCTCAGATGCCGATGTAGTTAATATATATGGACTCATTGCATCTTTTGGCACAATCTTTGGTGCTTTCATTTTTATCTTGTACACTTACATGAAGATTCTTCTAGTTTGTTTTTCTGGTTC
>NW_023340257.1:27020044-27021124 GCF_004916995.1 Morone saxatilis
CACACCTCACCTTGCTTCCCTGCTTAACTTTTCTGTTGGGGCTAGTTTTGAATTAATCCAGAGCAGGTTTAATATGAAGAGTGTACCCAATATGATGCGCATTTTTTTATCGTTATATTGGCTCACATGCCAGCCGCTCTTCAACCCTGTAATGTACGGACTGAAAATGTCCAAAATCCGTGTAATAGGTAAAAGTCTGATGTCAAATGTTGTCTAGCCTTAATTTAATCAGACCTTTGAAGTATTCTAATGTAGAACTTTTGTTATAATGTGACAAATAAATTAACTCCAATGTTAAAACCTGTTTTCTTTGTGTATATAGAGGGACATCCAACAACAATACTAACGATGAGACTGTACATCCGATTTAGAAATGTCAGTGTGCACCATGTTGTCAGATTGAGAATAGTTGATTTACAATTATAATTCCATATTTATATTTGATCACATTATGTATATTATATCAATGATTAATACCATTCTCTAAATGAGTATGACTCTTAATGGGATGCGACTGTATTCTACCTCAACAAGGCCTTTGCACCAGTAGACTAATTATATCTACACACATATTTTCAAAATGTACAAATCATGTATATGTCCAATGACAATATATTTTATAAAAAGTGTGTTTTTGTTTGCTAACCGTTGACTTTCTCCTCAATAAAGACTTCTCTTATTTGTGATGACAAACAGTGTCAACATTATGTAAATAATAATTACAGACCAGTTTCATTGGCTCTGATCTTATCTACTGGTTAAGTAGTAGTTCTGTCGCCAGATCACAAGGTCAACAACATGGACCTTGGTCTTACTGTACTAAAGTCCATACATACATGTTGTAGAAGATTGTTCTTCAATAGCAACAGCAAAGTATCCTTATGGTATCAAACCTAAAAAATGCTGATGATACAAAATAGTGCGTTCCACAGTTGCCTTATTCAATTCAATTCAATTTTATTTGTATATAAATTGTGTGTTTGGATTATTTTTGTTGATCAATTGAGATAAAACATTTTGTGGGCAGAAACAACATTTGATCGCATTTTGCGCAGGCTAAACAGGCTCAACACCTCATGA
>NW_023340257.1:27021178-27023812 GCF_004916995.1 Morone saxatilis
ACAAACTTTCAAAAAACCAGCCCCAGTGACTTGTTTAGGGGACATGTATGAAAATTGGCAGGCATATATACTAAGTTAGGACGTACAAAAAAGCCTGTTGGACCCATACCCCAAACCCCACAGAAAGTCGATCATTTTCATTTTCATTTTCACTTTCGGCGGCCATTTTCATTTTCACTTTCGGCAAACTTTTTGCCTTGTATTTGAACGAATTCCTCCTAGGGAATTTATCTACTTCAAAAGTGGTCAGTACAATCAAAAAATGTTGCTGATTAAAACTTGTGCAATTTGTAACGTTGTGTACGTTGAAGGGCGTGTCTGTGGCGTGCCGTCAAAGTTGGCCATTTTGAATCGAATGTCAAACTGTGATGCCATTTCCGGCATTTCAGGGCTTCTATTTTAACTAAGTCCTCCTACAGATTTTATCAGATTGACTTCAGATTCGATCACTGCAATGAAGACACGTTGGTGATCAAAAGTTAATCAAATATTTACTGTGCGTCAAACGGCGTGTCCGTGGCATGGTGCTGAATTTCCACCTTTCGCACTGAAGAGTCTCTCTATGAACGGTGTCTGAAACGCATGACAACATAGAGCGGTCTCCCTCGGCTTCCAGACCCGGAGGGTGGGCCACCAGAGTCCGATGCTCCAGTGCTGGGAATGTTTAGGTCGAAAGGATCGGCTCCCCACGCTGGCCTGGTAACCAGCAGCCGGTCCATCGGAAGGGTGGACAATCAATTGAGTGAGCTCGATGATAAAGGCTCCGCCACAACCACCTCGGTGGGCCAGACTGGTGGCAATACCGTCCAGGCAAACAGCAGGTTAAGAAATCAGAAGCCGCAGAAGGTGGTTTTAGCTTGAGAAGACCAGCCACAGGATGAAAAAACCCAGGATCAGACCTCACTCCTTGTTTTTAGATCCTGCCTTAGCCGCCTGATGTCATTCTGCAGGCAGTGAGTACGCCGGCAAACCAAATGTTCCACACACTGAACATGGTGAGGGATAGGTGCTTTGGTGGGTCCAGCTAGCAACTAGCCGGCTAAAAACAAACCCTAGCTAGGTTAGCTTGGCGACGGAGCGGTTCCAACAAAACCCACAAATACCGGGTTTCGGAAGTCACTTCTGTCAGCGCCAGGGGTAGTTTTACTGGTAGGACAACGATGTCATCACAGATGGCACCAAAAGTTGATAATTCCAGTACAATAATGTAAAAGCCGGGTGAGAGACACAACAAATTTTGAATGGCGTTTGCGTGGAACTGTGGAGGAAAAGTGACGTACTGCAAGCTCGATGTCGGGCTGCAGACACGCTCCTTTCACACAGACGTGCCGCGGGTTACACCACCTGTTGTTTAACCGAGCATGGTTAGACCCATCCTTTTCTTCTTGGCCGGTTGCGGTGGGTGTCCCTGTTCGCTTGAACCGTCCGGAAGCAGGAAGTGGTGACGTTGGTCGGTAATCTGCTCGTGTAAAGCCATGTTTGTTTCCAGTGATGAATGCAGGGATGTAGGGTTTAAACCAATCCTCTCTCTCATCCCTCATTTAACCCCCGCTTCATGCCAGCCTCCGCATCTCCTCCTCAAGCTCCTCCGGTAATGGAAGGCTCTCGGTCTCCAGTCCAAGAGCTAAGGGTGCCTCAGGGCGGATCCATCTGGTCGTGGGTGTAAACAATGCGACTCCCTGTCGCCAATGGAGACCCGCTGCAACAAAAATAAAAAGTATTCAAAAATTGCAAAAAGGTTTACGGCGACGTGAACAAACTAGTAAGAAAGTAAGAAAGTAAGAAAACAGTTCTTACAACAATGCATAGGAAGCTGCCCATGACAAGGCTGCCGTTGTCGGCCGTCCGCCGGCGCATTTCCAGAAGAATTAGTAACAATAGGTGATTAGTAAACTGATTTTTACTAATATTAACTTTATTGCACCAAGTTATTGTGCAATAAAGTAGATCCTGATCCCTGGTCCTGGTTTGTGCCACCAATTGAATTTACTTCCATTTTCATTCAGATTTTTGAGGAAGAGCAGGAGAGAAGAGCTGCAGGAGGGTTTACGTTCAGAAGCAACAACACCTTACCTGTTTGCGGGTAACAAAACTAAATAACGACGTTTCAATAATCACTTAATTTCCCTTCAACTACCAAAATCAGCACATCCCTCCGATATATCCGACTCCTAAAAACCCTCACCTGAATTTTATGTCCATATTGCCAGAAAAAACTGCCTTCATCTGTCCACTTGGGCCTGGTACCACTTTTAAGGTAAAATGCATTTGGATCTTAATAAATCCCCCGGCTACCTTCCAACAGCCTTGATGGAATATTGGATGGATATTAGTGGGGGTTAAAGCAGAACCATGGCCAGCAGGCACAACCAGGAATCCATGAGGGCAAGCATAACCTAAGGGATGGTTCAGGACTCACCTGAGCCAGCCCTAACTATAAGCCTTTATCAATAGAGGAAGGACGTCTTAAGACTCTTAAATGTGGAGACGGGTGTCTGCCTCCAGAACACAGACTGGAAGCTGGTTCCACAGGAGAGGCAGCTTGGTAACTGAAGGCTCTGGCTCCTGTTCTACTTTTAAGACTTGTAGGAACCACAAGTAAGCCCAGCAATTAAAGGAGGAACACAGTGTTCT
>NW_023340257.1:27023837-27026119 GCF_004916995.1 Morone saxatilis
GTTCTAGAGGGGTAATAGGGTACTATGAGCTCTTTGAGATATGAAGGGGCCTGACCATGAAGAGCTTTATAGGTGAGGAGGAGGATTGATTAGTTTACTTAGTGCAGGTGTAACCAACAAAGATCTCAAGAGAGATGTCATGTTGCTCTTGTGGTACAAGTGGAACAGCTGGAGCTGCTGGAGGCATTTTGTTAAAAACAGAGGATTTCTATACAATTTTTTCACACACACACACACACACACACATACACTTTTATTTATTCAACCACCTTCTTGATAAGCAGGCATGATTTTTCCTCATATCATAAACCTCTTGATAGCCAAGTCCTTTATAATGTTTAACAGTAGAAATGTGGGCTTTCCTTTTGTCCTTGGGAACTGTCGGGTTCACAAGGAGTTTTATCTTTTTGAACAGGTGCAGCTTTTCTTGCCTTCACGTCACTGGTTTAGCGGAGTCACCAAATTAATTGTTAAGGCCTTACTAGGCCAAAATAACACCACATGCAAAATACAGCAAAAAGTACATGGGATTAGCATAAAGTGGGCTGTCTCAAGGGATCCCTTTGAAAATGGCCATGCCAGTTTTCCATCTGCAAAAGTTTGGAGCATTATTTAGCCCCCTTCCCAACATGCTAGCCTGACATGGTCATCTAGTTTCATTAGCCTCTGACAATATATATGGTGGGCAGAGTTTCTGGGTCTGTAAGGTGACGCTAACGAGAAAGTGTCTTAGATCTGCCTTTTGGAGAATTGTTTTATGTTCATTTATGAGCTCAGTAAACAGTTTCGAAATTAGTTTATGGTCTCAGTCTCAAGTTTCAATTCTTCTTTGTTACGGTATGATGTTAATCTAATAAATTACACTTCCACATTGGCTTCATTTCACAGACCTGGAAGCTCTGTCCATTAATTATATACTGTCAATGGTTTAAACTGAGATAGTCTGTCAAAGTTACTAACAGTAATCAATCCAAACATGAAATAACATCAGCTTGAAATAAGTAACAACAGGAGGTCCTTTGATAATGAGGTCAGCCTGTTGCTGTGGGTGATTCCTGACTTGAAAAGGTTAAAAGGAACCAGAAGCAGAGTTTGAGCTCAGGTAGGAGGGACTCACAGTAGACAAATATTAGGATTTACACAATCTCATTAACTGTAATAGTTATTATGATTTTCACTTAGTTTGAGGAATTGGCCACATTTATTGTTTAGTATTAATGTATTTATTGTCAGTAGACTGCTGTTATGTGCTAATGCAGCTACTTATTCAAACTTAATAATAATAACAATAATTTTGTTCTGCACTGTTTAATAGCTTAATTTATTTCTTTTATCATCTTCTTTCAGCTCTTCATGGAAGCCACATATTGTTTTCAGAAATATACTAGATGTCTTCTGCATGTCTTGATATCTCTGGAACATTTATAGTCTCCACTAAAGTTTAAAAGCGAGTAATGTAGCTTTGATCAAAAGCATTTGTATTGTCTGTACAAGAGGTCTAATCATCCTGTAAATCATGATTAACTCTACACCTGTTTCATATTTCACTCTTGCTGCTTACTTCGACACTGGTGTTTTTAAATATTTATATTTCATGATTGTTATGTCTTTATATATTTTAATTGTTTGTGCCAATCTTTTGCTCATTGTGATCTATCTGTAGGAACAGAAGCTTACATGAACCTATGTACAATATTCTGTGCAGCCTGTTTGTAAATGAAACTGTATTGGTAGTACAGGGTTGTTCTCCAATGGTTCTGTTAATTCTCTCTGACATTCACACTGTTCCTGCTTCATTTTGTTACCTGCAGATTTTCTGTGTGTATACATATGCAAGTGTAGAATTTAGTAATTTAGCCGTCATGTCTTATGACAGATATCTTGCTATCTGTTATCCTCTACAATATAACACACGTATGACATCTAACAACATTGCCATTCTTATCACTCTAACATGGTTATACCCATTTCTTGCTATTTTTATTTTAATATCTTTGAGTGTTCCTCTACAACTGTGTGGGAACATCATTAACAAAGTGTACTGTGACAACTACTCCATTGTCAAACTGGCCTGTTATGACACAACAGTCAATAATATCTATGGAATAGTTTACACTTTTACAACAGTTATTCTTGTACTTTTAATATTTTACACTTACATGAAGATTCTTAAAGTTTGTTTTTCTGGTTCCAAACAGACCAGACAGAAAGCTGTCAGTACCTGCACACCTCACCTTGCTTCTCTCCTCAACTTTTCTTTTGGGTCTTGGGATTTAATATGA
>NW_023340257.1:27026219-27030520 GCF_004916995.1 Morone saxatilis
CGTCGCCTTTCCCATGCCCTCTCAGACCCGCACCCATGCCACCACTCACGGCACCGTTCTATACTACCTGACTGACCGCACACCATAGAAAAAAAAAAAAAACCACACACAATTTAATTCAGTTAATCCCAGCTTACTCCCACCCCTCTCATACCCAGCTGTTTATGAGAACACCTCCTTCCTCTATTTAACCTGCCGCCTGCTCCTTTCCTATTACACCCACTACGTTCCATGTGTCGCCTCATCCTCCAACCATCTTCAATACTGCACATCCCCCCCACTCCCATAAAGAGCCTGACCTATCTCCAGGTCTCTCACACCTTTCATCTCGTCATATGACCCCCTCACCAATTCCTCGCTGTAGTCATTTAACCCGTTCTCCCCTGACTTCGAGCGTACACTGCGTTCTCCTTCTGTCGTGCTTCAACCCGTTCTGAATTCGAACTTGGAGCGATCTGTCAATTAGACTTGATTAGTGGCAACCTGTATTTAAGTTCATTAGAGGTTTTGTCTCAGTCTAATTTTCACTATTGAATAGGAAGTAAAACGATCTGTCATCGGATTCTGACTCACGCATTTTACTCTCTTGCATTCTGCTCTGTGACAGACTGTGCTCCTATCCATCATATTGTGAGATTATGAAAGATTAAGCAATTATCGTAGAATGGACAGTCACAGAACTGCAGTCCTAGAGATTCCTGCTTTATGTGGGAATGTACAGATAACAAATCCCTGATCAAAGCTAGACTTCACGATAGTGTGCGTACGAGCAAGGTGAATGCCATCTAAAATAACTGTGATCTTTAGAGAGTGAGTCTCTAAGCCGTGTCTTGGGAGCCAAGTAACAAGTAAATTTGGAATATTATATACTGAGTTTAAACTCAGACAAACTCTCTCGAAGAACAAGTCTCCCCAAATAACTGATACCCAGATTCTTATGATCTTAACTACAAATGTTTCGTATAACTTTATGATATCATTGGATTAATCTTCATCTCTTGATTAGACTAGAATAGTATTTATAAAATCGAAATCTATATAACAGTATTAATATATGCATAACGGTGAGTAGTGATTCCTAAATGTTGCTAAGGCTCAACTATACACAGAATTATATGAATTTTAGGTCCAAGTACAGAACCTTGTGGAACTCCATGACTAACTTGTAGTATTCTACTAGAATTTCATGCGTTAATCCCGCGCTGTTACAAACTGAGAACGACAGTCAATGATTAAACCAGCTTATGCGGTGCTCCTTACTAATTGCCAGACATTTGAATAATACAGCAACAATGGTTATTAAGTGATTAATAATTATACTGACCTTTATTAATTGCCTCTCTGATCATTTATTACGTATGTTCTCTGTAACTTGGGTATGTTAATACGAAGTCTTAAGTGCTGTCGTTTAGACACCGCATTGACCATCATGATTTATTACAGAACTTGAGCATCTAATTGGCATTACAAGGCATACAGTCCTGAGGACTCGGTTGAAGTTCTATTTCATCCAGATCGTTCTCAGTTTGTCACATGTAACGATGAAGCTCTCCTAAAGTAAATCACTGGAGTTCCACCAAGGTTCTGTGCTTGGATCAATTTCTCATTACGCTTTAATACACACCTTCCCGTTAGAGACACATCTGCTCAAATTGCTAATTCGATAAATATAACTCGTTGGTATCATCTACATAATTCACTGACCTCGCCATCCGGCGAAATAAACTGCACTTATACAGATCGACCATTATCGCATCATTAAAGGAGGCAGAGGAATAACTGAACATCTGGCACACTGAGCAGGACAGAGCAGCAGAGGGAGAAGCCATCGCTAACTGCTAATGCTAATGTAGCTAGTGTGTGAAAAACGTTGTAATTTTAGTGAAAAGTTGCTAAAGGACGAAGTCGCTCGGAGTGCTTAAATATAAGTTTAAATTTTAAGTGGTTTAATAACCGCTGTAACAAGTAAAACAGTAAGTTTTAGCGTTCACTGGACAGAGCTACAGCAGTACTGTACACAGGAGCAGGCAGTAACTAGAAATGACACAGTATGCTTACTGTTGCACGTCAGCACGTCAAACACTTAGTTTTAGTGTGCAAAAATTAGTCTACAACAAACAATATGTGTACTACAGAATTTTCTTTAATTAAACGATAGTATCAATCAGTCTGGCCTTCCATAAGGAGATTACACTGCTGCTGTGGGTGTCTTCTACCCTGAAAAGCTTAAAAGGAGCAGAAACAGAGTTTTGGTTCAGTTGCGATGGGCTAACTATGTCTCAGCAGACAGCAAGACAGCAGATGATTACACAAATTAACACAATGTCACAAACTTTGTTACATAGTTTATTAGCATTATTTTGACTTTAAAAAGGACACGGTTCATTTAGTAAAATTGTTGCTTTGAGAATGAATTTGTCTTACTACAATAACTTATGTTCATGTGTGCTTGATCTGTCAGCTTAACATTGTGACAAACGAGTACAGGTTTAAAACTTGTAATTTATAACAACTGTTTGGATAACAAAAGTAACATTATTGTTTCATGTGATCAGAGGATCATGATAAACTCTACACAGTTTTCATATTTCACACTTTCTGCCTACTTTGACACCGGGCTGTTACAATACTTATGTTTCCTGTGTGTTCTGTGTTTATATTTTTTTATTGTTCATTTGTGATATTCTGTATGAAACAGAAGGCTACATGAACCTATGTTACCCACATTTTCTGTGCGCCTGGTTGTAAAATGACGTATGTAAGTAACAGGGTTGTCACATGCTCTCGGTTCAGATTCTCTGACATTCACACTGTTTCTGTTTCATTTTGTTTCCTGCAGTGTACTCATATGCAGGTGTCGAATTTTTCAGCTTAGCTGCCATGTCTTTTGATAGATACCTTGCTATCTGTTGCCCTTTACAATATA
Organism: Morone saxatilis; assembly: GCF_004916995.1. Classification (NCBI taxonomy): domain Eukaryota; kingdom Metazoa; phylum Chordata; class Actinopteri; family Moronidae; genus Morone; species Morone saxatilis. Next base: position 27,029,146 of record NW_023340257.1, read on the forward strand.
ACACACATATGACATCTAACAAAGTTTTCATTATAATTGCTCTCATATGGTTCCTCATATTTCTTGTAAATTTAGTTGGACTCTTTTTGATTGTTCCTTTACAGCTGTGTGGGAACATCATTAACAAAGTGTACTGTGATAACCACTCTATTGTGAAACTGGCCTGCTACGACACCACAGTCAATACTGTCTACGGACTGTTTGTTAGTGCCTTCTCAGTCTTTGGCCCTCTCATTTTAATTCTTTACACTTACATAAAAATTCTCAGTGTTTGTTTTTCTGGTTCTAAACAAAAAGCCATCAGTACCTGCACCCCTCACCTCGCTTCCCTGCTGAACTTTTCTTTTGGAGTTTGTTTTGAAATATTACAGAGCAGGTTTAATATGAACAGTGTTCCAAATGTGTTGCGCATTTTTTTGTCGTTATACTTTCTAACATGTCCACCGCTCTTCAACCCTGTAATGTATGGACTGAATCTGTCCAAAATCCGTGTAGCATGTAATAATCTGATTTCATATGTGCGTCATAACAGTCATGTAACAGATTAGCCTGTTGTCTTTAACCAGGCATACAGTATTTTATGCTTTTTTATTTTTAACTGTGCTTTATGTTATAATTTAAAAAATAAAACATATTTACTCATACGTTATTTTTCTACCTGTTTTGCTTTTTTAAGCACAGAGAATACTGACTATAAAACAGTTTTAGAAACAGTTGCCTTCACTATGTTGTTTTTTCAGATTTGCGTTCAATAGTAGAAGGAAATTCAATTGTAGTCTACAAAAAGCATGTTTAACATTTTACTGAGACAGATTTACTCATTGGAGTGGCAATGCTCCAGTAATTAGAATTACTGGCTGTTGACTTTGGTCCGAATTTCATAATTACAAATGATCCAATTGATAAAGGTCAAGACAGAGGTCAGATACCTTTTGTTGTTGTGCTCCAGTCTGAAAACAGATAGATGATGAAAACAATAATAATAATAATGATAATATCTATCTGTTATCCTGTGTTTTGTATTGTTTTCCAGTGTGTTTGGTGTTTCTCCTCAGAGTGGTACTGTGAGTTCAGGGTTGAAAACAAAATAAAGCGGCTGTGTTTGGTCCTTACAAAAGTATCCATGTCCCATTTATTATTTTCATATTAAACAACTAAGGTTGATTTTATGCCATTTTGAATTTTGTCAAATGTTAGTGCTGGGTTTACTCAGAAATTGGATCGAATAATGTACGCAGAAGTTATGACAAATCTCTCTTTCATGGTGAGTCGTTGTAATTCCATGCCACGGGCACACCGTTCGACGGAATGTCGTAAATAGCACAACTTTAATCGTGACTGTCTTTAGATGGCTGTGTCAAAATCTGAAGTTGAT
>NW_023340257.1:27030620-27031553 GCF_004916995.1 Morone saxatilis
CCTAGAGTCTCTCTCTCTCTCTCTCTCTCTCTCTCTCTCTCTGTCTGTCTGTCTGTCTGTCTGTCTGTGCTTCATTACAGGAGTGGGATCTGGTGTTTAGGTGTCTGGTGGCCAGCTGCTAATCATCCTCAATCAGGAGAGGGAAACGGAGAAGCTAAAATGCTCATTTCTTCCTTGGTTGGGGGACTTATTCCCGTAGCACTCTATTGAAAAACTCAAGATCTGCTAGTAAACAATACAATGTGTATTGAACTCACTTCTGAGACGATTTGATACTGATTACTTTAATTAAATTCAGTTACTGGAAACAGATCTAAAGAGCTTTTTGCCAAAACATGAACCTGCTGAATGTTCATGTAATGTTGTAAATAAAAAACATTTAAATTCAGAGGTTTGGACTTCTCATCCTGTTTATTGTTTCCGTATTAAGTTAATTCAGTTTGGAAAACCCAGGACCCTCCATAACAATACAATTACACTATTATCTGCAAAACTGTGTGGGACAAACAAAGACTGTACAACTGAGACTATACAAAAACATTTAATAAAAACTGTTACATCTACATAAGAAAACGTACACTGTACTATACAAAACGACTTCATTCAAAACATTCAAATCTTTTCTGGTGGCGTAGCAGCAGTGTTTTACCATCTGTTGCTAGTTATTTACTTTACTGACATTGTCTTAGTAAAGTGCCTTAGTGTTAAACCTGCTATTTCATAATTACAAAGATTTTAATTTCCATTCTACTATTAGATATATTTTGTTCTGAAACATGGTGCACATAACTGTTTTTATATCTGATGTAACAGCTCTAGAGTTACTTATCAGTAAATAAAATAATAACATGTGGGTAGAATAATACAAAGTATTAGTACAGTAGTTAGGTGGCTGCTAATACATTGCCTAAATTTGATATCAGATTATTACAT
>NW_023340257.1:27031682-27033103 GCF_004916995.1 Morone saxatilis
CTGCTCTGTAATATTTCAAAACAAGCACCAAAAGAAAAGTTCAGCAGGGAAGCGAGGTGAGGGGTGCAGGTACTGATGGCTTTTTGTCTGGTCTGTTGCGAACCAGAAAAACAAACTAGAAGAATTTTTATGTAAGTGTAAATAATTAAAATGAGAGGGCCAAAGACTGAGAAGGCACTAACAAACAGTCCGTAGATGTTATTGACTGTGGTGTCGTAGCAGGCCAGTTTCACAATAGAGTGGTTATCACAGTACACTTTGTTAATGATGTTCCCACACAGCTGTAAAGGAACAATCAAAGGCAGTGTACAAAAATTTACAATAAATACAACTGACCAGGTTACAGCAATAAGGACGGCAACTCTGTTAGATGTCATACGTGTGTTATATTGCAGAGGACAACAGATAGCGAGGTACCGGTCATAAGACATGACAGCTAAGTTCAAAAATTCTACACTTCCATAAGAGTACACACAGAAAATCTGCAGGAAACAAAATGAAGCAGCAACAGTGTGAGCATCAGAGAGAATCTGAACCAGAAGCATTGGAAACAACCCTGTACTACCATACAGTTCATTTACAAACAGGCTGCTACAGAATAATGTACATAGGGTTCATGTAAGCTTTCTGTTCATACGATAGCTACAACCGGCAAAACATTGGCAAAAAACAATAAAAAATATATAGACAAATGACAATCATGAAATAAAGGTATTTTTAAATGCCCGGTGTCAAAAATAGGCACCAAATGTGAAATATGAAACCTGTGTAGAGTTTATCATGAGCCTCCTTCTGGTTCACAACAACTCTACTGTGTACTTTTTTTGTGACACTTTTGTTGCATTTTTACATTTCACATTGTTGTGGATTCAACTGGTTATAATGAGTCTGTTTTAAACGTTTGCCTGTTTAGCACAATGTGCAGCTGAAACAAACACATAGAAACAGAGGTCAGCATAAACGTACTAAACAGGTTCATTATAATAGATACAGTTTGATCTAACAACCCCAAACAGACCATTTTCTATCCAAAGTCAGTACAGTGTTTAAGTTAGAAAGTTGAAAAATAATTGTGTTACATTGAGCGTTCACCTGTCGGCCTGCTGCAGTCCCTCCTAACTGAACTCAAACTCTGCTTTCACTTCTTTTAAACGTTTAAAGACACAGAACACCCACAGCAGCAGAGTGACCTCATTATAAAAGGTCACGATTAATAAAGACCAATCCTACGTCTATACTTGCAAAAAAAGAAGAAAAACCAGTATTTGGTTCCATGTCAGTTATGTTATGTTTTTGTTACATGATCAATACAAATATCAAATTATCAAATAATTAGTACTTCCTAAAGGTCCAGTGTGTAACAATGAGGAGGATCTATTGTCATTAATGTAATATAATCTTAACCCTTTAGGCGCCAGGTT
>NW_023340257.1:27033203-27034313 GCF_004916995.1 Morone saxatilis
GTGAATTAGAATTTTAAAACAGCAGTTAAATGGGCTTTTAAACATTTTGTGAAACATTTTATTTATTTATTATTGTTGAAAGTATACAAATCCAGTTTCTCCAGCCTGTTTTTGTGTAATGTATTATTGTGTATCACCAGAGCTGGTGTTTGAGAATTAGCTTTCAGCCTAAAGCTTCAGTTTGCTAAGTGGATGAGGAAGCACCTGTTGTGGTGAGGATCGTTTCCTCTGTGTTACATAAATAAAAACCAGTAAGGATGTTAAAAACCACAAGTCCAAAATTAATTAATTAATAGATATTTTCATTTTTCTTCTGATATGATCCCTATTTGAGTTTAATAGTGTCTGTGTTAATAGTGAAGTACATTTTAAGTTATTCATGGCAAATTGTAGTTAATGTGCTAACTAAATACTTATAGGACCATTAATTTCTGACCATTAAAGCCCCATTATGCAACTTTTCTACTTAAAATAAAGTAAAATAACAGCTTAAAAATCATTTTGATGCTACACTGAGTTGTAATAGGGTGAATTGTGCCTCTGTCATTCCCACTTTGCTCCCCATGTTCTTGCAATGTTGCAATGTAACTATGATTTTGGTGAAACTGGATCAGAAATGTTTTCTTGTTTTCCCTCTGATGTCCCCTGGAGTTTCCTGATGGACAGAAAGCTTTAGTTAAAGTGGGTTAGTTAAAAAAGTCAACCACTAAGCACTAACTACCTTACTGATAATGGCAAATGGATGACTGTCCAGATGCTGGTTTGTACGTTTTCTGACGTTACTGTTTAACCATCGGGGCAATAACAATCAACAACACCAGTCTCTTAGTATGGTATCAAAGATCAGGATTGCCAATTGTCGAGTAACCATGGAAACGCTTCTGCTGCACGAACAGGTTTCCATGGTTACCACACATGTCTGGTGTTAACTTGTGCCTGTCTTCCTGTCTGTTCACATAAGCAGCGCAGTGAGGACCAAGCGGATACGCAGGCGGAGAGTTGATTCCTGCCTGAAAAATCCATGTTTAGCAGCATCTGCGGACATGGAAGGGCCAAAGAGACCTAACAGGACATTGATGGAGGAAACTAAGAAGAGAAAAGGCAAAAGAC
>NW_023340257.1:27034497-27034853 GCF_004916995.1 Morone saxatilis
ACAAATGCACATGTGCAGCTGTCCACATTGCAACAGTAGTATTACATTCTGAAACTCTCTCCCTCTGGGGACGCCAAATCCCAACAAATACCAAATGTTACATAGTGTTTCTTTAACTCACATTTAAAACACACTTGCATTAACCACAGCAAATTATTTGCAAGTGGACAAAAATATTTTAGCTTATATATATATATATATATATTAGTTTTTCAGTTTACAAAACATATTATCTTTGCTGATTAATTAAGCTTAATTAGTTAAGTGTATTTGAAAAAATACAATTACACATTAATGTAATGTACCCTTCCATTATTCTAATTCTAATATCACCTTTCTTCGGGGTCTAGCTTTGT
>NW_023340257.1:27034991-27040214 GCF_004916995.1 Morone saxatilis
CACATCCTCATACAAAAACCCAACAAACCCAACCCCAACACTTTATAATAAGGGTACAAATCATATATTCACCACTAAAAAATTATTAAATAAAGAGTTTTGTGAATAGTTTAAGTTTACTAGATTATCAATTAGGGAATGCTGATTCACAGTTACAGTGGATATAAAAAGTCCACACACCCCTGTTACCCAGGTTTTTGTGATGTAAAAAAATTAGACAAAGATAAATCATGTAAATCATGTTATGCAACAATAACCTGGTTGCATAAGTGTNNTTTGTTGAAGCACCTTTTGATTTTATCACAGCACTTTGGGTAGGAGTCAATTAGCATGGCACATCGGCCAAAATTGACTGATATTTGGAACTGTTCATAATTCCTTCCACCTTGATTAAGGCCCCTGTTCCAGCTGAAGAAAAGCAGGCCCAAACCATGATGCTGCCACCACCATGCTTCACAGTGGGTATGGTGTTCTTTGGATGATGTGCAGTGTTGTTTTTGCGCCAAACATACCTTTTGGAATTATGGCCAAAAAGTTCAACCTTAGTTTCATCAGACCATAACACATTTTCCCACATGCTTTTGGGAGACTTCATGTATTTTTTTGCTAAATTTAGCCGGGCTTGGATGTCCGTCTTGCCACCCTACCCCATAGCCCAAACGTATAAAGAATACAGGAGATTGTTGTCACATGTAGTACACAGCCAGTACTTGCCAGAAATTCCTGCAGCTCCTTTAATGTTGCTGTAGGCCTCTTGACTCCTCTACCAGATTTTCTTCTCGTCTTTTCATCAATTTTGGAGGGGCGTCCAGTTCTCGTAAGTCACTGTTGTGCATATTATTCTCCCACTTGACGATGACTGTCTTCACTGTGTTCCATGGTATATCTACATGCCTTGCAAATTCTTTCTGTCTCTTCTCCTGACTGTACCTTTTAACAATGAGATCCTCTGATGCTTGGTAAGCTCTCTGCGGACCATTGCTTGAGACGCAACTGAGAAAATGTCAGGAAAGTTCTACTAGAACAGCTTAACTTTTCTGGGATAATCGGAGTCACTTCACCAAATGATGGCAGGTGTGTACTGACTACTATTTAACATAAGTTTGAATGTGATTGGTCAATTCTGAAGACAGGCACATCCCCAGTTATAAGAGGGTGTGCACACTTTATGCAAAGCTTATTGTAAGTTTTTTATTTTTTAATTTTCCACCTAAAAGGATTTCAGTTTGTTTCATTGAATTGTTTCACGTAGAGTCACACTTAAAGGTGGAAAAAGTTCTGAATGATTTTTTTTGTTTCATTTTTTTTCATCACAAAACCCTGGCATTTTAAGCAGGGTGTGTAGACTTTTATTACGCTGTAATTATATTTCATCATCATCAATGTCTTTATTATTTGTTTTTTTTTTTTACTTGTAATCTTTTGCTCATTGTGATTATCTGTATAACAGAAGCTTACTAATGAACTATGATACATATTTCTGTGGCAGCCTGTTGTAAATGAAACTGTGGATAGTACAGAGGTTGTTTCCAATGCTTCTGGTTCAGTTCCCTCTCGACATTCACACTGTTTCTGTTCCCTTTTGTTTCCTGCAGATTTCTTGTGTGTATAAATATGGAAATATAGAATTTTTAAACATAGCCGTCATGTCTTATATCTTGCTATCTGTTGTCCTCTACAATATAACACACATATGACAGTTAACAGTTGTCATCATTCTTATTCTTATTCTTACTTTTTATATAATCTCTGAGTGTTCCTTTACAGCTGTGTGGAAGCATCTTTAACAAACTCTGATAACCACTCTTTGTTCGCAGTCTTTGGTCCTTTCATTTTAACCCTTTTTCTTCTGGGTCTAAACAGACCAGACAAAAAGCAAACTCGGATGTACACCAGACTGCCTGTATCCATAACAAAAACCAGCAGCTGTATCAAGCACTACCGCAGCACGTTGTTGTATGAGCGCTCCTGTCTACTCTATGGGTTCACTATAGGTTTTAATGAAGCAGGGAGCTACAGCATAACTTCAGCCACCTGGAGAAAATGATAAATTTCACTTAAAAGAAATAAAAACAAATTGGCATGGTGATAGTTACAGGTTGACAAATCTCTTAGCAATAAACCAACAATCTCCATGGGAACCTTGAACAAAATGTGTCCTAACTGACACCTGACAAAATTTCTCATTACTCTATTGTAATGAATTTACCAATTATCAGTGGCAATGTACAAACTGTGAAGGACACTGCTTAATTTCCAAAATTCCCAAGAATTTTTTTTGGTAGAATAAATATCATCAATTTTGTACAAGTGGGGCGCCCTTGGTAGTCCTTGCTGCAGTGGCCTGTGGCTCTTTGCTTGCATGTGATCCCAACTTTTCTGCCCATTTCTCAAGCTGTCCTGTCAAATAAAAGGAATAAAAGCCCAAAAAAATTTATTTTAACCGTACAGGTACGGTTTTCATAGTTTTGCGATATCATATGGTCAGAGATCACAGTGCCTACTAATCATCTGTGGATTTCTAAATTCAAAGTAGTTGCTTAAATAGTGGCTGAAAATGGATGTCGGTACAATGTTTACAAGAAAATGACTTTGAGAAACGAAAGCTGAGAGAAACAGCTGCGTGAAGGAACATCTTGATTTATGCAATGTGACGGTACTGTTCAGGGCAAAGAGAAATTATTGATGAATTGATTGAATTGATGATGATTTGGAAAATGATTGGCAGGGATAAGACGTAAACAGGATTAGTATTTATTTGGATAAAACATGCAAAAAAAAACCTTTATTGGCCCTTAAAACCCTAAATTTCTGAGTTTCCTGTGAGAGCCATTCTCCTTACTTTCTTACTTTAATCTCCAAGTAAAACATTTGTTTGGTGGCTGCTGCCAAACCCCTGTGGGAGAAACTACCAAACTAAACATTACTGTCTTTCGTGTGGAGCATAAACACCAGAAGCAAAGGACTGAAGCTTCTCTGTTCAGTAACCATCACGACAGAAAGTGACCTCCCATGATTCCCTGTGTGCTAATTGGCCTGATAGTGAAGCTGGTTAGAGCCTCCAGAGTGTCCAAGTGTCCACACAGACACCTCTGGGGTCTGGCCTTGTTGTGTTACAGATGGAAATAGCTGCTGTTGATGAAGAGAGGAGGTCCACTGGGGCTCATTACTGTGAACTGATACAGTAAACATGAGGAAATCACAAGTCAGAGTCCCCACTGTCCACTCTCAAGGACAATTAAACATATTAAAGATCTATGACCTTTCAAGGAAATAAAGTTATCACTGAACTTTAAATCTATAATCTGTAATATTTCCTCATTAAACAGTGTATAACCTCTAGAGCTATGTTCTATATGGTATTGAGTTTTATCCCGAATGTTTCCAACAATGTTCAAACCCAGAGAAATTCATTTAATACCGGTAATGGTGTGTGTCACTGTTTTGCAGGATATGTGAAAGTAATGTCCAGAGTTCAGTCTCTTACTATCACTCAATGAAGAACACGTTCTTGGGAAATGCTGTCCACATGAAAAACAATGTGAATTATTGGTTTACAATGGATATAGAACACAAGAAATGTTGATAGAGAATGGAGTAATCTTTTCCCCAGGAAAACCATAGTATTGGTATATAATTGTTTATATATATATATATATATATATACATATATATAGTTTTGGCTCTCAATGTTTAAGCTATTCACTTCCCTTACTACTAATTTTCCATACACACTTTACGTTGTCACGTATCCATTCACATATCTTATGGATCTTTTTACGTTTTTGGGTTGTCCGTTCGTCTGTCCTATTCTTGTGAATGCGCTTTCTCAGGAAATTTGACCCAAAAGGTCAAAAGGCCAACGCAACATGGTCAAAACTTTTACACCATAATAATAATGTCCTGGAAACAGGGGCGCTGCCAGGAATTTTGGGGCCATGACAAAAAAATCTAATTGGGCCCCCTCTGTGCGCAGCTGTTGTCACAACATCCTAAATAGGACGCTAACTGTCCAGTCAATAAGCCTTTACATCAACCTCTAATTAGACGTCTGTATCTATTAGATGGTCCATTGCCATACGGTATGCAATCCTAAATGGAACCGTATCAAAACTGGATTATTTTACATATTGTTCCTGTATTTCACATGCTGCTCAGGTAAGCTACCCCACCTGTTTCCAAACTGCCGAGCATAGTAAGAACTGTAGGTTGTTGTTTTTATTTTAATCTTTATCATGATCATTATGTGAGAAAAATAACTTGTTATTAATGTTTTGAATTTCTGTCCCATTAAATCAAATATTTCTTTTTCTTTTTTGTAAGGTAAAAAGAGCAAGAGAGACGAAGAAATCCCCCACCAGACTCCTGCAATGAATGCAACTTCTTCACTGGGCACAGGGAGGGGTACAGTGATGGGAGACTGGGGCCCTGCTGCTGACCATCCTGTTGTATACAGTCTGCTAAACCAGGGGCCCCAGGGACCAATGATTTAATGGTTAATAGCACTCACAGACCTAAGGCTACAGCACCGTTTCTTGGAGTGAAAAACTGGGTTACAGATTTTGGACATCCTTTCCTTGTCCTGTGTCTCCTCTCGTCTTTTCTCTCCCTTTTTTGAAAAAACCAGATTTTGATTTACTAGTTAGACATTGTGATCGCTGTATTCTGGCCGCGATGGCGCATCTACCCCTGACCCCTGAAACTAAACACGTCCACTGTGTGCCGCTAAGGCAGGAACCAAACGCATTCATGCAGATACAGGGGGGTGGTCGGCCCAATATGGATGTTTTACTTTTTGGTCAATGGGATATTTACTTTTACTGGCAAAAACAGGCTAATAAACAATGAGAATCACATTGATTCTTATTATTAATAATTTATGAAATAATATAACGTACCTGGAATGATGATGGTTTCATAATGTTTATATTAAGTTTTTTACCCCTATCTTTTTGGGGCCCCGCCCCTGTCAGTTATGGGCCTTGGAATTGTCGCAACTTTTCCCCCGCCTATAGCGCCCCCCCCTGCAATGAAAAAACACTTTTTGGGCCGTTATACAACAACCATAACTCCCCAGGTTACGGCAAGGGGAGATTGACCCCCTGTTGCCAGTCAATACATCCGATTAATCAAGCTTGATAATAATACATATGTTACAGTCCAATAGTGTAGGCGAACCCCTGCAGTAATGTTTTTGTTATAAATGGTCAATGTTCTGCGTGA
>NW_023340257.1:27040314-27042917 GCF_004916995.1 Morone saxatilis
CTGGACCAGCAGCCCACAGCAGGACAGGTGGACAGACTGGCAGCACTAAGACAGGTATGGAAACTCAGCTGCGATGACTTAGAACCCGAGCAGCAGGAGGAGCTGTGGCAGGTGTTGGTGGAATTTAAGGACATTTTTGCACTGACAGAAGAGGAAGTGGGCCTGACACATCAGGTGCAGCACGAAATCGACACTCAGGATGCACGGCCCATCAAGACATGCCCCCGCCGCCTTCTCCTGGCGCATCAGGCAGCTGCGGACAGCACGATTGTTGAGATGCTGATGGCTGGCATCATCAAGCCCTCTGACAGCCCCTGGGCCTCGGGGGTTGTGATGGTCAATAACAAGAAAAGTCCAAAGGTTCTGCGTCAACTACAGACCACTAAACAGCGTGACCAAGAAAGACTTATACCCACTGCCCTGCATAGACGAGTCTCTGGACTTGGTGTCCGGCTCGTCCTGGTTCTCCTCTTTAGACCTACGCAGCGGGTATTGGCAGGTGCCCCTCAGCCCTGAAGCCAGACCGAAGACAGCTTTCTGTAGCGTCGGGGTTGTGGCAGTTTCGAGTCCTCTGCTTTGGCCTGTGCAACGCGCCGGTCACGTTCGAATGGCTGATGGAAAAGCTTTTAGCCGACATCCCCCGACAGGAATGTGTGGTCTAACTGGACGATATCCTGGTCCACGGCAGCTCCTTCCAGGCAGCCTTGGGGGCCCTGCGGCGGGTTCTACAGAGGACAGTAGCGGCGGGTCTGAAGCTCCACCCTGACAAGTGCTGCTTCAGTTTCTGGGACACAGAGTTGGGGGAGAGGGCATCAGCACGTTTGAGGAAAAAGTGCGGGCAGTGAAGAACTGGCCAGACCCACCAACTTGCGAGAGCTGAAGAGCTTTATTGGACTGGCGTCCTACTACAGGCGGTTTGTGCGCGCCTTCTCTTGTATAGCTGCACCTCTGTTCCGCCTGCAGCAGAAAGACTGTGATTTTGCCTGGACTCCCAATATAGTGATAACTTCCAATTAGCCTGATATACTGCACAGGGGAATTCTTCCAAACTTAGTTTCTTATTTTGACTGCATGACACTGTGGGACCTTCAGTCCAACTTTGTCTCTTCAGCCAATGGCAGCGTCAGACGAAGGGTATTAAAATGCTGAGTCAGTGTTCAGTAGGGACAGGTGGATGGAGGGCTGGATGGAGGAGAGTCAGCGGCTGGCATCATCAACCTGTAGACGGGACATGTTTACTGACGAACTCCCAAACACCAACAACATGTAAAACCTTCTGATGTGGTCTCAGTTCTCTCTTCAATGTGAAACCACTAGCCTGAGGAGAAACAAGCCGGTTCTGAGCCAGCTCTGCTTTTTTTTAGGTTTGTTTGACAAAATGTTTTGTGGTGTTGAGGTGTTGTTCTTCCCTTGATATATATTTGTTGTTGATACAGCCAGAAGACATTCTAACTGCTAAATGTTAAGAATTGTGATAAATGTTGCTCTCTTTCTGGAAGGCATGGGTTTCTCAGCACACCTGTTATCACACACAAATATTTGTTTGTTACTCACAAACTGTCATTCAATATCCTCTATCCTTATGAGCTTATGTTTTCACAGTTGACCTGTTGTTTTTTTTTTGATAAAAATATATCCAGAATATGTGTATATACATATATATATATACACATATCTGTCCACAATGTTGGCAGGTATCACTGAAATGTCTTGCTCCTTATTTTGTTACAGAACTATAACTAATGCATGGTACTTTGAACAGTAGAGAGATACATTTAATAATAAATAAAGGCTTAACAATATATGTAAATTGTCAACCCTGAACAAAGACATCTGAGCTATATATGAGTTTAACGTTGAATGTGGCCTGTTACAACTGTTTCCTCTGAGATCTTGAAGTGCATGTTTCAGTTGTGAGGAAATTTAAATTTACAAACCATGATGTGAATGTTAAAGTCCACTAGCACTATAATACAGTCCTAAAAATGTCTTTGTTGCAGCACATGAAACAATCTTCACAGTTCTGTATGAGTGACATGATCTTAAAACAAAATTCAACTGTAAATGACTGAAATATGGTTATTTGTGTTAAAAATTGAACAGACTTCAACCCATTGTGCCTTTTCAAAAAGAATTGGAGAGTCAATGAAATTCAATTAACTATACAAATGAAAAAAGGGACCCTCAAAAAAGGACTCAGTTATGTGTCTATTTTTATATTAGTTATGCTCTGTAAATTAAGGTGACTATATTTCCAAACCCTAAAACTGGGACCCTTCAGTGTAAGGGTCCTGGGGATTTTAGTATTTTACGCATATTTGTTGGAAGAGCCAGCCTGAAATGATACTGTACTGTAAAGACAGGCAAGTTTGAGGCAAGTTTGTGAAAAGGTTTTATATTAGTGTTTATCAAACTAGAAGGCATCTTACAGGAACATAGTTTTCAGTTTTGTGGAAGTTAAACATTCTAGTCATTTGGTCTCTCTCTCTGTTTTCAGGCTGATTGAACTAAAACCCTGAACGAGGAAGTTTTATGAAGAGGGGAGGATGGAGAACGTCTCCTCGCACAAACACTTCATCCTCAATGGCTTTAATGAACTCGGA
>NW_023340257.1:27043017-27043145 GCF_004916995.1 Morone saxatilis
CCTGTGGAAGTACTGCCATCAACAACTTGGTGGGGCTGATCTCTCTGTTCTTCATCCCTGTGGGTGACATCATCTTTGTTTCTGTCTCTTATGTGGTGATATTCACATCTGTACTCAAGACTGGCAGG
>NW_023340257.1:27043348-27044121 GCF_004916995.1 Morone saxatilis
ACAGTGCCCCATTCTTAAGAAACTGTTAAATCTGTAATCAATAAGGACAAATAAATCAAAAGTTAATACTGACAAAAATTAAAATGCTCACGGTACGTAAGACTGAAATTATAAGATAGGAATTGATGCTCTTCTTTACAGGAGTTGCCCAGGGTGAAAGGATGACAAACCTGGCCAGGTCAACAAATTGCCTCTGCTACCAAGTGTCTTCAGGTGGGCTACCACACTGTGCTCTCTTGGCCATACAGCCAACTTACACATTCTGAAGATGTGTGTGAATGCTAACTGATAATTGTTAGTCAACCTAACAGTGTATGGCTGAGTGTATCATGAGGTAAAATTTTAAATAATAAACATATGGACAACTGGAGTGGCATAGCGAGAGAGACAAGATCAAGGACTGATCCCTTTTTAAATGCAGGTGAGCCATGCTGTACAGGTGTGCCACACAACTTGGCCAAGCCAAACATAACACAAACCCCCATCCACTTATAAGAACAGGGTTCTAATGTCCCCAACCTACCAATAGTGGTTTGCTAAAGATATTCACAATTAACAAGTACAATTTACTTTCAATATAAGCGTTTATCAAATTAAACAGGCTTACACGTTACTTAATCTACCACTGCATTTTCCTGCTCACCAACTACCTTGTATGAGAAATAACTGACTGGCCTCTCAATACAAAATGTGTCCGGTTGCAAAATCTCAGTACTGGCACCCCTGTATTTGCTTGCATCCATTTTGACCTGAAATTCAATTCAATTCAATTC
>NW_023340257.1:27044146-27051284 GCF_004916995.1 Morone saxatilis
AAAAGGTTTGGCCTGACTCATTAGTGTTGCTATCAAACCTCTAGGAAGCATCTTACAGGAACATAGTTTTTTCAGCTTTTCAGTGGAAGTTAAACATTCTGGGAGTCCATTTCGTCTCTCTCTCTGTTTTTCATTTCTGATTGGGAACTAAAAGCCGCTGGACACGAAGGAACGTGTTTATGAAGAGGCGGAGGATGCGGAAACGTCTTCCTCGCAGCAAACACCTGTCATCCTCAAGTTGGCTTTAATCCGAACTCGGAGCTCTGAGGCCCTCCTCTTCATCCCTTTCTTCATCATGTTTGTTTGTTCAGCTGGCTGGGGCAAACTCCCTGCTTGCTGTATGCTCATTCACAGAAACAACCTCCACCTCACCGATGTACCATCCTCATCGCGGTGGCATGGCGCAGTTTTGTTTGACCTGAGCTTCCAGTGTTGGTCTTTTGTCCCGCCAGAACTGAATTGCTTGCGGAGCTTCGTGTGTTTGACTGGAGGGGAATGCTCTGCTTGAGTGCGCTGCCCTTTCAGATGCACTTCATTCACTTTGGGTTTTTTTCGGGTGGAGCTTTTCAGTCAACTTGCTAGTTTGGATGGCCCACTGGACCGCTACTTTATGCCATCTGGCACACCACTGTTACTACCCATGAACCGTCATTGCTTTACCGAGAGGATGTTCTAGAAGTTTATAATTCCCGCTTTTGTGAGTCAGAAGAAGTGTCGGATCTTACGTCACAGCGCTGTTTTGGTGGAGTCTTGGCAGGAATCATTGTCATTTCTGTGCTTTAGATGGTACATGAAACCACTGGTTTCTGTGGAGCACGCATGGCCGTTGGTGGAGCGTGGGGCCTGTGGAGTACAGTACTTGCCATCGAGACGAACCCGGTTGGTGGCTGATCTCTCTTGTTCGTTCGATCCCTGGTGCGGGGTACAGTCGATTCTTTTGTTTCGTGTTGTCTCTGTAGTGTGGTGAGTATTCACAGTCTGTACTTCAAGGACTGGCAGGTCACCGGTGTCAAAGCCCTTCACACCTGTGTCACGCGCACGAGTTGTTGTCCTCTCAGGTGTCAGTCTGAATTATCGCACTTATTGGCGTGTTTCCTCGTCATATCGGGTTCAGAACATGGTCTTCCAGCAGGCCATGTCGGGTTCGTTCTGTCAGCACCATGCGTACCTGCTCTCCCTCTTCCGAGCTGTTTCCAAACCCGATCATTCTAGCGGCATGCAACCCCACTGAATTCGTCGGCGCGACAGCCACTTTGTGAAGACACTGACATGCGTGTCGCTTTGTCCAGACAAGGCTGCCCGCGAGTTGCTTAAGAAACTGGTTAAATCTGTAATCAATAAGGACAAATACAAGCCGTCAAAACGTTAATACCTGACAAATAATTAAAATGCTCACGGTACGCGTTCCAAGAGCTGAACATTTATCACAGGGATCAGGAAATTGATGCTCTTTTTCTTTACAGGAGTTGCCCAGGGCTGAGAAGGATGACAAACGCTGGCCAGGCACAGAAGTTCGGCCTGCTGCTAGCCAAGGTGTTCTGTTCGGGTGGGCCGCCTACCAGCACCTTGTGCCTCTCTGGTGGCCAGTACAGCCAACTTGACACATTCTGAAGCAATGTGTTGTGATGATTGTCTAGATCTATGATATTGTTAGTCAGGTGGCCGTAATCGGGTGTATGGCTGAGGGACCACATTGATGGAAATTTAAATAATTAAACATAGTGACATACGAGGTGGCATAGCTGATGATGAGATCAAGGACAAGGACTGATCTCCTAAAAGGGTGAGCCATTGCTGTACAGGGTGTGGAGGTCGACAACTCTTGGTCCGAAGGGCCAAACGCATTGGAAGACGCGAGAGATCTGCTCCTTCCAGTCCGATCTCATAAGAATCTAGGGTCTAATGGTCCCCAAGCCTACCATATAGTTTGGGTTTTGCATAAGATTATTCACACATTATGCAAGTACAATTTACTTTCCCAATATAAGCGTTTATCAAATTAATAACATGGCTTTACACGTTACTTAATTCCTACCACTGCATTGTTCCTGCTGCACCAAACCTTACCCCGTACTGAGAAACTAACTGACTCGGCCTCTGCAATACATGAAATGATGTGTTTCCGGGTTGCAAAATCTCAGTTACTGGCACCCCTGTTATTTGCTTGCATTCCATTTTTGACCTGAAATTTCAATTCATATTCAATTCAATTCACATTTATTTGGTTATTATGCGGCCACGAATTTCATTAACAGAAGTTTATCTGCGAGGGACCACTTTTTCAAATAGAGCAGGTCCTAGATCCGAACTCGCTTTATAACATGTGTACAGACGGACCCAACAGTACCAACCATCGGAGAGAGACCTTGGAGACAGGGGCAAGGAAAAACTGCTTTTTTTAACAGGCAGAAACCTAGGACAGACCCTTCGACTGTAGGTGGGTGGTCGTCTGCCTTGACCAAATGACTCCTTAAGAGATGGGGCTGCACGCACTTGCACCAAGTCAGAAGAGCTTTAGCAATATCAAAAGCGTTCTTTCAACCATCTGACCAATGACACTTGACCTTTCGAGTTACCAGGTCAGTCACAGGAGCAACTACTGCTGAGAAATTTTCACAAAACCCTCAGTAATAGCCTACCATTATCTATTCCAGCTAGCACAACTGACACCCAATATCTAATACTAGGTATCTTTAGTCACTGAAAGCATCCCCTTAAAAACACTCACACAACCGTCTTAAAAGTTGAAACAGGGTGTGGCAAACAGATAACAAAACCATTATTGAGTATTCAAGGAAATACCATACTATAGGTCCATAAATTTATTCAGGGCAGAAGCGAAAGTAGAAAATAAACTTGTTTGGATCCCGGACGAGGCCCCATTTGTTGCAAGCTGGCTCCTACCCCTAATAAAAGAGGGGGTTTATTTGGCAAAACTACAGATTGACATCAACATCAAGAAAAACTTAGAATTTAATATCAGCCGTGCCAGTAGTGTGTGGATGAGTGTATCATAAGGTATGTGTAAAAGTAATAGTTAATAAATACTGAACATATGGAGAGCTGGAGTGTCCCCAGGGCCGTCACAGAACACCCCAGGGTCGTCACAGAACACCCCAGGGTCATCACAGAACACCCCAGGGTCGTCACAGAACAAATGGATTTAAATAATTGTATTTCTAGCACAACTTTGGTCTGCCAATACCGCAGTGGGTGCTACTCGCAAATTGAAAGTAAGAGCAACAACAACCTGCAAATTTTTATCCTACATCAAAAATAACTTTACGCCATTAGTTCAAGAGAAGTTAAATAATGTTGAAATAATCGCCATGGATTGGCAGTTGAGGTAACAAGAAAAGTTAATTTGTTTTAAGGGGATTTAAAATTCATTGTTTTCCAAACTTAATTTCTTATTTTATTTGCATGACACTGTGGGACCTTCAGTCCGTCTTTGTCTCTTCAGCCAATGGCAGCGTTAGACGGAGGGTATTAAAGTGCTGAGTCAGTGTTCAGTAGAGACACGTGAATGTAGGACAGTCAGAGGCTGATATCATCAATCTGCAGACGGGACATGTTTACTTAGTAAAATCTGCTCATTTCTAATTAATTAATTACAGAGCTGAACTGTAAACATCTCATCAGGTTGAACTCTTCATGTTGAAATCTCAAAAGGAAAATTTCACGTAAGATTGTTTCAGACATTTTCTATATTGTCATATATTTTGGCTCTAGTGATTTTATCTGTCTCACTGAACTAGAAACAAGTTAAATGATGTCAGGACACTGGCTGAATCTTTCGATTAATTTCTTTATGTTTTCAGTGTTTGCTCTTCAATGTGACAGCTCTGCTTTTTGTGAGGGTTGTTTGAGAAAATGTTGCATGGTATTGAGCTGTTGTTTTCCCCTGACAAATATTTGTTATTGAGCCCTTCTGAATTTCCCATGCAACCAAAAAACACACTTGATGTTAAATGTTAAAAATGTGGTAAATGTTGGGGAAAATAACTGAAAAGGACTAAAATAAGGTTATTTATATTAGACTGTATTATTTTTGACTCATAAATAAAGAAGATGATTGCGGAACCAATGCAAAGTGATTTCCTAAGGAAATAGAAAGTAGACACTACTACAAAGTAGAGGCCCATCAGCTATGTCTCATGTTACAGTTCACCTTTAAATAAGGACATTGTAAAATATCGGCAGCCTGTGATTGTCAACTGATCAGAGCGTTCTGTTTTCCCACTGTGATCAAACATTGCTTACTTGAAACCTCAGCCATCAGTCAGTCATATTGTTCTTGTGTTTCTCCATATTGTAATTCTATTAGTGGTTCAGTGTACTCTGTAAAGATGACATCAATACAAAATGTTTTAATAGTTTGAATTGAGAAAAAATAAAATGTTGTGTGAGCTACAGATTGTAAAGTCCTCTTAGGCAATTTTGTGAAAGTTGATTTTAAGCTGTATAAATTAAATTGACTTGGTAAATTAGATTCAGTTGATGGCTGGCAACCTGTCAATCAGAGAGTCATGGCAGGCTTCAGTCCTGTGGTTTAAATTTCGGTGGTGGACCTGTTCTTCTCTTTACAAGAAAATAATTTCTACACTTTTTTTGTACAGTTACAAGACATCTTACAGAAACAGAAATTGCAGTTTTGTTGAAATTAAACATTTGGATAATTTGGTTTTTCTGTTTTTTTAGCCTGATTGAACTAAAACCCTGAACGAGGAAGTTTTATGAAGAGAGGAGGATGGAAAACGTCTCCTCGCACAAACACTTCATTCTCAATGGCTTTAATGAACTCGGACAAAAATTGAAATGATCATCGCAAGTAAGACTTATGTAAGCATTCCCCCAGCCCCGGTAATGATCTGATCTGTTCCCAGGCTCTGTACAGCACAGAGAACCCGTGCGGCCGAGGAATTACCCGAGGGTGAGCCTATTCAGCTGGGACGGAACCAGCTCAGTGCGGAGGACGGGAACGACAAAGAGCTAACAACACCGCCTCTACTCCCTCCTCAAACCCAGTTACCTGCACCATTGCTGGAGGGGACCAGACACTGGAGCTCCAAGCGCTCATTGATTCTGGAGCCAACGAGAGTTTTTTGCGACACCATGTTTAGTTGAAACGCTGGGCGTTGCCCACGGAAGCTACTGGAAGAGCCGCTGGAGGCTAGCACACTCGACGGAGACTGCTTGGGCTCGAGGTCACCACCGCACCTGGCCCAGTTCCAGCTTCAGGTAACCATTCTTGAGCTATTTCCTTTTTTGTATCGACTCACGGTTTCCATACCTCTGGTTTTTGGGGCACTCCTGGCTGGACTGAAACATAATCCTAATACATTGACTGGACTACTGCTTAAAATAAGTAACTGGAGCCCCCCGTTTGTCTTGCCAGTTGTTTTGCGATCTGCTATGCCTTCCCTCTGTAAACCCACAGTACCGAACCAGTCCTGCCAGACCTGTCGCTAATCCTCGCTGAGTACCATGGAGATTTCTGAAAGTGTTTTGTAAACAGCAGTCTCTACCTGCACCGACCATACGACTGCGCATCAAAAAAAAAAAAAAAAACCCCTGCTGCCTGGATCACGTTTCCCATAGCCGTCTGTATAACATCTCCAGGCCAGAGGCGGGCGGCTATGGGAGAGTCAATTAACAACTCGGCGCTGGCGGCAGGGAACATCCGTCCCTTTCATCACCTCTGGGAGCCGGGTTTTTCTTTGCGGCAAGAAAGATGGAACACTCAAGGCCGTGCATCGCTTCAGAGGTTTGAATGACATAACAGTAAAAACAAATATCCATCCCCCTCATGAACTCTGCCTTTGAATCCCTCCAGGGGCAACAGTCTCTTTCTAAGCTAGCCTGCGCAATGCTACCACCTAGGTCGTGGAGTGGTCCCATCCTTCTCTGGATTTGTCTCGGGACTGCCACCCTCTAAAGTATGACTTTGTGCTCCACTGTGGTGGCCGTTTTAGCAAGTTTGCACAGTTTACCTGGCTCTGCCTAAACTTGCCCACAAGCAAGAAACTGCTGAGCCTCCTGGTTTCAGTGGTATTCACAGTCTATGGCCTGCCCTTGGGACATAAGTCTCTGACAGAGGTCACAATTCCCCTCGGCCGTTTGGAAGTCATTCTGCCGTGCCATTCGGACCCACCGCTAAGACTGACCTCAGGGTTTACATCCGCTACTACTATATTAATGTAGTTGTTGTTACTGTTGTTGCTGTACATCTCTCTCTTGTCTCTCGCTCTGTTTCTCTGTTTCTCTCTGTTTCTCTCTCTTCGTCTCTCTCTCCTTCCCCCCAACTGGTCAAGGCAGATGACCACCGGCACCTAGAGCCGAAGGACTGTCCTGAGGATTTTGCCGGTTAAAAGCAGTTTTCCTTGCCCCCGTCGCCCAAGTCTTGCTCATGGTGGTACTGTTGGGGTCTCTGTAAATGTTAAAAGGAGTTCGGTCTTAGACCTGCTCTATTTGAAGAAGTGTCCTGAGGATAACTTCTTTTATGAATGGTGCTATACAAATAAATTTAATTGAATTGAATTGAAATCCCCAAGCAAATGGGTGTCAAGCGAAGAGAGCAAACCAGAAACTGGAGACCACCACTTTTTGGCACTCGAACCCACTTCCTGGTCATCTCAGCTTCGATGGGTGGAGTACGCCCACAACACTCTGCCCACATAAGCCACAGGTCTGTTCTCCTTTTCAATGTGTTTATGTTTTCAACCCCTGTTTGTTTCCCACCTCAGAGAGAGAGAGTTGGCAGTTCCCTCAGTCCAGCTTACATCCGGAGAGTCATCGGCACCTGGCGCTGAGCCCGAGCCGCTCTGCGGAGAACCTGGCCCAGTATCCAGCGCCACGCAGGGACAGCTTCTACCCGGGGCTAGGGGGTGCTAAGCCCTGTCAAAAATCTGTGAAGCCCCAGTTAAGCCCCCTCAGCATTTTATTTTATATTTAAATATATATTATAATAATATATATATATATATTGTTAAATTAAAAAACATTGTTCACAGTTCACAAGTAGCCATCTGTTTCCAATTCAATCCCGCTTGCGTGTTGTGCGGCTCCTTACCCCATTGAGTTGGGGTACCCTATAACCTGTGTGGTGTGTGTGTGTGTGTGAGGGGACAGGAGGTGA
>NW_023340257.1:27051309-27060386 GCF_004916995.1 Morone saxatilis
GGGGAGGGGCGGGGGGAGTCTTTTGTTTATACTCGCGCCTTGGGCTAAGGCTAGCTAGCTTACAGTCCGTTGCAATGGATCGTTTTGTGATCAAGAAAAAAAGAGTGCAGGTAGAAAATGAAGACCAAGACCCAGTCTCCCAGAGGGACAAAGAAGAAAAGGGAGATTCGAAAAATGAATCTGAGAGAGGAACTCGTGACCCAGGACCTGAAGGAGCACCAGAGCAGTCCATCGCTGTTAGCTGCTCTACAACCCCCGTTAGCTGCACTGCTGATACAGACACCGCTCCCTCTGATTTAAGCCAGTTGGACAGCAGGATCGCTACTTCAATCGTAGATGGTATGAGGATTACAAATGGCTGGAATATTCTATTTCAATGGACCGTGTTTTCTGCTTTGTATGCCGCCACTGTCAACGTCCAGAAAACCATGGAGAGAAGGCTACCAGAACTGGAAGAAGGCAACAAGTTCATTCAAGACACACAATGCTAGTGTGGAGCATAAATATGCTATGGCAGCGTGGAATGAGTGGACTATTCAGAAAGAGTCTGGCTCAACAATATGTAATGCTCTGAGTGATGGACATGCAAAAATATTCAGAGAGAACAGAGAGTATGTGAGAGCAGTTGTGGAGTTCACTGCATACCAGGGACTTTCACAGAGAGGAGACACAGAGAATGACACTGTCAACCAGGGAAACTTCCTTGAACTTTTACAGATTATAGGCAAATTTGACAAAACAGTTGCACAGAAAATATCAGATAATCCAAGAAATGCGAAGTACACGCATCATGATATACAGAATGAAATACTGGATATTATGGCAAATATGATTAGAGATCAGATAAGTGGTGAAATACAAGATGCTGAAATATTTGCTTTGATGGTAGATGAGAGTAAGGACCTGAGTAAAACGGAACAAGTGTCTGTGGTGGTGCGCTACGTGAAAAATGATAAAGTTGTGGAAGAATTTCTCCATTTCACGCCAGCTGATGGTTTAGATGCAGGGTTTACTTTTCGCTACAATCAAAGACACTCTCAGTAAATGTAACATTGATCACACTGCCTGTATTGCTCAATGTTATGATGGCACTGCAGTAAAGTTGGGTCTTCACAACGGGGTCCAAGAGAAATTCAGAGCACATACCACCTCAATCTTGTTTTGGTGGACTGTGTCAGAAACGTGAAGCCAGCGGGGGATTTTTTGTTATTGTGTAGGACATGTACAAGTTTTTCTCATTTCTCATTTGTCCATGCCCATTTCATTAAGAAGCAAAGGGAACTTGAGCCTTTTCAGCAGCCCATTGAACTTAAGAAACTGTCTGGTACGCGCTGGTCCTGCCAGTACTACTCGCTGTGGGCAGTGCAAAAAACCTTTCCCGCCATCGTTGCAACCTTAAATGACATTAAAGCGCAACCAAATCCACGCAGATCCACTGATGCACATTCATTACTCTCACTCATTGATGCTGAATTTATCCTCCACCTTATTTTGTTTGAGGATCTTTTTCGTACAGCAAAGTTCATGTCTGACACTCTACAGTCCCCCGATCTTTTGTTGGAGACTGCCACCGACCTCGCGCACTCGGTCATCACAGGCCTAAAGGAAAAGCGCACAGAGGACTCTTGGAGAGCCATATGGAGCAAGGCAGAGGCCCAGTGTGCCAAAGTAGGTGTCGCAAAACCACCGCAGCTCCCACAAGAGAAAAGAAAATCCCAACAGCCTCACCATCTGCAGGACTATGTAGTTGAAGCTCCAATTCAAACAGAACATCCATCCATGTCCTCTCCGGATGAACTCCGAACATCCTCATTCTACCCTGTCATTGACCGACTAGTGAATGAAATGACACGACGGGTTGTGTGACAATTGTGTGATTACTGCTACATAAAGCCACATTGCACGTGTGTAACATTTCATACAAATCTACCAACAATAGCTCAACCTTGTGGCCATTAATAGAACTCCAACATATTTCGTTCTACATGGTATTCAACTACGACTGATTTATGGTGGCATCTTCAGCCGTAAATAACATAAAACACTTCTTGCTGGGACTCTTTCAGAAGTTGGACCGGCGAGTAGCAGTCGCGGCAGCACGAAATGCAAAACTTTTAGTTTGTATTAAGGTGCTTTAAAATTTAAAGTTTTTCATACTTGATTACTTGTTTTGACTGCATGACACTGTGGGACCTTCAGTCCGACTTTGTCGCTTCAGCCAATGGCAGCGTCAGACGGAGGGTATTAAAATGCTGAGTCAGCGTTCAGTGGGGACAGGTATGGAGGGCTGGATGGAGGAGTCAGCAGCTGATATTAACCTGCAGACGGGACACGGTTACTGACGAACTCCCAAAAACCAACTACAGGTAAAACCTACTAATTTCTTTTCTACAGAGCCAAACTGTCAGCAGCTCATCAGTTTTAACTATTCATGTTTGAGTCCTGAAATCAGATTTTCTTCTAAAGAAAGAAACAATCAGACAACGAGAGGATTATTTCACCTAGGATTGTTTCAGACAATTTCTATATTATCATAGATTGATTCTAGTGATTTTATCCGTCTCACAGAACTAGAGACAAGTTAAATTATCTCACTACACTGGTTGAATTCCATTATGTTTTCAGTGTGTTCTCAGTTCTGTCTTCAATGTGAAGCTAAATACCCTGGTGATGCAGCCAGAAGACGTTTTTATTGTTAAATGTTCAAAAATGTGGTAAATGTTGCTCTTTTTCTGGAAAGCAGATTCTCAGCAAGTCAGTTTCATCTAAATAGCTGACATTCACTAATGTTCCTTGGAGGTCCTGTACAACATTCAAGACTTTAGTTTTAAGATTAAGAATAAGAAAAACATAGGATCAGGCTAAGTCACCAAAAGATACTGTTAGGCCTAAAAGATAATGATTACAAGTTTGGGCCTTATGTTATCAAAGTTAAAATGTTGGAGAATATATCCAGAATATGTCCACAAAACTGGCAGATTACCACAGTGTTTTACTCCTTTTTTTTGTTAGTCAGCTAGCCAATGCAGGGAAGTTTGAACAGCAGTAAGGTAATTGTTGGTTTTGCAAGATATTAAGTCCTAGAAACCTTTCTTACTGCAAGTCAAGTTAAAACTTCACACATTCTGACCTGTTCTGAAAATGAGTAACAACAACAAATACCACTGAAAACGACTGAATAAGGTTATCTGTGATAAAAAAAAACTTTATACCTGGCGTTTGCAAGTGCCATGGATATTTATTTATAATAGTAATAATAAAGTGAAGGAAATAAATAGGGATGATTGTTCGTACAATGGTGTGATCTTCCTATTATGAAAGGAAAATAATCATCTAATCGCGATCGGTGTCAGTCAAATGTTACAGGTTCACATCTTCTACTATAATTACGAGCCAGTTGTTTTGCCAGGCAAGTAAAGTTGAATGTGAGGAATAATTATCAGCGTTAGTGGTAGGTTGGTGCCTACTATTGCTTAACAGCTCTGGTTTTTTTCCCAACATCAGTCTTTGGGAAACAGTTGAACTGTTTATACGTATTATAATCAAGGATTAAGGTAAATATATTTTAACATTATATTTTTGTACTTAATATAATGAATACTGTCATTGTGTTTCTCCATGTTGTAATTCTGACTGTTTATGGTGTCTAATGTGTAAAAAAGGACATGAATTTAACATGTTTTCTTTATTTGAATCATAGTCAAACAATAAAGATTAGTATGTGTTGTACAGATTGTAAAGTCCTCTTAGGCAAGTTTGTGAAAGTTTGTGATTTTAAGGTGTATAAATTAAACTGGTTTAGTAAATTAGATTTAGTTGTTCAAAGGATACCTATCAATCCAAGAGTTACACCAGGCTTCAGTACTGTGATTTGAATTCAGGTGGTAAATCAGGTCTTTGTTTAAAAGACAACCATTAGTGTTTCTGTACAACTAGAAGGAATCTTACAGGGACATAGTTTTCAGTCTTCGGTTAAACATTCTAGTCATTTGGTCTCTCTCTCTGTTTTCAGGCTGCTTGAACTAAAACCCTGAATGCGGAAGTTTTATGAAGAGGAGAGGATGGAGAACATCTCCTCACACAAACACTTCATCCTCAATGGCTTTAATGAACTCGGAGCTCTGAGGCCCGTCCTCTTCATCCTTTCTTTCATCATGTTTGTTGTGTTCACTGCTGGGCAACTCCCTGCTGTATGTCGTCATTTCACAAAAAAGCCTCCACTCACCGATGTACATCCTCATTGCTGGCATGGCATTTGTTGACCTGAGCCTTCCAGTGTTCTTTGTCCCCAACATGCTGCTGAGCTTCTTGTTTGACTGGAGGGGAATCTCTCTGAGTGGCTGCCTGGTTCAGATGCACTTCATTCACTTTGTAGGAACTTTTCAGTCCACATTGCTGGTTTGGATGGCACTGGACCGCTACTTTGCCATCTGCACACCACTTTACTACCACGAATACATGGCTTTACCAAGATTTCTAAAGTTTATAATCCCGCTTGTGATCAGAAACATTGTCATGATCACACTGTTTGTGAGTCTGGCAGGAACATTGTCATTCTGTGCTTCAGATGTAATGAACCACTGTTTCTGTGAGCACATGGCCTTTGTGGAGCTGGCCTGTGGAAGTACTGCCATCAACAGCTTGATGGGGTTGATCTCAGTTTTCCTTATCCTTGTGGTTGACTTCATCATCATTGCTGCCTCTTATGTGGTGATATTCAGCTCTGTGCTCAGTTCTGGCAGGTCAGGTGTCAAAGCACTTCACACCTGTGTCACCCACATCGTGGTCATCAGTGTCAGTCTGACCATCGCACTTGTTGCTTTCCTGTCATATCGGATCAGAAATGGTCTTCCTGCAGGCATTCGGGTTTTCTTCAGCACCATGTACCTGCTGTTCCCGAGCTGTTTCAACCCGATTATCTATGGCATCAGAACCACTGAAATCCGACAGCACATTGTGAAGACACTGACGTGTTGTCGCTTTGTCCAGACTGTGCCCCATTCTTAAGAAACTATTCTGTATCTGTAATGTAAGATTAACTATATACTACATAAATCAATCTGCTAAAGACTTATGAATGACTTTTTAAGGAAGGTGCTCAAAAATACTATTTTTGGGGGGATTTTCCCGGGAAGAATAGCTGAACTACATGGCTAGTTTGACGTCAACACTTTGCCTCTACCAAGTATCTTGATGTGGGCTACCACACCCTGGTCCTAACCTTTCCCTGAACCCCTATATTGCCTGGCATTGTGGCAATGTGCATATGCACATTTCATAGCTGTTTAAGCCAGTTTTTTGAAATAGCAATCTTCATCAATGAGGCCCCAGGTCTTTTACATTTTGGCAACCATGAGTGTCAGGGTATACAAGCATCATCATGGTTAAGTATGCTTCTTGGTCAACACAACTGCTCAAAAAAATCCTGACAACTATGCCAAATGCCATGTAATAAATGGCAGAAAAGTGGAAATTGGAGTCTATATTTGTTTTAAAGCTTTGGGTGGAAAGCAACACTGAGCAAGTGTTTCTGGAAGAGAGGAACCTGGGGGAGCGCTACCGGTCTGCTGTTCTTGTTGCCATTGTGTGTTGCAACTTTTGGGTACTTTCCTGCGCTCTTCCTCTGTGAGTCACGGTGCACCCATAGGTATGCTTGGAAGATGACATAAGATAAGATAGACTTTATTGATCCCAAACTTGGGAAATTCACTCATTTAGCAACTCCAAATACAACACAACAGATAAGAAAATACACAATAAATAAAAATAAATAAACAAATAAAATAAAATAGAAGAAAAAGATATAATGAAAATAGAAAAAAAGAATAAGAGTTGCATGGACGCTATATACAGCTTTTTTACATACAGATGTGATAATTGACATTCTTCTCTGTTAGTAAACGACCATTCCTTACATTGACAACCACCCTTGACTATTTTGGACCTAAGACAGTCCACACTGCCATCTTCATACACTCTTAAACTGTGAGTGGATTCTGTCTGAGAACAAATGGATTTGAACAATTATATTACCATTACTATTACTATTACTGGTCAAGGCAGACAACCACCCACCTAGAGCCGAAGGGTCTGTCCTAGGTTTCTGCCTTTTAACAGGCAGTTTTTCCTTGCCCCTGTCTCCAAGGTCTTGCTCATGTGGAACTGTTGGGTCTCTGTAAATGTTATAAGGGAGTTCGGTCTAGACCTAAGCTCTGATTGAAAGATGTCCTGAGATTAACTTCTGTTATGAATGGTGCTGATTACAAATAAAAATTGAATTGAAATTGAATTATTACTACACAACTTTGAGGGAATCATTTCAGTAATTTGACGGCACTTGAACAGTAAAACACAGCTGTTAATTGGAAGGTAACACAGTGGGTGTTGTTCTACTATACTCCAAAATATTTTGATGGGGAGACTTAATTGATGGGTGGGTCTCTCTGACCATGTATTAGCCTGGGTTCAATCATATTTAACTGATACAGTTTTTTTGGTCAACCTGAGTGCTTATATATCAGAGATTCAATATACATTCCTCAAGAAAGCATTATCGGCCCAATTCTGTTTTCTTTATTTATGCTCCCACTTAACATTTTATGCTGATGATACTCAATTGTATATTTCTTTCTTACCAAACCACCTCATTGCACTGCATGCTCTCGTTGCCTGTCTCACTAACATTAATGTATGAATGGGTAAAAACTTTTTAAAGCTAAGTGAGGAAAAAGACTCTCTTAATAGGACCCAAAGCAGAGAAAGAGAAACTACAATCAATGCTTGGTGGCCATATCAAACTGACTAATCTCAAAAATTTGGGAGTGATGTTTGATTATGATTTTAATTTGAATTCTCATTTTAACAAGGTATTTAAAATATCCTCTGTTCATCTGAGGAATATTGTCAAAGCCAGACCTTTTTTAAGTCAATAGGATGCTGAAATACTCACTCACACTTTTACTTTTAATCGTTTAGATTACTTTAATTCTCTTTTTTGATTACCTAATAAGTCCATAAGAAAGCTTTAGTTTAAAATGCTGCAGCCACAATCTTATCTAAAACTGGGGAGATGGTTGACATCACTCCACTGCTGAAGACACTGCACTGTATCTTTAAGAATTCATTTTTTGTTATTTCATCTGTTTATAAAGCTTTAAATGATCTCCATACATCACAGACTTTCTATTATTATATGTTGAGGTCCTTCACTGCTTTCCTTTTAAATGTTCCTTATTTGTCCCATAAAAGTACAGTGAGAGTACCTTCTGCTTTTATGCCCCTAAACTCTGGAACTGGCACTCACTGGTTCTGCATCACAATGGTGAGCTCTCTCAGTATTTTTAAAAGGACATTTAAGACCTATCTTTTTAATCTAGCTTGTCATTCAGAGTAATGTTATAGCTTTAGCTTTTATGTTTTAATCATAGTTTTTTATAATATTTTTCTCCTAGGTGATTATTTTTTCAGGCAACATTCTGATTAGTCGACGATATGTTTTACACCCTGAGCCACAGCCAGCTCAGGCCAGGGTAGAGGTCAGTACTATAGGTACAAGGAACAGGTCAGTGCTATCAAGCCAGACAGAGGTCTGTATTGCCTGTATGATTCATATAACAGTAAAAATAATGATTAATATTTACCTTATTTCATAGTTTTTAGTGAAGTCCAATAATTTGACTGCATGACACTATGGGACCGACTTTATCTCTTCAGCCAATGGCAGCGTCAGACAGAGGGTATTAAAATGCTGAGTCAGCATTAAGTAGGGACAGGTAGATGAAGGGCTGGATGGAGGCGTCAGCAGCTGATATCATCAACCTGCATACGGGACACGGTTACTGACGAACTCCCAAACACCAACAACAAGTAAAACCTGCTTATTTCTTTTCTACAGAGCCAAACTGCCAGCAGCTCATCAGGTTTAACTCTTTGTGTTTGAGTCCTGAAATCAGATTTTCTTCAAAAGAAAGAAACAATCACTTAGTTACTTTGTGAACTGTTTTAGACATTTTCTATATTTCCATATATTGGGATTGTAGTGATTTGATCTGTCTTACTGAACTGGAAATTATTTCACTACAGTGGCTGAATCTCTTGCTTAATTCCATTATATTTTCAGGGTGTTCTCAGTTATCTCTTCAATGTGAAACCAAACACCCTAAGGAGAGATGAGCCAGCTCTGAGCTAGTTCTGCTTTTTGTGAGGTTTGTTTGACCAAATATTGTATGGTATTGATGTGTTGTTTCCAAGTTTCCATACAGCCAGATGACATATCAAGTCAGTTTCATTTAAATAGCTGGAAAAAAATAAATGTTCCTTGGAGGTCCTCACAAACTGTACGACATTCAACACTCTCTATCTTTAGACCCTGGATTAAGATAAGAAAAAACACTGGACCAGGCGACATCACCAAAAGATACTGGTAGGTCTAAAATGACAAGATAATCATTACGAGTGTGGGCCTTATGTTATTACTATAGTCCTGTTGATGAATATATCCACAATCTTGGCAGGTATTACAGCAGTGTCTTACTTCTTATTTCTGTTAGTCAACTACAGAACCATAGCTAATGCAGGGAAGTTTGAACATTAGTAAGGTAATTGTTAGGTTTGCAAAATATAAAAGCAGTCCTAGAAATCTTTCTTACAGCAAGTCATAAAAAATATTCACAGATCTTGACCTGTTCTGCAAACGAGTGACTTATTGACCAACAAAATGTATCTGTGTTAACAATGGGACAGATTTCTTTAAATCTGTTGATTGGCCTCAGCAAAAGATAAGATATTTGGGCAATCAATGCAATATTATTTTCTAAACAAAAAGAAAGTAGACCCTCAAAAGGCCTGTCAGCTATGTATCTACCATCATTTTACAGTTCTATTCACATAATTGAAGACATTAAATTATACATAAAATATCAGCATTATGTGATTGTCAACTCATCACAACATTATGTTTTCCCACTGTTATCAAGCATTGCTAATCTTAGAAACATTATGTATTTGTACTTTATTAGTGTGCCTGCAAAGCACACTACTATTATTCCTCATACTTAATAAACTTAAACTTAAACTTA
>NW_023340257.1:27060411-27068472 GCF_004916995.1 Morone saxatilis
AACTCCATGCTCAACCGCATGTAGCCACCAAACATCACACCCACATCACAGTCCGAACGTCAACTGTGCACATGTTCTCGTACCTGTCATGTGCTTTATTACCACAATTTTAACTTTTAGTTGTACTAGATAACATACGCGTGCGAACATTTACCCTCGCTTCACGTTCAAATCGTACCAAAGTACCCCTCTACAGTCACACAACCGTTTTAAGCTTTTTATGCACGCGCACCGCAGAGCGAACAAACGCAGCGCATAGCCCAATCGCAGATAACCATGGAGCACAACTCTAGATCTGCTGACGCTCCTACCTCGCGTCAACCGTGGTGTCAGTGAAACAACCCCGGCCGTACTTGGTTTTCCTACCACAACATTTGTTCCAGAACATGGCGATGGATGAATCATTAACCTCGAAGCTCCCGTAGCAGAGAGCCCGAGTAATTTACCACCGTCGCGGGCCGGCGTCTTCCAGGTAGAGGCAGGCAGCCCAAAGCAACAAATCTCTCCCCCTCATTCCATGGTCGATCCCCGGTAAAATGAATGTAGCTAAATGCTACAGCAGTCTGTTGACGGCCGGGCTTTTTAATCCGAGTAGACCTTGCAGCCCTTTAAAATTGAGAAGGCAACGAACGAAGGGCCGACAAAGGCAGCAAGCCGACTTTAGCGGGGCGGAAACAGCGGCGGCCTTTGGCGTCACTGTCCGCTTTGCACGCTTTTGGTCCTGAACTACAGAGTAGACAGGCTGAACAGTAATACTACATTACAATATAGGGAAAACATAAACTTAAACATATCTGAGTAAACTAGAAAATTCCTAAAGAAATGTTGAGTCGTGGCCTCTCGGCCCATATATTAATTACCGTTCGTCCATCCTCTTGGTAGGCCGCCAGCTACTGTGTGCCTGCGTGTATGCTGTGTTTCACCCAGGCAAGGCTTGGTATGTTGTGGCAACCAGGGAAGACCAACCAGGGCACCTGAAACCAAGCCTTGAGAGGGCCCTTCGCCACATAACCGAACACCCCCAACAAACAAACCTACTAAGGAAAAAACAGGAACGACGGCCGAAATGAAAACCGAAAAGAGCCGTGAGCATGCCGTCATCTGTTCGACCATCAAAGACGCCCGAGCTTTCAGTGGCTAGTCTAAAAAATGTGACCCGTCGGGAGTTGAGAAAGAACAGGTTCAACGAGCTAGCTTCAAAATTGTCTCCCTCCTCAAATAAATGGGAGTGAAGACTGGGGCGCTAGGAGAGGGTGTCTGCTGGCGCAGCTGTGCGTTTCCCGCCAAAACTATCTTTCTGCAGCTTACAGCAGGGTATGACCACAAAAACAAAAAAAAAAAAAACACAAAAAAAAAAACTGCGAACTCAAACGATTTACCTAAACGTTTCTATCTATAAACTTCATTCTGTAGAGGACCATTGTGGCTTCGAGCAGACCAGTTTACAAATTACTATTTTTCGACAGATTTTTCCCCTCGCTCCACTTAACTGAAACGCGCAGTTATTTCAGTTGAACATTCTCTCCCATAACACACCCATTCATTTTTTGGGCACCACACGTTTTTGGCCCGATTTTACCTCGCAAACCGTTCTGGCGAAAACGCTCTAGAAAAGTCTCAGCACTAATGTCGCTCACCCCGACGGCAACCGTTTTTTGGTACGCTTTTTGTGTATGCTGCCGACCAAAAGCTGCGGGGAGGAAGTAGGCGCGGCCGAAAAACGCCCACGGAAGAACTAAGTCTTATCGTGACAACACTAGTCTGTATTGATGCCTGCCTTAACATGGTCTTGTCATAATTTAGGACATCTTCCCCATTGGAACTCTTATGCCTGCAGCCAAAACTGTGGAGTCACTGAAGTACCAAAAAGGCAAAAGCATTGTTTGGGAGCCCATGAACACTTCAATTGCTGAGTAGAGAACGAAGATATGGAGGTTTCTTTTTTTTTTTTCAAATTTGGCACGACACCCACAGAAAATTTGGTTGCTAGCCTGTGGCTAACACCCAGGGTTCTTCGTTAACTGAACAGAGTAACATCAACAATCTATAACTCCAGATCCTTCAGCCACAATAAATTCATTCTATTTACTTAAGGGAGATAATTTAATAATTTAAGGGATTAATTTAGTCATTTTATGGCTTGAATTATTGATTTGTGTGTACAGACTTGTAAACTGTTCCCACAAATAATCAGCAGTTTTAGTAGCCGTTCAGATGTAGCCTCTATTGTGCGCACAAATACGTTTTGAACTGTTTATTTCATCGTGCACATTTATTGCAATGCAACTTTTTTCATATAAATCGAGCAGTAAAGCCACTGTGAGAGCTTTATGGTGCTGGTGATCCATGTATCTGTGTTTTGACTTTTAATTAGACAGGGGAGGCTTAATGCTAAATTACTGCAACTTCATCATCATTGTCATGCAGCCTAACCTGATCCAGCACCTTGGATGGACGGATGGAAGCAGCACAGCTGGTGCTTTTCATTTTTAGATGCAACATCTGAACAGCCCCTTAGCCTTCATAGTTCACACCTGCTGTGCTCCAGAACGACTGACTTGTCATGAAGCACTTTTTTAACATTGGTTTTGAGCTTTTCAGTGCATTAAAAACTAAGGTTTTCTATACTTAGTTCCTGGTTTGACTGTGTGATGTTGCTGCTCTCTGGGAATTTCAGTCTGTCACACTGACAGCGTGACGAGGTGTTGAACTTTGTCTTCAGCCAATGGCAGCGTCAGACGGAGTGTATTAAAATGCTGAGTCAGCGGTTCAGCAGGGACAGGTGGATGGAGGTGAATCAGCAGCTGACATCATCCAACAGCAGATGGGACGCATTACAGACAAACTCCCAAACAGCAACAAGTAAAACCTTCAGATTTATTTTCTACCGAGCTGAACCACCAGCAGCTCATCAGGGTTAACTCTTCAGAACCAGTGAAACAGTTAGACAGCAGGGGGAAATTATTCCCCTCAGATTAATTTCAGATATTTCCCAGAGTAATGTTGTTGTATCCTATGTTGCTGGAGCCTACCGCGCTATTTTATTTCTGACATCTCTGTAAAAGTCCTAAAACAGGGGAACTTGAACTGGGAACAAGTGTAATTATTTTTGCTCCACTCGCTAAATCTTTTGATTGCTTTCAGTGTGTTTTCAGTTTTCTCTTCGATGTAAAGCCAAACACCTTAAAGGGAGATGAGCCAGCTCCACTCTTTATGAGGTTTGATTCCGATAATAATTCATAGTGCTGATGATGTTTTCCCCCTGACAAATCACAAAGTAACAGTATTGAGGTTTTTGGTGGTGTAACTTAATATTTGTTGTAGAGTAGTTAGAATTTAAAAAATGTTGCCTTTAGCTGTAAAAACACTGTCATTAAATGTAATATTGGGTTTTGCAGAATTAATGTTCTGTATGGTCATAGGACTGCATTTTTCATTTCAACTGCTGAAAGTGACGGTGAGCAAATAGAGAAGCCTTCAACTTTACATAAATGTTTTTCAGTATAAAATATTAGTTTGAAACTTTTTAATGTTGGAAGTTTAACAGCCTCAAACTGGATCCAAACGTTAACCCACAATAAGAACCCAACCTGATTTGTTAGTGACTGTAGGCCTTCTTCCTATGAGACTACCTGAGGCCTGCTGCAGAGAGAGCTGTGTGCGTATCTGTGACTGCAGCTGTGTGTGTGTGACAGATTACAGATGTGTGAATTTTACATTATTTACGTTATATTACATTATATTAAGTTATATTGCGTATAGATTCCAAAAGTGTCCTCACAGCTTTTAGATAAAAAATATGTTTGTGTTGCCCGAAACTGTGGGTCGGGTAGTTGTGATATTGTATTTACAGAGCCTGAGTCTTTATTTGAATCATATTTTCTATTTATGTTAATAATTCAAAAATATAATGACATGATTTAAAGAAGCAAAATTCACAGTGGCACCTGTATTCATATTGGTGCAAAAACATCTGTAATACAAAACATAATTGGGCCGAGGACGATCACTCAGGATATATTTATTAATAAAATAACTTTACGTTAAAATAACGCATGAAACACGGCCACTTAAACCTGACAGGTCACAAAATTTAAAATGAGGCGATGGAAATTAGCTGATACATTTTTGTATTCTTACGGCACACCGCTTGGAACCAATCAATCAATCAATCAATCAATCAGTCTAACTTTATTTGTATTGCACCTTTCATACAGGTCAGTGCAGTTCAAAGTGATGACTGTCAATAGTAAGACAGAGTGAGTGTGGACCGTAATAGAGATAAATAAAGATTTTATTAAATAAGACGATCAAATACAATAAAATAGACTTTACAACAATAAATTGTTATTATATATTAAAAACTAGATATAATAGATTAAGAAAACAAGACAAAATAAAAAAACAAGTAAAATCATTCAAGGGATAAAAAATTAAATATTTATTATGATAAAGTAACAAAAATATATTAATAAAATGGTACAATGAAACACGATAAATAAGGGAAGGCCACTAACATGTAGTCATTGTTCAGTGTTCTTGCTGTAAGTATAAAGATAAAAACCTGGTACTGACAGTGACAGCAGGGTCCATTAACGCGGTAGGAAGTTATTTTGTTTGTGGATTACAGAGGGTGCATTTACAGCAAACACAATCATTTCTGAAGTGTTTTTGTGCAACTTGAACGTTCTTGACAGAAACATCATCATCTGCAGCTGTGGAGAAGTGAATAAACGATTAACGTCAATCTTTGTCTGTTTTCAGGCTGGTGGAACTAAAACGGTGGACCAGGAGGTTTTAAGAGAAGAGGAGGATGGAGAACGTCTCCTCGCACAAATATTTCATCCTTGACGGATTCAATGAACTCGGAGCTCTGAGGCCCGTCCTCTTCATCCCTTTCTTCATCATGTTTGTTGTGTCACTGCTGGGCAACTCCCTGCTGCTGTACGTCATCGTTTCCCAGAGAAGCCTCCACTCACCGATGTACATCCTCATCGCTGGCATTGGCCTGTGGTTGACCTTGGAGCTC
Source organism: Morone saxatilis (assembly GCF_004916995.1). Taxonomy (NCBI): domain Eukaryota; kingdom Metazoa; phylum Chordata; class Actinopteri; family Moronidae; genus Morone; species Morone saxatilis. The sequence continues at coordinate 27,065,441 of NW_023340257.1, forward strand.
CCGCCTGTTTCTTCGAAACCTGTTCCCCAACATGCCCTTGCTGAGCTCTTGGTTGACTGGAGGGAATTTCTCTGGAGCGGCTGCCTGTTCAGATTTATTTTGTTCAACCTCTTAGGAAACTTTTTCAGTCTACTCTGCTGCTGTGGATGGCACTAGACCGCTACTTTGCCATCTGCACACCACTCTACTATCATGAAAGCATGGCTTTACCCAGATTCCTCAAGTTAGTAATCCCACTTATGATCAGAAATGTCTTCATGATCTCACTGGTAGTGGCACTGGCAGCACCGCTTTCATTCTGTGCTGTAAATGTAATAAACCACTGTTTCTGTGAGCACATGGCCTTGGTGGAGCTGGCCTGTGGAAGCACTGCTGTCAACAACCTGGTGGGGCTGTTGACTGTGTTCCTCATCCCTGTAGCAGACTTCATCATTATCACTGCCTCCTACATTGTCATATTCAGCTCTGTGCTGAGTTCTGGCAAATCAGGTGTCAAAGCGCTTCACACCTGTGTCACCCACATCGTGGTCATGACTGTCAGCCTGATCATCATACTCACAGCTTTCCTGTCGTATCGGATCAGAAACGGTCTCCCTTCAGCTGTTCGGGTTTTCTTTAGCATCATGTACCTGTTCTTTCCGAGCTGTTTCAACCCGATCATCTACGGCATCAGAACCACTGAGATACGACAGCACATCCTGAAGACACTGACATGTTGTCGCTTTGTCCAAACTGTGAATTACTCTTAGAAAACAATTTATACCATTTCTAGGATGTTAAATGTCTTTATCCTGTAGAAGCTAGCTTTCTTTGCAGTAGGAAAAGTTAGGAATGACAAAGAGTCAAAACTGGTCTCAAAAATCTGGATTTAGTGCCATCAAGTGTTGAAGTTTCAGATTGCAGAAAACCGAACATGTAAAGCGTATAAGCCCCTATCTAGAGTCAGTGTTTGGTTTGTCCATTCTGGGCTACTGTAGAAACATGGTGGTTCAACATAAGGCACTCTGTAGATAAAAACAGCTCATCCTAAGGTAACGAAAACACAACAATTCCCATTTTAAGATCCTCCTCAGTGTTACACACTGAACCCTAAGTCAGCGTTATAAGATTAAATAAGAAGCCTAAAGTGAATAAAAGAGTCACAGTCTAAATTATAAATTGTAATTCATACATTTGACTACATACATGCTGATATGGATACAACTATTGTATAATGCTATATCCACCCAGCTGGCTGCTAGATTCAAACCCATGACCTTTGCATTGAGAGGCCACTGGGCTAACGGTTTTTACATGCATTTAAAAATGTTTGCTGGCTTCAAGATTTGGATTTAAATTGATTGAATGAATGAGATTACTTTTGAATACTTTATATTTAAGTCCTTCCTGATAGAATATATATTTCTGAACGAATGTGTTAAAAACCCCTCAGATTTTATTTTTAAATATTTTGTAAAGCAAAATCTCCCTGTGGGCTTTATTCATATTGTATCATAAAGTAATGTAAAGCCACATTTCCATACCACATATCCATACCTAGACTTTAATAAGTGTTTAAACAACTTCCTCTCATTCCGTCTTTCTACAGGACACTTTTTTTTTATATTTCAGAGCAAAGTTCTCTGACTGAAGTTGGCATTTCAGGACTCTGGCTCTGGAGGAAGGTTAGAGTTTGCCTGTTTTGCTTGTGGCATCTGGCATCCAGGTTATCGTGTTTGGCACATCGGCCTTGGTGGGTGAGTGTTGTAATTAGGCTAAGCTGTAGCCATAGCCGTACTACTCTGAGTCAGTTTGATTAGTGCGGGAGAAATAACGTGTGGGACTGCCAAGAATTATGGTATTAGTTCATTTAGCAAGGGAACTCAAAGTGGTTCTTTGGTTAGTAAAGGAGTTTACCCCTTGGCATCTGAAGAATCTCATGGTTTGATGGCTGCAGGATCCTCGGCCAAGGGTTCCAGGTGTTACTTCAGGTGCAAAGGGAGGGAGTAGTAGGCTCGAGGTTAGATTACTGCGTTTAGCTCGTCTTCAGTTGGAGAGAGTGGAGCAAGAGTGAGAGTTTCAGGGAGTTGGATTTGGATCTCTGGTTCCTGTTTGCAACGTTTCGGTCGAGGCAACCTTCCTCCTCTTTGAAGGAAGGTGTGTTCGCCCATATCTTTATTGTTTTAGTATATTCAAGTTAATGTTCATTTGTTGTTTGTACTTATTTTACTTTTGGCATTACTTTGTTAATTAAGTCCTTATTTGTGCTTACACTGTTCTCTCTTTTCCCCCAGGTTACTTTAGCAAATTTGTGTTTGTTGTCTCAATAAATAAAGACTTTATAAACCAAAAAAAATTATTCAATTTATCATTGACTGTTTTATTAAACATGTAAATATGTATTTCACTATTGAAACTGTTGCTGCTGTCCATCGCTTTCCTTTACGTTCACCACATGCAGATCTATATGCTTGTTTGGATTACGGTGCTGGAAGCTTGAGTTATTAACCAGGGCTTTTATTTACTCATCAACAGAAACCAACTATTGTATTTGGAACCTGCTTTTATTTCCGTTTGCCAACATTTTTGATGGATTCTTTATTAAATTTAATTAATTAAATGATTTTGTGCATTTCTTTTGCTAACATTCCAAGTAAGCAAATCTAGCTTTTAGTAATATTGATGTTTCGAGTGCACACAACACTCAAAAAAAAATCATAATTTTACAGTAGTTTTTCCGTTTTTTAAAAATAGTATTAAAAAACAGTAAAATTACAGAAATTATCTGTAAATTAATAACCTGCCTGTTATTTTACATGTTATGCCAATAATGACATGCCCGTTATTAAATGTTTTGCTCGTTATATAAAAGTTTATCTCCATACTGACAATTTTTTTCTGCAATTTTAAGGTAAATCTCATTAGTTGTATGTGGTTTTACATTCAGGAGAGACTTTTTATTTGGGGGGGGGGCATTTCATGTTTTTCAGATATTGGGGGGACATGTCCCCTTCCCCCGGGATCTGCACCTATGCTGCCTGACACCATGCACA
>NW_023340257.1:27068572-27076424 GCF_004916995.1 Morone saxatilis
TCTAAAGCAGAATGTTATATTTGGTGGCATGGCTCTGTTCTGGGACCTCCCTGTCCTTTAAGACAGAACAGAGTGAGCATTAATGCAATCAGAAATTAATATTGATTAATTAGATAGAAGTTAAAAGGAGGAGCTTGTAGAGGAAGCAGCAAAGATAGGCAGACTAATGCAGCTTAAATAAGGAGCCATGAATCATATATGCTGATTGAATGTTGGAGGGAGTCAGCTGATGTGTGTTTACGATTAGCTGTGATCAGCTGATGTATCTGGATTTGAGCCTGAACTAACACTGTGCTTAATTAGATGTGTTTATTAGGTGTGAACAGATTGATATCAGACAGGAAGAGGAACTCTCACACACACACACACACACACACACACTCTCTCTCTCACACACACACACACTGACTCTGTGATGAACACAATGATGACATTCGAGCAGGAAAACCCGACCTCTGACCTCCCACACTGTAAACAGAGCGAGGAGACTCCTCATACGTCACTCACTCTCTCCACTCTGAGGCCGCCTCGCTCGCCCCCCCAGCCCGACCGCGGCAGGAAGTGAAACCAACCACAGACTGTAGAGCTCTGCAGCGCTCCTCCAGCGCCACCCTCAGTTCAACCTGCAGCGCTCCTCCAGCGTCAGAACAGTCAGAACAGGGAAATAATCAAACAGTTAATATTTATCTGTATGCAGACGACACGCTACTGTTTCTGTGTGTGTGCATATGTGTGTGTGTGTGTGTGTGCATACTGTGTGAGTGTGTGTGTGTGTGCGTGTGTGTGCATACTGTGTGCGTGTGTGTGTGTGTGCATACTGTGTGAGTGTGTGTGTGTGTGTGTGAGATGATGTCCCCGTTGCTGTCAGTTCTTCCTCAGTGGTGGTTAGAACAGAAACTGTCGCCCACCGCCACCGCTGGCTCCGTCCTGCCGCTGATGACACACTTTCTGTTTCCTCTCTGTCACGGTTCCTTCAGCACGTCGATCACACATCAAACAACTTCCTGTCTGCAGCGCTCCCATCTCTGATCAATAACCTGTGACCTGATCAATAACCCTCGGACACTGTACGTACAGTGTTACAGCTAAGCTAGCAGCTGTGTTTTAGGTTTGAGATGTGAGATGTCCTGAAAGAGCCACCGTACAGAGTAAACTTTACATTTTCTACGTCACCAGAGGATAAAATACAGATTCACAGCAGCTGCTCTCAAACACAGACTCTTATTTTATACTTTCTATATATATTGTTGTTATATATTATAATTTAATTCACATATTTTACATTCTTTATTATTGTTTCTTATCACGTCTGCTCAGCTTCCTGTCGGGGATCAATAAATAATAATAATAAAGTAACCAGTGAAATGATTTTTCATATTCCTTCAGCTGAACTTCGACCTGAAGGAACAAACAGTTGTTGGTTTTATTCCTCTCTGACCGACAGCTGACGTCTGCGGGAGCGTCTGTTGTGTTCAGAGGTCGCAGGGCAGGAAGTTGACCTTTGACCTGCGGTGTCTGATCGGAGGTGAGATGTTCTCACAGTCGGAGGCGTCGCTTCTTCACACCTGCTGCTCTTCAATCTGCTGAGAGGACGGATCAGGACTGGACCTTCACTATCATGTGTTAAATACACTGTATCTTTATGGATGATATTGATCAGTATACACTGTATCTTTATGGATGATATTGATCAGTATACACTGTATCTTTATGGATGATATTGATCAGTATACACTGTATCTTTATGGATGATATTGATCCAGTAATACACTGTATCTTAATGGATTATTGATCAGTATACACTGTATCATTTTGGATGATAATTGTCAGTATACCAATGTATCTTTTATGGGATGATATTGATCAGTATACCACTGTATCGTTTATGGATGATATTGATCAGAATACACTGTATCCTGTATGATGATATTGGATCCTGTATTGACAGTCAGACTGTGGACATATGACGCCCCTTTAGGCTCCGTGTTTCTAGAGTTACGTGTTTGTTAACGAACACGTTAAATTGTATAAATTGTGATATTTCTTTAAAGGGAGTTTGTGCAGGGGAGCCTTTTTTAGTTTGGATTGCAAACTGCTGATATTGGAATGCATTGTTTAACGTGGTTAGTCTCCACTACCAGAAACCACGAGCTGCACTGATAAAGGCTGATCAGGTTGATTGACGGTATTAGTTTAATTATCAATGTTTACGAGCCATTCGTTCAGTTGAACTGTGGACGAGCAGGAAGCCTTGAGGAGAGCTGCCCTGTCAGTCGAGTCCTTCACAGTGTTCATTTATTAAATCCTGAGTCACAAAAGTCCCAGCAGTCTGACGGAAAAGACTCATTGAGCGGAGCAGATAATTAATCCCTGCGTCGCCATTTTGACCTCGGGGCCAATTAGCTTTGTCGAACGACAACAACAAACTGCCGGCTGAGATTGCTGAAGGGATGTAGCCACGGACTAATTTGATTTTCCAGTTAAAACCTCAGAGGAAACATGTTCCTTCCTCTGATTTACTGTTTCAATATTGCAGCAAGAGGCGATGGTGTCAGATTTGTTTGATTTCAGTGATGTTTCAGTTGAAAATACTGCTGTGAAAAATACACAATACATTTTAAATTGCTCAGATGATAATTTGGTGATGAATATAATAAAGAGAAAATGTCAGCGTGGAGTACAGAAACAATAATGTCCTTCCAGTTTTATATAGAAAAACAGTCAGTAACAGAAAACATGTTCAATCAATAACAAGAAGCGGTACTTTATTGATTTTGATGTTGGGTCATAATGTGTGATAATGTAGGGCTGCAACTCACACTCATGTTCAGTATCAATCTGCCATTTTCTTTTTTCAGGATTAGTTGACGTAACAAAGTAAGGAAACATGTCTTCACATGACCAACAGTTTTATTAAGAAAACCAACAATCAGACTTTACTTGTATAGCACTTCTCATACAAATAGGTTGGCGGAGTTTGGACACCACAGCAACGCCATTCAACTGAAAGCTAGCGAGATGGGGGCTGCTCATTAGGGGGTGCTATCAAGCCACACATACATCTTCACCACTTGTGACGAGTTTCAGGAGTTTTCCAGCATCTTTAGCCCCTCAGGAAAATAATGCCTTCGTTACGATAGCGGTCACTGCTCGGTCCCTAAAGAAGTGAACGTGAAGTCAACCCATTGATTAAACTCTGGAGAATCTTTAGTTCTCTAATCGGCTCAGGGAACTTTAAATTGGTTCAAAGCCAATCAGAGTGCCGCTGCGTTTGAGATCAGTCTCCCAGTGGGACGTTTGGACTTCAGGTATAAGATGAAGCGAGAGAGGACAGAGTTCTTCCTGACGACCAGCTGGTAAACCGCAGCAGGTAGGGAGTTCACTTTAATGATTTAACCAGTAATTGATTGTAATTGTGTGTGTCTGATGAAAACAATCAATGCTGCTTTACTTCTTAATGTTCTGTGTTTTTAAGAGAGAAATATTGTGTGTTGTATGTCTTTGATTAACAGCTGCAAGTAAGATTAATTTGCAGATTAACATTTTATATGTGCACTGACACTATGTATATTGAGTGTTTGACTAGCGTAAAAACTTGAATGCAGGATTTATCTATGCAGTTTTTTACTTTGTAATAGTGCAGGCCCTTATTAGAAACAGGCCTTTATTTGTTTTATAGGCATCTTTAATCATGTTTTATTTAGTATGTCTGTCTTGATAAATTCAGTATTATGTATGTAATTTGTTTTCAACAATTCTTTTCAAAACAATTCAAACAACGCCATTTGTTTTACTTTGTTGTTCTTTTATTCATTCTTAAGTTGCTGTTGATGAAACTTAACCAGCCTGCAAAAATGTTCCACATTAAAAGCCTTTCAGCATTTCTAAAGACATGATCCCTCCCTTTCCTGTCATGCTTTTAATGTGAAATATATGCAGGAAGTGTTGAGTTTCACTGACAGTAGCTTAACTAATAAAAGAGCAAGAATGACACTGAAACTGGCTAAGTGAGTAAATCAGGATTATGTCTGCATCTTCACAACTAGAGACAAGAAAGTGAACGATTGGTCAAATTTACAGGAAACAATGGGATGCAAATTGGAATATCGTGTTTAAATTTGCGTAGGTATTGATTTGTGAAGGTATGTGTCAGAGACTGCTAGCTTTCCTCTTATTTCATAATATAACTTAGTAATATATTAGATTTACTTTTGAGATGGTTATAGCAACATATATATTTTTAAAAACCCATGCACATCACCAGAATGTGTGTGTTCTCTCACTAAACTGATTTAAAGGTCACAAAAACATATTTTCCATGTGTTTTCAGAACCGTGTAATGGCGATCTGCATGGATGGATACTAGAGGGAAGTAAGTGACAGAGTTTATGTTTTTTGTTGTATGGGTGAAACAATGCTTCGATATGTCATACCTGATTAATACATTAATAATCACCTTAAATCTCAATGAAAACATCATTTTGATTTAAATTAGTAACTATGTTTCTCACTGCTGATTTCTGGATGACTTTATGATCATATAATTTATCGTATAACATATTGGCAGTTTATTTATTAAACTGTATCACTAACATTTGAATAGGGTTTGCACTGTATACAGATGCATATTGATAAATACAAAGTAACTGAATGGGCCTCCATAGAGTGAAATACATTATAAGCCTCCAGATATCTAATGAAGGACATCACTCTTTATTTATTTCACACTGTTAAACCTATTATATTGTTTTAATGTCAATTTTATCTTGTCTGAATCTCTTTCCTATTAGTTTTTATTTAATCTCTCACCATCAAACTCATTCTGTCGGCCGTCTGTGAGCTGCACTAAACTGTAAAGAAGGGGCAATCAGTGATTTATCACAATGAGCTTTTTAGAGGTTACGTTCGGCACATCATCTTTTGTATTTTTTGTTCTACTGTCTTTGTGTATTTTATTCCTGTTTGTCACTGTTGCATCTGTAAAGTCACTATTATTTAGCTTTAGTTTTGCACAATAATTCAGCAGTGTAGTGGAAACAATGTGCGTCAATAAGTGTAGTACAGCAGCTGCACGAATCTAAAAGCAGAGATTCATCAGTTCGATACAACAGAACACCAAAAAAGGTTTTTAACACTTTAATAGGGATCAATAGTATTTCTTTAGCCCATACATTGAATAATCCAATCACTATAATTACTGTTTTCTTATTTTCTTTTTTCTTTTTTTACGTTCCTCAAATGTAAATTGTTTCTTTGCGTTGGACGGTTTGTGAAATTAAAAGATATTTTGTCGTTGTATTGGTACGAGTGCTCTCGACCACAAAATGTTTTCTGACCTCTGAAAAGAGCAAAATTAAGAAAACATTCCCAGAAATCAATGGGTGCCAACAAAACAAGAACAAATCGTGGATACAAACAAAACTAAGAGGAAATGTGTTAGTAAATCGCTTTTTGCGCGAGGCCTGTTGCCTTAAATACACGGTTCAGTTTCATTTTCATTTGACTGTTCAGGTGAAGCTGGCATCATGTTGGAGGCGTCGCTTGGCAGGAACTTCTCCCACAGCAGCTTCGTGTTCAGAGGATTTCCTGAACTGCAGAAACACCGCCGGCTGCTGGCACTGCCGTTCTCCGTCTCCTACCTGTTGGTGCTGCTGGGAAACCCCTTGCTGGTGTACGTGATCCGCAGCGTGGAGAGTCTACACAGCCCCATGTACCTCCTAATCTGCATGCTGTGCATCGTGGACGTCCTCATAGTCACCGCCATCATCCCCAACATGCTCTTCAGCCTGCTGTTCGATAGGGATGAGATCTCATTGGCTGGCTGCTTGACGCAGATGTTCTTCACTCACTTCCTGTCCTCACTGGAGTCAACGCTGCTGCTGGCGATGGCGCTAGACCGCTACGTGGCCATCTGCCACCCACTGCGCTATGCCAAAATCGTTGACTCCTCCATGTTTGTGAAGCTGCTGCTCTTCACTTTGGTCCGCAGCAGCACCATCATGGCGGTGCTGGTCGGTTTGGCGGGGTCGCTGTGGTTCTGCAACTCCAACACGATCCAGCACTGCTACTGTGACCACATGGCACTGGTCAGCCTGGCATGTGACAGCACGGAGAAAAACAGTGCAGCCGGCCTCGCTGTGATCGTCTGCTTTGTGGGCGTGGACATACCGCTCATCTTCTTCTCCTACATAAAGATCCTGAGCGTTGTCCTGCGAACGGCGGCTGCCGATGAGGACCGCTGGAAGGCGTTTCACACCTGCGGCACTCACCTGATCGTCATGATGTGTTTCTACCTGGTGGGCAGCGTCACGTTCCTCTCTCACAACCTGAACATCCCCATCCCGACGGACGTCAACACCTTCATGGGACTGATGTACATTCTGTTCCCAGCAACGGTCAACCCCATCATCTACGGCGTCCGGACTAAAGAGATTAGGAACGGCTTTCTTAGGATTTTCAAACTCAGAGTGAAGACGATAATGAAGGTGAAAGTTTCTCCTGCTGGAAAAGGACAACGTGACAGAGTCTGCTCTAAATTAAAAAACATTCATTGATCTGTTTGTGATGTCAACATGTCTCTATATTTTATATAGACACATTATATTCTCTAACATTACCTCATATTTACTGATCTACTTTTCCTTCTTAAGAGCCTCCTGGTCTAGAAAATGAATAATTAAGTAAATAAATTCAAAGTAACAGAATTAGTCAGGAGTCATTTCAATGTCTCTCACATTCCAGATTGTTTTCTTTTTTAGTTTTAAATGTAGTCATCATCAATATTATAATTGCTTTAAAATATCAGATAAATGATAATCAGTGTTCATGTATATTTTGCTAAAATATTTGCAGAATCAGTAAAATAAAATCTGAATGGATCGTTTTTAAGGTAGAAACTGAAAAAAGTCTACAGGCCTAGAGGGACATGGAAGACAAAGATACAGATGTACTTACGGTTCAAAACCCTAGGGTCCGAGCTTCATTGCTTTACGTGTGTCATTTGGGAAACCACAAACCAAAGCTATGCAGAGGTCCACAGAGTTTTATTTTGATCTTAAATACAAAGAAATGAATTCAGTGCAAGGTTCTAGGTCTGCTTATCAAAGAGGCGAAAGAGCGCTGAAGGGGACACTTTGCGATATTTTCCTTGGAAAATGTATTCAAGCTTGACAAACCCAGTTGTCTGGACTATTGCAGTTGGTGACGAATGAAATCTTTGCTTCACTGTGTATGTTTGTAACAGTGAGTTCTCCAGCCCAGAGAAAACATTCTGAGCAAGAGTTTTTGGGGAGTTGGGCGCCCAGGTAGCTCACCTGTTAGAACTGGTGCCCAGTGTAAGGCTGGCTCTCCACTGTGTGTCATCCCCCTTTTCTCACTATAGATTAAAGCAATAAAATAAAAAATAACAAAATTCACCTGGGAACACAGAAAGCTAGGTAACCAGAATCATTAGTTAGCGCATATCTAAGTAAAGGGAAGGAGGAAGTTGACCGAGGTTTGCTCCACTGTTATTGGGCACAGAGTCAAAAGGGGCGGTGCTTAGGAAGGATCAATTCTTTGAGAGCCACCTTTAGGGACTCTTTATGTTCTCTATGTTGCACTGTTTGGCCGATGTGTCATCATTATTATCCATCACAACCCAAAAACGCACACAGGTTGCCACAAACGTCCTTTTATTAAAGATGCAGCGGAATATACAGGTTTCCTCCTGGGCCTGTCAAAATAAAAGCCAATTAAAATATTGTTACAAATAATAAAAATGTTTTGGGGGTTTTTGATTGTTATCCTGTGATGTCATGTTAAAAAAAAACCCAAACAGGTTCATTCAGTCTGTCCACACACACACACACAC
>NW_023340257.1:27076473-27079568 GCF_004916995.1 Morone saxatilis
CACACACACACAGTAACACAACTGTACATTGACGTTTCTGAAAGTTTTACTTTGAATGTTTAAATTAATAATTAATTTTGTGAAATAAATGTTCAGTAATTACGCACTGTATTAATCTCTCCTGATACTTCACATGAATAAATGCTCATTAAAGGACCATACTGGTGTTTTTTGCATTTTTTAAAAACTGTTATAACACATCCTGTTTACATCACATCCCTGCTGATCATTTCCTGAATCATCCATCAGTTTTTGAACTGATTTCCTTCCTTCGACGCAACTGTTGGTTTGAAGTTACTTCTATAAAAATCGTCCTAAACTACGTTCTAAATGTCCAGATTTTCATTAGTATCAAAGAATTGTGGGAAATGTCGGAGGGCTCTGATTTGGTGCTGCCATGGTTACGCCCTTGAATTCAACTGGTTCCCAACCTTTTTCCNNGAGTAAACTGTGACATATTTTATGGATATGTACAATGAACCCAAACAGTGAACTCAGTAACTGTAGGAAGTTTGTGGAAAATGAACGTTTTGGATGAATTTAAATTTTTGATTATTTCCAGATGAGTTTTTCTGTTAGAAACCTTTTATACAATCCTCTGTTTATTATGTTATTTATTTATTTTTTAACAATCATACAGGCTTAATAGACTTCTTTTTGACCAATTCAGAGTTTTCTTCTCCCTGATACTTGTACTACAGCTTGTGTTCAGGTCATCAGAGTTTTGATGTTTAATAATCCACTCAAATGAGAGAAACGGATTACATAAAAAATCAAACCCAATTTTGCAAGTTAAATAACATCCTCGATTTAGTTCTTTTTAATAGTTTTTTTTTAACAATATAATTACAAAATTAAGTCACTTAAAATGACTAAAGCTACTTGATCAACAATGTTTTTTTTACTTACAAAACGGAGTTAGTCTTAAGATTTTTATCAGTTTCACAAAATGTTTTGAGTGTAATTAACTCATCTGGTTTTATAGTTTCATCTGTGACACTGATGAACGGTGCGAATAGTATTAATAGTAGTAGTAGTAGAATAGTACATTTTAACTTTTACTCGCCCCAAAAAACGTAAGAATAACAAGATATGAGCGATCGGCAGGCAGGGAAACTTTTTTTGCTGATGCATTTCTGGTCGTCTCCTCTACAAGAAGATTTTTATAGAAATGAAGTGAAACCAGCAGCTGACTGGATACTGGCGACGATTTGGAAAATGATCAACAACAAACACTTCGATGCTCCTTTACAATCCTCTATGAAGGTTGATAATTCATGACATTAATAAAACAAATAAAGTATTGATGCACTTCATGCAAACTGGGACACCAGTTCCTCAACCGACTGGTGGCTCCCTCTGACAGTTTCAGGTCCTCTCAGCAGGTTGGGACGTCCTTCCTTCGGTATTTCTTCACGCTCTGCAGCTTCAGACCGACCATTAACAAAAAACCTCCATCAGCTGAAGTCCGTGTCGTCGTGGCTCGAGTGGCGAACTGTTCCAGATCAACCAAAGTTGGCAGTATTGTTGTTTATGAAGACCCTCTGATACGACACATCGAAACTAATCTCAACACAACGTTACTCCTGTTCGGTCCCTAATGGAAACACATAGAACAAAGTGACATTAGAGGCATGCTACCAGCCGTCGTTACGATGCCGCGGTCACCGGGTCAAGTCTCCGTAGCGGCGAGCTGCTCCGTCTGAAAACACAACTAGGCTGCGGTACTCTAGCTTTTTACACCCCAGCAGGACGCAGAGAGAGGACGAACATAAACGAGAACACAAACACGGCACCACCGAGTGTTTAAAGGGTGTCCAGACTGTGGTTTGACCTAAAGGTGACCTCCGTTAGCTCCACACTACAAACAGCAGCGAAACAACAACAGCAGCAGTGGCGGCAGGCGACGCCCTGGCGCCTCTATCTGTCGTTGAGTTTGGGTGAGTCCACCGGCTCCTCGTCTTCATCCTTGTCGTCCTTCGCCCCGATCAGCCGCTGGCGGGCAAAGTCTTCGAAGATGATGTCGTCGTCGCTGAGGGAAAGGAGGGAGAGTTGTGGGAGTTAATTCAGAACAAAAACATCAAAGAAACAGAAAGAAAATGTTTGAGATGAAGGCGGTACGCAGCGGTGAGCAGTCAGAAACGTGTGGAGCCACAGGAGGGAAGAAGTCTGTAGATTAGATTCCCACAGTCAGAGATTAGCTTTAGCCTTTAGCCTTTTAAAAGAGAACAGATCCACCTTCCAACAAGTCAAGTCAACTTTATTGTCAGATGTGCTATACATGCACGACATACAGCACAAATGAAATTTCAGTCCTCTCGGACCCACGGTGCTTAATCTCAAGTCTAAATCTAGAAAAAGGATGAACTCCATCTTCATCTTACACATGAGTTGTTTATGTTCTGTTTCAACAGACTCAGACCAGCATGAATGCAACCCCTCCAGAATTTTGCTGGCTTTCTTTGGATTGTTGCAGCCTAAAATGTCTGATTTCTTGGCAGGAGAAAGAGAAATAATCATTACAGATTGAAGGCGGCTGTTGGGAGGATCAGTGTGAGACGTTCATGGCGCAACATTAGAAAACGAGGAAGTGAGTTGGTGACGCCACGACTCAACATTTTGTGCAGGAAACTACAACAATTGGTCAAATATCAGAATCACCCAATGTTTCAGCCTAAGCGTAGAACAGTGAGCGCCCCTGAAAGCTGTGTTAGCGTTCACACACTGACTGGATGTTCTGTATCCTGATTTATATGTGATAAATCATCTGACAGCACTGGAGTGTCGTTCTTCATCCTCCTGAACAGCACAGCCCGACAACCGCCCCTCTGAACTCACTCATAACTTTCTAACTTCTCTTCCCAAAAATGGAAGATTTAGCATGTTTGGTAAAAGGACTGAAAGAATTTTTAGCATCAATTTAGCGAATAGATGAAATGTAGCATTATGCTGGTGTTTTACCAAAGCTAAATTAAAACAATTATAATTAATGTGAAGATATATTAACTAGTAAACAGAGACAGACCAATACGATCAGAAACAGATGATGTTATTGCTGATCAATAAGCAGTATTATGACAGATAAAGCGACCGTA
>NW_023340257.1:27079593-27083789 GCF_004916995.1 Morone saxatilis
CTGGAGTTGTAACGAAAGTAATTTCCCCCTGGGATTATTAAAGTATTTCTGATTCTGATACCGATTCTGAGCCTGAGGGCAACCTGAGGGGGGCAACCTGAGGGGAGCAACCTGGGGGGGGCAACCTGAGGGAGGCAATCTGAGGTTGAAAACCTGAGGGAGGCAACCTGATGGGGGCAACCTAAGAGAGGCAAGCTGAGAGAGGCAAGCTGAGGGGGGAAACCTGAGGGAGGCAACCTGAGGGGGGAAACCCGAGGGGGGAAACCCGAGGGGGGCACCAATGCTGTCCCCAGAAACCATCCAGAGAAGAGCTTCAGTGTCAGTTTGAGAACCTGGTTCTGCATCCTGGACCAGGTCTGCAGAGGGTTTGTCAGCGCTGGCAGAGCAAGCTGTGAGGTGGCAGCGTTTCCCTGTATGGCTCCATGATGAGAGCCTCTGTGAAACAATGTGAGGATGATGGGTTCACTTCCCATCTGCCGACTCGCTCCCCAAACCAAGTTTTTCTAAATCACGGCACCATTGTCTCAAAAAGGAAAGGAGTAATAAAAGAGAAGCCGAGAGATCCTGCAGCTCCGGTTCTTTCATGTTTGTCCTGGTTGTTTCTGTATCACTGTGAGGACCCTGACCTAAGCTGAGCTCGGGTGAGGACCCTGACCTGAGCTGGGTGAGGACCCTGACCTGAGCATCGGGTGAGGACCCTGACCTGGAAGCTCGGCGTGAGGACCTGACCTGACTCAGGGTGAGCGACCATTGACCTGAGCTCGGGTGAGGACGCCTACCTGAGCCTCGGTGGGTGAGGACGCCTGACCTGACGCTCGGGTGAGACCCTGACTGATGCTCGGTGGAGACCCTGACCTGAGCTGCAGGTTGTTGAAGTCAGGCAGTTGTTAAAGTCAGACGGTTGTTGAAGTCCGGTGGTTGTTGAAGTCAGCTGGTTGTTAAAGTCAGCTGGTTGTTAAAGTCAGGCGGTGCGGTTGTTGATGTCAGGCGGTTGTTGATGTCAGGCGGTTGTTGATGTCAGGCGGTTGTTGACGTCAGATGGTTGTTGAAGTCAGACACTTGTAAAAGTCAGACGGTTGTTGAAGTCAGGCGGTTGTTAAAGTCAGACGGTTGTTGAAGTCAGGCGGTTGTTAAAGTCCGGTGGTTGTTGAAGTCAGACGGTTGTTAAAGTCAGACGGTTGTTGAAGTCCGGTGGTTGTTGAAGTCACATGGTTGTTGAAGTCAGACGGTTGTTGAAGTCAGGTGGTTGTTGAAGTCAGACGGTTGTTAAAGTCCGGTGGTTGTTGAAGTCAGGCAGTTGTTGAAGTCACATGGTTGTTGAAGTCAGATGGTGCGGTTGTTGAAGTCAGACGGTGCGGTTGTTGAAGTCAGACGGTGCGGTTGTTGAAGTCACGTGGTTGTTGAGGTCAGACGGTGCGGTTGTTGAAGTCAGACGGTGCAGTTGTTGAAGCCTGGTGGTTGTTGAAGTCAGGCGGTGCGGTTGTTGAAGTTAGACGATGCGGTTGTTGAAGTCCGGTGGTTGTTGAAGTCATATGGTTGTTGAAGTCAGACGATGCGGTTGTAGAAGTCAGGTCAGGCGGTGCGGTTGTTGTCGGTGCGGTTGCCGTGGTGACTGATGTGGATCCAGCTGCGGTCTGGGGGCAGATAGTCAGGTCCTGGGGGGTAATAATGAGTGCATTGTGAGAGCAGAACAATGGCCGCTGTTAGAGGGAGCAGAATGGCCAATGGGACGCTGACGTTTGGTGAGGAAGAGAGTCACACATCAAACACACGGTTGAGTGGATGAAGTTTCTGTCTGTGAAATCGAATAATTCATATTAATGTATTAAATTATAATATTTATAAAATGAGCAGTAATCAGCAGGGTCAGTACTGCTGCATCACTTAATCAATTAACTGATTACTCAACCAGTCAATGAATCACTCATCAGTTCATCGTTTGAGTCTTTAGATATTGTGTTCTCAGATATAATTGTTATAGATAATATCTTAAAATATTGATGTAATACCTTAAAATAATGACTTGATAACTCAGAATAATGACTTAATAACTCAGAATAATGACTTAATAATTCAGAATAATGACTTAATATCTTAAAATAATGAATTGATATCTTAAATAATAATTCATATCTTAAAATAATGTCTTAACTACTCAAAATAATGACTTAATAACTCAGAATATTGATTTATTATCTCAGTTATTTCCTCACAGACACAAAAACAACCAGAGTTCAATTTCACTTGACATTTATTTTTATTCTGAAGCATCTTTTTTTTTTTACATGCAGCTCGTCTTTACAATCATCTGCTCATCTATAACTTGATTCAAAGCATCCCAACAATAATACCAATAATAATCCATAAATAATCAATAGTTGCTTAGTGATTGAACAGAAAACAGGAGCTTGTTTTTCACACACAGACATTGTTTGTCCAACCTGTTGATGACTGAGTGATCAATAAACCATCGAGACGCTACACAAACAACATAATGCTCATTCATTAGATATGAAGGGGCCTAAATATGTTTTTAAAAATCCTCTGAGCACAAATAACTATAAAACTACAAATCAAACAGGAAACAGCAGCACGTTAGTCTCTTTGGCTCCATAAAAACGGGATTTTATTGAGTGAAAAACACAAAACGCCTGAATGATTGAAACTGAGGAGGAAACTTTAAACATCAGAAAGTTTCCAAAGATGATAAACTGCATCAGGATGAAATAACTTTTCTTCAAACCCACAAAACTTTATTTAAACCGTCATTCAGACTTTGTGAATGGATCCACTGTGACATAAAAACATACACACATAAAACAGTCGACCTGCAGCTGGAAATATTGGATTTAAATCAGTTTGTGTTTATAAAATAATTATTATTTAATGAATTATTTATAGAATGAACTCATTAAAATAATAAGCTGCTAATAAAATAAACTGTTTCAAACATTTTAATTGTCTAAACCTGATTAAAATCTGAAGCCACAACCTTTATTCTGCACTGTAAAACCAGATTCATTCATTTAACTCAGTTTTATAAGTAACAAAATCATTCTTTAGTCATTTTAAGTGACACTGACTTCATTTGTGATTAAAAGTATTTCATCAGGAATGATTTTTAACTTACAGAGTGGACTTTGTGTTACCCTTTCACAATGAGAGTGAGGTACGTATGTTTTGGTTTGTTTGGCTTCAATTTCCAGAGTTCGATCCACAAAGGTCGGAAACATTCGGTCTCAGTTCAGCTTCTAACTGACGTAATAAAACCAGTTCGGAGAAGAGTGGCGGCGTCCCTGGTGGGAAGTAGTCTTAGACGTACTCGGATCTGTTCCAGATAGAGGTCTGTCCTGGATGCACCTTCCCCAGAGGTATGTGCACAGGTGTGTCACAGTTTTCCCTCTGCAGACACAAACAGGACGTCAGGAGCAGAGTTCCTGCCACCAGGTGAAGAACTCCCGCCGTCCAGCCGCAGAACAGGGCGTCCCCGAACTCCCAGCGCGGCACCACCTTCGGCACCGACTCGTCGAAGAACCTTACGACCGTGAGGTGTGCGATGTACGAGACCGGGACGAGGCCCAGGATCCCGGCCACCAGGCACAGCGCCCCCCCCGCTGCCTTCAGGGCCCTCTTGCAGCGGAGGTCCTCCAGCCGGTCGTGGCAGCTGTTGACCACGCGCATCCCGGGGATGGCTAGCAGGACCCCGAGCAGCCCGGTGGCCAGCGTCACACACATGAGGATACGGGCCAGTTTGATGTCGGGCGGCAGGCCCAGGATGCCGTCGTAGGGCCGGCACTCCAGCACTCCGAGCTCCTGGACCACGCAGGTCTCCCACAGCCCCAGCTCGTAGCTCTCGGTGGGCAGCAGCTCGGTGGACAGCGTGAGCCAGGTGGACATCAGGGTGGTAGCCAGCGAGCAAAGCCAGGCCGCAGCCGAGAAGAACACCCCTGAAAGCTCCAGAGCCTGAATGCTTGGGTCCATGACGGCGGCGCTCAGAGTCTCAGGATTGATGGCGCTCCGGTCGGTCCCGCTCTTTACCTCCCTGCCTCCCTTACTGGAGGGCGGGGGGGGGCTCCTCACCGGCACGCCATAACTCCCTCCAGGAAATACACTGAGCGTGCTGCCAGCTCAGAGAAGCCCTTCGTACATTGGAGGCAGTGCTGAGAGTGGACCCGTGTCCTTGCCAAGCCTCTGCC